>NW_023425528.1:3143000-3743000 GCF_014108245.1 Pipistrellus kuhlii
AGAAGAAGAAGAGAGAGTTAAAAAGAAGGGGAAGAAGAAGGGGAAGGGGAAGGGAAGGGGAAGGGGAAGGGAAAGGGGAAGGGGAAGGGGAAGGGGAAGGGAAGGGTAAAGAAAAGGAAGGAAGGAAGGAAGGAAGGAAGGAAGGAAGGAAGGAAGGAAAAAAGGAAGGAAGGAGGGAGGGAGGGAGGAAGGGAGGGAGGGAGGGAGGAAAGGCACTTACCACTCTTTTACACCATACACAAAAAGTAACAAAATGGATTAAGAACTTGAATATAGGACCTGAAACCATAAAACCCTTAGAAGAAAACATTAATAGTAGGCTTTCAGATACTGATCTTGGCAATGATTTTTTTTTTTTTGTGTGTGTGTGCATTTGAAACCAAAGAGAAAGGCAACAAAAGAAACAAATGGGACTACATCAAACTAAAGTATTTTACACAACAAAAGAAACCATCAACAAAATGAAAAGGTAACCCACAGAATGAGAGAAACTATATGCAAATCATATATATGATAAAGAGTTAATATCCAAAGTATATAAGAACTTATACAACTCAATAGCAAAAAGGTGATAAAAACTAGAGGCCCGGGGCATGAATTTTGCACAGGTGGAGTCCCTTGGCCTGGCCAGCAATTGGGACCAACTGGGGCTGGCAGGGCGGGAGGGATCATGTGAGATTAGCCAGCCATGGGAGGTTGGCTTTGAGAGTGCACTGACCACCAGGGGTCAGTCCCCGCACTGCATTGAATATCTTCCCCCTGGTGGTCAGTATGTGTCATAGCTTCTGGCCGGTCATTTGGTCATAACAGTCACTTAGATATATATATATATATATATATATATACACACACACACACACACACACACACACACACACACACATACACATACTAGTGGCACAGTGCATGAAATTGATGAACATTAAAAGGGAGTTAAATAGATGAAATATTTTAATATTGCTATTTGCCCTTTCTCTATAATAGAAATGTCAAAGATGAAAGAAAATTATCTTTCTTTCATGTTTATGAAATCTCCCTCTTGTCACAGTCTGAGACATGCCACCATGGGACCCAGAGTAAAGTCCCCGTCCACCTACTTACACCTTGAAATTACACAAGACTCAGACTGGGCCTACCCAACCCCCATCAAGCCCTGCCGGGTGGGAGGCATGGCCTCAGGTCCCCCATAAAGCCCTGCCAGGTGTGGGGAAATGGCCTCAGATCTTCTGGCCCGGCTTCAGGTCCCCTGTCAAGCCTCAGGTCCTCCGGCCCAGCACTGGGGTGAGGGTTGTGGCCTCAGGCCCCCTGGTCCAGGCATGAGGGTGTGATGACCATTTGCATATTAGCTCTTTTTTTAAAATATATTTTAATTGATTTTTTTTACAGAGAGGAAGAGAGAGGGATAGAGAGAAACACCAATGAGAGAGAATCATCGATCAGCTGCCTCTTGCACACCCCCTACTGGGAATGTGCCCACAACCAAATACATGCCCTTGACCAGAATCGAACCTGGGACCTTTCAGTTCGCAGGCTGACGCTCTATCCACTAAGCCAAAATGGTTTCGGCAATGCATATTAACTCTTTATTATCCTCTATAATAAAAGTGTAATATGAAAATCGACCAAAAAGCCAAATAGTGGAAGGACCATCCAGATGACCATCTGGGATCACGCTATGACAGCCCCTGGTGCCAGAACAGCCAAAGTGGGTGCAATGCAATTGGTCAGGGGCCCAGCCATCATCCCATGATCTCCCACAGAGGGAGGCCCAGGCCACCCACTGCAGGCTGTGGCGGGTGGGTGGGGCCTCACTCTGTGAGGGAAGCCCAGTTCCAGGTGCCAGAAGGAAGATGGTGCTGGCAGCCAGTGGAAGGAAGGCCTACTCTTGCATGAATTTTATGCATCTGGCCTCTAGTATATGATAAGAAATAACAAGTGGTGGTGAGGTTGTGGAGAAAAGAGAACCCTTGTATACTGTTGTTGGAAATATATTGGTGCAGCTACTTTGGAAAACAGTATGGAGCTTCTTAAAATAGAGATCCAAGATGGTGGCTGATGGGATGGTAGTCAGCAAGATAGTGTGAATGAGTGAGTGAGTGAGTGAGTGAAAGGAGATAGTGTGGATGTGCGGGAAGTGTGTGTATTTGTGAGTGAAGGACAGTTATATTCTACAGGACTGTTGGAGGCTGGCAGACCAGTATCCCCTGGTTGGGAAGCCTCTGTTATCACTTAAATATCTCCCAGAGTAGCTGGCTCTGCTGCAGAGATTGCACCATCTTGAAGGGGCGAGTGGTTGTGATTGGCTAACTTCACTCAGGGAGACCTTGGATACTTCCTGGGACCCTACAGCCCCAACACCCAGGGATCAGCTGCCTCAGCTGTGAACCTATGAACACCAAGACTCAAACCTACCCGGCTGCAGGTGCCTAAAATGTTTGTCCAGGGGGAGACAAGATGGCGGCCAAATATGTGGTTGGGTCCTGTGCCTTCTCACAGAGCAGCTAGAAGAAATAGTTGAATCAAATAACATGCACCTGGAATTGTTGAATTAAACACAATTAATGAGGCAATCCATGGATGGAAAGGTCAGAGATCGCCTGGAGAGAAGTGGAATCTGGGCTCCAGGTTGGAGGGAGAAATGTGCACAGCAGAGACTACAGTCTCAGAGGAAGACTGCGCTGCACCAAATCTGCAGCCCTTGGGGTCAGTATAGAAATCGAATGTGGAAGGGGGTTCACAGGGCTGCTGGCAGGAGGTACTTTAGATCTAAGTCCACAGCCATGGAAGACTATGCCCAGAATGGCAGCCTGAAGTTCTATACAAGCCGCATAGTGCTGGGGGGAGAAAGACACAAGGTGGTGAGGTTGCTTTGTCTTTATAACTTCCTTGCTTTTTCTTACTAAACCCAGTGCATAGGATCTTTCAATTAAAAACACTCACCAATACTGCAGGGGAAGGTGACTTTTGTAGAAACTGGGGAGCAGAATAGGGAGAGATGAGAAGGAAACCAGCTCTGGAAAGTCCATTCTTGAGTATGGCAGGAAAAGGAAGAGTCTAGACATGCCCAGGGAGCCTTGCAGGGATTGGGTTGAGGGGCTATTTGGTTCCATAAACAAATACAGAAACATCACCACCCAGAGGCTGTGTCAGAAATAGATGCTTGTGTAAATATAACTGAAGGCAGGCAGAGAAATAAAGTGAGCAGAGTGATCCCACCTGCTTGAAACCAAGGTTGTGGCATATGGCACAGAGGAGCGGTGGATCACTGGGAACTTCAACACTGTGCTGACTACGTGACAGGAAATAGATGTGCCAGGCAGAACAGTAGAGAGGGGTATTAAACCAGCCCCCATGGGTCTTTAAAGCCCCACTGAAGTGAACAAACTTCTCAAATTCACTTTTTAATTTATCTTTTAATTAAGAATCATTTTTCTCACTATATATTTACTTTTTTATTATTATATTTTTATTATTACTATTATTTTACCATTTTTTAAAGTTTTATTTTATTTTATTTTTTCTGGATTAGTGTTCTACAGTTTTATTTTTCATAATTATTTTACTCTATCTCAATTTTTCCTTTATGCCAACACTTTCTTCCTCACTGTTCCCCCTTTCACCCTCTTTCTCTTCACTTGTTCCTGCTTTAGTTTTTCTCTATTCTTTCCTTTTGCTACCTGTTAAAAATTGATCTTACTTATATATCTAATTTTCTCTCCCCTATTCCAAGTCCATGCACACTTCTCTTTTCTCTTTATTTACTAGCCAGTTTTTCATTTCTTTCTTTCTTTCTTTCTTTCTTTCTTTCTTTCTTTCTTTCTTTCATTCTTTCTTATTTTTCTTTCTTGTTTTTTGTGTTTTTTAGTTTGTTTTTTTCTGTTTTTATTATTTTAATTTTTGAATGCTTCTGTTTTTTTCTCTCCTCACTTTTCTCTACTTCAACTAATACCTTAATTGGTTTCAATCACCAACCCAGACCTATCTATTCTATATTATCCTTTTCCAAAAATAGAAATAGATGAACACATAGATAGATTAAAGAAAGGGGAAATTATGTATTTTTTCATATATATATTTACAATTATTATTTATTTTTATTTATTTATTTATTTATTTATTTATTTTTAGTATGTTGTTTTTTACTTTTCTTCTTATATACTCATTCTTTTTCTCACTCCTCTATACTGAATCATGGTCATTCTCCATCCATTCAATTCCTTGACATTACCTCCTGGAAATAAGCTCTGCCTCTTCAGATTAAGCTTCTCTCCTTCTTTTCTGTGTGTTGTTTTTTTGTTTTGTTTTGTTTGTGTGTGTGTGTGTGTATGTGTGTGTGTGTGTGTGTGTGTGTGTGTGTGTGTGTGTGTTTGTTTGTTTTTTTCTTTTTTGCATTTTTTGGATTACTTGTCCATCTTTTGGAGTTTTCTCCACACACATAGATTTTTTTTCTCCCCTTCTTTTTTCATTTTTTTTCTTTTCTCTCTTACCTTTTCCCCTTTTCTCAATATCATTTTTAAACTCTTTTATCTCCCCTAACTCTCTTTTCTTTGTTGGTAACCTTTGTTTGGGAGTTATTGGTATCATAATTTGTGTGTGTGTGTGTGTGTGTGTGTGTGTGTGTGTGTGTGTGTGTTTGGTGCCCTCTGTGTTCTGTCTTGTTGTGTTGTATTTTGTGCCTTTCAATCAATGCGGTAGAGAATGAATTACAAAACCACCATGAGAGGAGTAAAAATGAGGAGACAAAGAATCAGCCCCATACAAAAGAAAAGGAAGCATCATTGGAAAAGGAAATAAACAAAATGGAAGCAAGAAATTGGGCTGAGAAAGAATTCAGAGCAATGGTCATAAGGACACAATAAAGGATGGAAGACAAATTCAACAACATGTGTAAGAACCAAGAGGAAATGAAGAACCAAAAAGAAATCAAGTATGACATTTCTGAAATAAAGAACACAATAGAAAGCATCAACAGTAGACTAGAAGATGTGGAGGAACTCATCAGTAAGCTAGAAGACAAGGAAGACAAAACTACCCAAGCAGAGCAGCAACTGGAAATTAAAAACCTAAAAAATAGGAGGAGAGCTTTAAGGAGCTTTGGAACAACATGAGACAAAACAACATCTGCGTTATAGGGGTGCCAGAAAGAGAGGAAACTGCACAAGGAATAGAAAACCTGTTTGAAGAAATAATGACAGAAAACTTCCCTGATGTTGGAAAGAAAAAAGCCACACAAGTCCAAGAAGCACACAGAGTCCTAAATAAGATGAACCCCAAAAGATCAACACCATGACACATCATAATTCATTTAGAAAACACCAATGACAAAGCAAGAATCTTAAAGGCTGCCAGAGACAGAAGGACAGTTACCTACAAGGGATCTAGCATCAGACTATAAACTGATTTATCAACAGAAACACATCAAGCAATAAAGGAATGGAATGAAATATACAAAATCATAAAAAGCAAGGGTATGAATCCAAGAATATTATACCCAGTAAGGCTATCAATCAAAATTGAAGGTGAAATCAGGAGCTTCACAGAAAAAAAAGGTAAGGAAGTTTGTTACCACCAACCCAGAAATCCAAGAAATGCTAAAGGGACTGCTGTAAAAAGAATAAATAGGAAGGGAAGAAGTAACACTGGCATAAAGGATAAAAATGATGACAAACCAGTACCTATCAATAATAACTTTATTTTTTTCATTTTTTTATTAAGGTATTTTATGTGTACATATCTTACCATTGCCCCCCCCACTCCCATACATGCCCTGACCCCCCAGAGTTTTGTGTCCATTGGTTATGCTTACTTGCATGCACACATGTCTTCGGTTGATCTTTTATCACCCCAACCTCTCCCTAACCTTCCCGCTGTAATTTGATATTCTGTTTGATACTTTACTGTTTCTGTATCTATTTTTGTGTTCAACAGTTTATAATTTTCTTTATTATCCATAAATGAGTGAGATTGTGTGGTATTTTTCTTTCATTGACTGGCTTATTTCACTTAGCATGATGTTCTCCGTTTCCATCCAGGTTGCTGCAAATGGTGAGAATTCCTTCTTTTTTATGGCAGCATAGTATTCTATTGTGTAGATGTACCACAGTTTTCTGATCCAGTCATCTGCTGAAGGGCACCTAGGCTGTTTCCAAATCTTGGCTATTGTAAATTGTGCTGCTATGCACATAGGGGTGTATATATCTTTTCTTATTTGTATTTCCATTTTCTTAGGATATATTCCTAGAAGTGGCATTACAGGGTCAAATGGGAGTTCTATTTTCACTTTTTGAGGAAACTCCATACTGTTCTCCACAGTGGCTTCACCAGTCTCCATTCCCACCAGCAGTGCACAAGTGTTCCTTTTTCTCCGCATCCTCATCAACACTTTTCATCTGTTGATTTGTTGAAGAAAGCCATTCTGGCTGGTATGAGATGGTACCATATTATCATTTTGATTTTCATCTCTCTGATAATTAGTAACTTTGATCATGTTTTCATGTGTCTCTTGGCCTTCTTTCTGTCTTCTTTTGAAAAGATTATATTTAGGTCTGTTGCCCATTTCTATATTGGATCATGTATCTTCCTTTTATTAACTTGTATAAGCTGTCTGTAGATGTTGGAGTTTAAACCTTTATCAGTGATAACATTTGCAAATATGTTCTCCCATACAGTGGGCTTTCTTGTTGTTTTGTTGATGAAAAAGCTTTTTATTTTGATGTAGTCCCCTTTTGTTTATTTTCGCTTTAGCTTCCATTGCCCTAGGGGCAGTATCAGTGAAAAAGTTCTTTTGACTTATGTTTAAGATTTTGCTTCCTATGGATTTCTCTAGTATTTTTATGGTTTCCCATCTTATGTTTAAGTCCTGTATCCATTAAGAGTTTATTTTTGTGTATGGTGTAAGTTGGTGATCTAATTTTATTCTTTTGCATGTATCTGTCCAATTTTTCCAACACCATTTATTGAAGAGACTGTCTTGACTCCATTGTATGTTCATGCCTCCTTTGTCAAATATTAATTGAGCATAGTGATTTGGGTTGATATCTGGATTCTCTATTCTATTCCATTGTTCTATATGTCTGTTCTTGTGCCAGTGCCATGCTGTTTTAAGAACAGTTGCTTTGTAATACAGTTTGAAATCTGGTATTGAGATCCCTCCTACTTTATTCTTCTTTCTCTGGATTGCTGTGACTATTCGGGGTCTTTGTTTATTCCAGATGAAATTTTGAAGAGTACTTTCTAGTTCTTTGAAGTATGCCATTGGTATTTTAATGGGGAGTGCATTGAATCTATAGATTGTTTTGCGTAGTATGGACATTTTAATGACGTTGTTTCCAATAATCTTTGAACATGGTATATTCTTCCATGTGTTTACATCTTCCTTTATCTCTTTTTTAAGTGTCCTATAGTTTTCCCTGTATTGGTCTTTTATCTCCTTAGTTAAGTTTATTCCTATGTATCTTAATTTCTTTTGTGCAATGTTAAATGGGATTGCTTTTTTAGTCTCTATTACTGTAACTTCACAATCGGTATATAGAAATGCCATAGATTTCTTGGCATTAATTTTGTATCCTGGTACATTACCAAATTTGTTTATTAAGTCTATTAGTTTGTTGATGGAGTCCTTTGGGATTTTTAGGCACAATATCATGTCATCTGCAATTAAGGGCAGATTTACGTCTTCTTTTCCAATTTGGATGCCTTTTATTTCTTCTTGACTAATTGCAATGGCTAATACTTCCAGTACTATGTGAAACAGGAGTGGTGAGAGAGGGCATCCCTGTCTTGTTCCTGTTTTCAGGAGAAATTGTTTTAGTTTTTGCCCATTGAGTTTGATGTTTGCTGTGGGTTTATCATATATAGCTTTTAATATGTTAAGGTATGATCTTTCTATTCACACCTTGTTGAGAGTTCTTATTAAGAAATGGTGTTGGATTTTGTCAAATGCTTTTTCTGCATTAATTGATATGACTATGTAATTTTTATCTCTCAGTTTGTTTATGTGATGTATCACATTTATTGATTTGTGGATATTGTACCATCCTTGCATTCTTGGGTTAAATCCTACTTGGTCATGGTGTATTGTGGGATCTCTTAACATGACTCACATGGTTCAGGGTCCACTCAGAGTCCAGTTTCTGGAAAAGGCCACAAACTAAAATGAAGAGAGTTAATTTGGGGGAAATGGGGGCCAGGCGATAGTCCACATCTAGGGAAGGACTACTCCATTCCTCTGGCCTTTTATTGAGATTCTGATACAAAGACATCTCTTAGGCGGGAAATTCCAACAACAGAAAATCAACAAGAATTTACATATGATCAACAAATTAAAGTTGCCTCAACTACCATTATCTCAACTAGACTATGAGTTAATAGCTCCAATCATTCAGAGCCATCCAGGTTGGCCAGCTCTTTTTACATTTTACTACCAGGGGACAATGTTTGGTTGCAGTTAGCCAGCTCTTTTTACATTTTACCACTAGCAACTCAACCTGATTCAATGAGTTAATAGCTCTAACCATTCAGAGCCATCAAGGTTGGCCAGCTCCCTTTACATAGTATTACCAGTGACAATGTTAGGTTTTGGTTTCTGGCAATGTATGATCTTTCTGATGTACTGCTGGAGCCAATTTACTAGAATTTTGTTGAGGATTTTAGCATCTATGTTCATGAGGGATATTGGCCTGTAGTTCTCCTTCATTGTGTTGTCTTTATCTGGTTTTGGTATTAGGGTGATGCTGGATTCATAGAAGGAGCTTGTAAGTGTTCCTTCCTCTTGTTCTTTTTGAAATAGTCTGAGGAGGATAGGTTTTAGTTCTTCCTTGAATGTTTAGTAAAACTCTCCTGTGAAACCATCTGGCCCTGGGCTTTTGTTTCCCACAGATTTTTTTTATGACTGCTTCAATTTCTTCCATAGTTACAGGCCTATTGAGCTGTTTGGATTCTTCCTGATTGAGTTTTGGAAGGTTATATTTTTCCAGGAATCTGTCAATTTCCTCCAGGTTGTCCAGTTTGTTGGAATAGAATTGTTTGCACTATTTTGTAACAATCCTTTGTATTTATGTGGCGGTCTGTTGTTATTTAACTTCTTTCATTTCTGATTTTTTTAATTTGGGTCCCCTCTCTTTTCTTCTTGGTGAGCCTGGCTAGGGGTTCATCAGTCTTGTTTATCCTTTCAAAGAACCAGCTATTGGTTTTCTTGATCTTTTTTGTATTGTTTCTTTGGTCTCTATGTCATTTATCTCTACTCTGACCTTAATTATTTCCTTCTTTCTGCTTACACGGGGCTTTTCTTATTGCTCTCTTTCTAGCTCTTTGAATTGTAGGGTTAGGTAATTTATTACTATTGTTTCTTGTTTGTTTGTTTGTTTATTTATTTATTTTTTAGTTAGGCCTGTAGAGCTATGAACTTCCCTCTCCTGACTGCTTTTGCTGTGTTCCATAGATTTTGGATTGTTGTGTTTTCATTGTAATTTATTTCCATGATGTTTTTTTTTTTATTTCTTTCTTGATCTCTCTGGTAACCCAGTCATTGTTTAATAGCATGCTGTTTAGTCTTCATGTGTTTTATTTCTTTGGATTGTTTTTATTGTAGTTAATTTGCAGTTTTATGCCACTGTGATCTGAGAAGATGCTTGATATGACTTCTATCATTTTGAATTTGGAGAGGCTTTGCCTATTTCCCGACATATGGTCTATCTTTGAAAATGATCCATGTGCACTTGAGAAGAATATGTATTCTGTGGCTTTGTGGTGAAATGTTCTGAAGATGTCAATTAATTCCATCTGATCAATTGAGTCATTTAGAATTGATGTTTATTTGCTGATTTTTTTGTTTAGAGGATTTGTCCAATGGTGATAGTGGGGTATTAAAATCTCCTACTATGATTGTATTGCTGTTAATCTCTCCCTTGATATCCTCCAGGGTTTATTTATTTATTTGGGTGCTCCTGTATTAGGTGCATATATATTTACCAGAGTTATTTCTTCTTGTTGGATTGTTCCCTTTAGTCTTATGAAGTGGCCTTCCTTATCTCTTGTTATGTCCTTCATTTTGAGATCTGATTTGTCAGATATAAGTATTTCTACCCCAGCTTTTTTTTTTTTTTTTTTCATTTCCATTCACCTGGAAAACCTTCAACCTCAGTTTGTGTGCGTTTTTTTTTCTGATGTGAGTTTCTTGTAGAGAGCAGATATATGGGTCTTGTTTTCTTATCCAATCTGTAACCCTATGTCTTTTTATTGGAGCATAATCCATTTACATTTAAAGTTATTATTGATAGGTACTTATTTGTCATCATTTTTACTCTATACCCCTGTGTTCCTTCTTTGCTTCCTATTTTTTTTTTCTTTTGCTATTTACAGCAGACCCTTTAGCATTTTTTGCATTGCTCGTTGGTGGTGATAAATTCCCTTAATCCTTTTTATGTCTGAGAAGCTCCTGATTTCACCTTCAAATTTGATTGATAGCCTTGCTAGGTACAGTATTCTTGGAGTCAGACCCTTCTTTTGCATGACTTTTTATGTTTCATGCCATTCTTTCTGGCCTGATGAGTTTCTGTTGAGAAATCAGTTGCTAGTCTGACAGTGGTTCATTTGTATGTAACTTTCTGTCTTTCTCTGGCTGCTTTTAAGATTTTTATTTTGTCATTGGTGTTTGCCAATTTAATTATAATGTGCATTGGTATAGGTGTTTTGGGGTTCATTTTGCTTGGGACTCTGTGAGCTTCTTGGATTTGTGTAGAGTTTTTCTTCCCTATATCAGGAAAATTTTCTGTCATTATTTCTTAAAACAGGTTTTCTATGCCTTCCTCAGTTCCTTTCCTTCTGAAACCCCTATTATGTGGATGTTGTTTTGTTTTGTGTTGTTTCAAAATTCCCTTAAGCTCTCCTCCTTCTTTTTAATTTTTTTCTAGAAGCTGCTCTACTTGGGTATTTTTTTCCATCTTGTCTTCTAGCACACTGATGTGGTTCTCTGCTTCTTCTAATCTACTCTTGATGCTTTTTATTGAGTTCTTTACAGCAGTTATGTCATTTTTCATTTCTTCTTGGTTCTTTCTCATTTCCTCTTAGTTCTTACTCATATTGTCAAATTTGTCTTCAATTCTTTTCAGCCACCTTATGACCATTTCTCTGAATTCTTTCTCTGACAGGTTGCTTGCCTCCATTTCATTTACTTCCTTTTTTGGTGATGCCTGCTTTTCTTTCATATGCGGGCTGTTTCTTTGTCTCCCCATGTTCTCTCTTCTCCATGTGTGTGGTTATGTATTTCTCTCTCTCCTGCATTGATTTAAAGGTACTAAATACTACACAACCAGATACCACACACAAGGCACTGAACAGAGATGTATTCTCGATATTAATAACCTCCAATAATGGTGACCACAAGAGAAAGGCAAATTATGGGGTAAGAAAGATAGAAGAATAAAAAGAAAGAAAGAAAGAAAAGGAGTGTCAAAAGGAAATTGGGAAAAGGAGCAAAAAAAAAAAATTATATATATATATATATATGAAAGACAAGAAGGAGACTAAGAGAGAAACCATATATGTGGGGAGGAAACTCCAATAAAACAACTATTAATCACAGCAAATGTCCGCAACAAGTACCTGGAAATTAATACAACCTACAGCACCAACTAATATCAAGTGAGGAAAGGGAAAGCAGAAGTAAAAAAAACACACAACTAAAACACAGCAAACAAAAACATACAATCAAACAAAAAGAATAAGCAAAACAATCTCACAAAAAAGCATAAAACTTTGATACAGTTAACATTCAAACAAACAACTACATATATATATTTTAAGTTAGGACAGCGAAAAGGGAGGTGTGTATGGACTTGGAGCAGAGGTTGGAAATTATATATATATATATATATATATATATATATATATATATATATATATATATTAGAGTGAGATTTTAGCAGGGGGTAAACATAAAAAATAGGGAAAATCTAGAGCAGGAAAGAGTTAAGAACACCAAAAGGAGAAAGGTTAAGAAGAGAGTGATGGCATTAAGGTAGAGTTGATGTAGAATAAAGCGATGGCGAAGGAAAAGTGAAAATAGACTGTAGAATACTAATCCTGAAGTAAAATAAAGAGCAAATAAAAGGACACTTTGAAAAAAAATTAAAAAACAAAATAAATAAAATAACAAAGGTAAAATAGTAATAATAATATTGATTACAAATAAAAATATAATAATTAAAAAGATAAAATCAAGTGAGGAAAAAAGAAAAAAAAATAGTTTCTTGAGTAAATGATGCAAATAATGAAAATAAAAATAAAATTTGCAGTAGTAAAGGTCATTCACTTCCTCTATCATTCTGTTTGGCATGTCTGTTTCCCAGTCTGGACAGTATTGCACTTCCCTGTATTTCACTGCTGCTCAGTGTTGTAATCCAGTCCTTGTTTTTATGTAGGCGGTGTCTTAATTTCTGGTGTTCTTTTATTTTTTTATAACACTAGGGTCAATTAGAGATTCAGCTTCTGAGTGGCAGTATTTCTGGGTTGACTTCCAGGACTCTAAGGCCTCTCTAGCTTTTTTTTTTCTCTGTGACATTCAACTGGTTTTCAAGCAAGTCCAAGCAGACTGCATACCCCTGAAACTTGTAGGCTATCACTGCACATCAGATCAAAACTGGTTGCTCTTTAGAAACCCCCCTATTAGCAGTTCTGCAGTGCCCCTTCCACAATCATGGATCGCACCAGCCCAACAGCCCAGGGCTTCTCCATGTAAACACCTCCCGGTCCTCCAGCTTCCACAGTGCACATTTCTGTCTTCCGCAGGGACCTACCCTATCCCCATGAAATCTGACCTTTCCGTGGTGCAGTGGAAAACTTTTTTGAGTCCAAGCATTCACATCAACTGGGACCAGCTTTCTGGGGCTCACAGCTTTTTGGCGGCTGCTGTGGCTGTGGATATTCAGGCCTCTGACAAGATCCACTTTTTTCCTTTCAAGATGGCTAGATTTCCCCATCCAAACCTGTGGCTCCGTGAGGGAACCCAGCCACTGTGGGTGCTTCCCTGTCAGGGGAACTCTGTCCAGCAGTCCCTTGTTTTCTCCTGGAGTTCACCTGTTCCTTAGTTTTCTAATAAACACTCCCAGTGCGACCCGCACCTATTCTTTCTTTCTGCTCTGGGACAAGGCTCAGATCATGTCTGTCTCTTCTGCCACCATTTTCTCCCTCCTCTATCAATAATAACTTTAAATTAAATGGATTAAATGCCCCAATCCAAAGGCATAGAGTAGCTGAATGGAAAAGAAAGCATGACCCATATATATGCTGTCTACAAGAGATGACCTCAGAAAAAAGGACTCACACAGACTGATAGTGTAGGGATGGAAAAAAAATATTTTCAGGCAAATGGGAATGAAAAGAAAAATGCTGGAGTAGCAGTACTTATTCCTGACAATAATAAAGGATAAGGAAGGCAAAATCATAATGCTAAAGGGAACAATTCCACAAGAAGATATACACATATATGCATCCAATACAGGAGCACCCAAATATATTGAAAAAAAATTCTGGAAGGTATCAAGGGAGAGACTGATGGCAATACAATCATAGTAGGGGACTTTAATACCCCACTAAAACCACTAGATAAGTCCTCTAAACAGAAAATTAGCAAAGAAACATCAGTCCTAAATGACTCACTAGACAAGATGGAATTAATTCACATCTTCAGAACATTTCATGCCAAAACTACAGAATATACATTCTTCTCAAATGCACATGGGTCATGTTCAAAGATAAACTACATATTGGGACACAGGCAAAGTCTCTTCAAATTCAAAAAGATAGAAATTATATCAAACATCTTCTCAGATGACAATGGAATAAAAATTAGAAATCAACTACAGTAAAATCAATGAAAAAAATCAAACACATGGAGGCTAAATAGCATGCTATTAAACAATGATTGGGTTACCAATGAGATCAAATAATAAATGAAAAACATCCTGGCAACAAACAATAATGAAAACACAAAAATACAAAATCTATGGCACATAGTGAAAGCAGTATTGAGAGGGAAGTTCATAGCTCTACAGGTCTACCTCAAAAACAAATTAAAAAATTATAATAAATTATCTAACCCTACAACTCAAAGAGTTAGAAAGAGAGCAACAAAAAAGTCCATTGCAAGCAGAAAGAATGGAATAATAAAGATCAGAGTGAAAATATATGACATAGAGACAAAAAAAAAACCCACAAAAAAACAAACATCAACAAAACCAAGAGCTGGTTCTTTGAAAGGATAAACAAGATTGATGAACCTCTATACAGGCTCACCAAGAGGCAAAGAGAAAGGACCCAAATAAACAAAATCAGAAATTAAAGAGGTGAAGGAACAACTGATCCTATATAAATACAAAAGATTACAAAAAACAAAAAACAAAACACTATGAACAACACTATTCCAACAAAGTAGACAACCTAGACAAAATGGACATATTCTTAGAAAAAATAAAAACTCCCAAAACTCAATCAGGAGGAATAAAAAAAAAAAAAAAACCTAAATAAGCCTATATCTATCAAAGAAATTGTAAAAGTTATCAAAAATCATCCTGGTCCAAATGGCTTTATAGGAGAGTTCCACAAAGCATTCAAAGAATAACTAAAGCCTATGCTTCAAAAGCCCTGGTCCAGATGGCTTTATAGGAGAGTTCTAGCAAGCATTCAAAGAAGAACTAAGACTTATGCTTCTCAGACTATTCGAAAAAATTCAAGAGAATGGCGCACTTCTAAGCTCTTTATATGAAGCCAGCATTACCCTAATTCCAAAAGCAGATAAAGACAGAGAGAGAGGGAGGGAGGGAGGGAGGGAGAGAGATAGATAGATAGATAGATAGATAGATAGAGAGAGAGAGAGAGAATGAACTCCAAGCCAGTATTCTTGATGAACATAGTGCTAAAATCCTCAACAAAATTCTAACAAATCTGGTCCAACATTACATTAGAAAGGTCATACACAAAGTGGGATTTTTTTCCAGGGATGCAAGGATGGTATAATATCTCCAAATCAATAAATGTGATATATCACATAAACAATTTGAGAGACAAAAATCACATAACCATACCAAGCAATTCAGAAAAAAACATTTGACAAAATCCGGCACCATTTCTTGATAAAAACCTTAAGCAAAGTGAGAATAGAGGGATCATAATTCAAGACAATAAAAATCTTATATTACAAACCTACAGTGAACATCATATTCAAAGGGCAATAACTAAATCCATTTTCCCTAAGAACAGGAACAAGACAGGGATGCCAACTTTCACCACACTTATTCGATATAGTACTGAAAGTGTTAGCCATAGCAACCAGACAAGAAGAAGAAACAAAAGGCATCCAAAGTGGAAAAGAAGAAGTAAAACTGTCCTTATTTGCAGATGACTTGATAGTATACCTAGAAAAAAACCAAAGTCTCCATAAAAAATTACTAGACCTCATAAATGAATTCAGCAATGTATCAGAATACAAAATTAACATTAAAAAATCTATGGCCTTTTTATACATCACTAATGAACTCACAGAAAGAGAAACTAAAAAAAAAATTAAAAAATCCCACTTCCTATTACACCAAAAAAATTAAGATACCTAGGTGTAAACTTAACTAAGGACTTAAAAGACCTATACTCAGAAAACTACAGGTATTGATATATTGAAAAAAGGGATAGAGGAAGACATAAATAAACAAATGGAAGAACATACTATATTCATGGATTGGTATAATTAATGTCATTAAAATGTCCATACTATCCAAAGCAATCTACAGATTCAATGCAATCCCCATTAAAATATCAATGGCATATTTAAAAAATCTAGAAAAAGTTCTCCAAATTTCATCTGGAATAAAAAAAAAAAAAAAAAAAACCCCAAATAGCCACAGCAATCCTGAGAAAGAAAAACAATTTTGGAGGGATCACAATACCAGATATTAATATATTACCAAGCCACTGTTCTCAAACCTGCCTGGTCCTGACACAATTACAGACATATAGACCAGTGGAACAAAACAGAACACTCAGAAATTGACCCAGCCAAAATCCTCAATATTTAATACAGGAGGCAGGAGCACAAGAGCATACAATGGAGTCAAGACAGTCTCTTCAGTAAATGGTGCTGGGAATTTGGTCAGATACATTAAAAAAAAAAATAAGAAAGAAAAGAAACTAGATAATCAACTTATACCAACTTATACCAAACATACTCAAAATGGTGAAGGGACTTAAATGGAAGATAGAAAATCATAAAAATACTATAAGACTCCACAGGCAGCAAAATAGCAGACATATGTCTTAGCAATATTTTTACTGACACAGCTCCTAGGGCAATGGAGACTAAAGAGAAAATAGACAACTTGGTCTACATCAAAATAAAAAGCTTCTGCACAGCAAAAGAAACATTATCAAAACAACAAGAAAGCCCACTGCTTGAGAGAACATGTTTGCCAATGCTATTCCATATAAGGGTTTAATATCCAAAATTTACAGATAACTCATAACAAACTAACAAAACGAAGATAAATAATCCAATAAAAATGTGCAAAGAACCTAAATAGAAACTTTTCAAAAGAGGACATACACAAGGCCCAGAGACATATGAAATCACGCTCAAAGTCACTAATTTTCTGAGAAATGCAAATCAAAACAATTATATTCCTTCTCACACCTGTCATAATGCCTATCATCAACAAATCCACAAACTACAAGTTCTGCAAAGGATATGGAGAATTGAACATTTGGGTACTGCTGGTGGAAATGAAGACTGATATAGCCACTATGGAAGACAGTATGGGGTTTCCTAAAAATAAAAATTAAAAAAAAAAACCTGTTAAAAATGAAACTCCCATTTGACCCAGTAATCCCACTTCCAGACCTATATCCGAAGAAACCAGAAATACCAGTCAGAAAGGATATATGAACCCCTATGTTCATAGCAGCACAATTTTCAATAACTAAGATTTGGAAACAACCTAAGTGCCCATTAGCAGATGAGTGGATTAAAAAATTGTAATACATCTACACAATAAAATACTACACTGCTATAAAAAAGAAGGAACTTTTAGCATTTGCAAAAGCACGGATGGAACTGGCGAGCATTATGCCAAGCAAAATAAGCCTATAAGAGAAAGATAAATATCACATGATCTCACTCATATGTGGTATCTAATGATCAACATAACTGATGAACAAAAGTAGATCCAGAGAAAAATGTTAGGGGAAGTGGTGAGGGAGTTAGAGATCATCCCAAGGACTTTTATGCATGCATATTTGCATAACCCTTAGACATAGACACTGGGGTTGTGGAGGGTTGCCCTCGGTGTTGGGATTGGCTGGGAGTGTCAATTGGATAAAAAGGAGACATATGTAAAGCTTTATACAACAAAAAAGAAATAAAAAATAGAATGACCATATTTTCTAGCAATTCCACTTCTATGAATTTATCTAAAGGAAACAAAAATACTAACTAAAAAAATATATCTATACCCCCTTACTCATTGCAGTATTATGTACAACCAGAAGCCCAGTGCACAAAATTCATGCACTTTGGGGTGGGAGTGTCCATGAGCATGGTTTAAGCCCTCTTGCAGTCCAGGAGCCCCATAATGGATCACCCCCACAGAGGGAGGTCCTACCCACCCACTGCAGCCCACTGATTGGTGGCCTAAGCCTCCCTCTTTGGGGAGATCATGGAACCCCCCAAATGGTTGCCCCACCAGCTGGTGGCCTGGACCTCCCTCTGTAGGACAATCATTGGGGGCATTGTGGGGGCCCCCTGACCAATCACACCTGCCTGGGCTGGCCTGGCACCAGTGGGTGTCATATTACACTTTTATTACTATAGATAATCAACACATGGATACAACCTACATGTCCATTAAGCAATGAATTGATAAAGAAATTACATATAAAGAAAAAATATGCACACACATACATATATACATACATACAAAGGAATGCTATTCAGCCACAAAAAGAAATTTTGCCATTTGCAACAACATGGACAGTCCTTGAGGATATTATGCTAAGTGTAATATCTCAGACAGAAAGACAAATCCTATCCAATAAAAGAGTAACTTGCAAATTGACCATACATCCACTGCACCCACCAGCCATGCCCACCAGCCAATCAGGAGCAAGTATGCAAATTAATCCAACCAAGATGACTGCAGCCATGGAGAGAGCAGGAGGCTTGAGTTTCCCTGGCAATGGAGGAAGCCAAGCTTTCCACTTTCCTTGGCTGGCCCAGGCCCATGCTCAAGACTATAAAATTTCAGTTATTAAAGATAAATAAATCCCAACAAAAATGGCTGCAGCCACTGTGCGAGCAGGAGGCTTGGCTCTGCTTAAGGCTACAACGTTTCAATTATAGAAGATAAATAAATCCCACATCCCAGGGCCTCTGCTTGGGTCGCCAGGGGTGTGGCCAGCCAGCAAACCACCACAGGCCCCTCACCCAGGCTGCTCCATGCCCCAATGGAACCTCCACCCTGATCTGGGACACCCTTCAGGGCAAACAAGCCAGACCTGACCCATGCACCAAGTTTCTATCCTTTATAATCCTCCTATCTAATAAAAGAAAAATATGCAAATTGACCATCACTCCAACATACAAGATGGCTGCCCCCATGTGGTCAAAGATGACTGACTCTATGTGGACACAAGATAGCTACCACAAGATGGCCAGCAGGGGAGGACAGTTGGGAGGGATCAGGCCTGCAAGGGAGGGCAGTTAGAGGTGACTAGACCAGCAGAGGAGGGATGTTGGGGGTGACTGGGCCTGCAGGGTAGAGCAGTTTGGGAGGACCAGGATTGCAGGGGAGGGAATTTAGGGGTGATCAGGCCTGCAGGGTAGGGCAGTTAGAAACAATTGGGCTGGCAGGGAAGCAGTGAGGCATCAATCAGGCTGGCAGGGGAGTGGTTAGGGGGTGATCACGCTGGCAGGCAGAAGTAGTTAGGGGCAATCAGGAAGGCAGGCAGTGAGCAGTTGGGAGCCAGCAGTCCTGGATTGTGAGAGGGATGTCCAACTGCCTGTTAGGCCTGATTCTATAAATTTTGTGCGCTGGGACTCTAGTACCATATAATCTAAAACAACAACAACAAAAATACAAGAACAAAACCCTCAAGCAAACTCATGGATTATAAAAATGGATACAAAGGACAGATCAGTGATTGCCAGAGGTGGGGTTGTGGAATAGGCAAAGTGGCTAAAGGAGGTAAAAAAATATATATACAAACTTTCAATTATAAAATAGATAAGCCCTAGAGATGTAATGAATAGCATGGTGACTTTAATCAATAATATATTGTATATTTAAAAGTTTCTACAACAGGCGATATTAAAAAATATCATTATAAAAATTATAAGTATGCTTCATGATGGATGTTATCTACACTTATTGTGATAATTTTGTATGTATACAATTTATGTATTATAAATATATATATATATATATATATATATATATATATATATATCTTGTATAATAAAATATTAATATGGAAATTGTTCAACAGGGAGTTCAATCAGGAGTTCAACTATTCTCTATGACATGCACTGACCACCATGGGATAGCGCAGAACATTATGGGCATCAGAAATGCAGGGCTTGTAATTGGAGACAGTGGAGGAGTTGCCAGCTCCCAATGGATCCAATGAGAGTGGGATTGCAGCAGGATGGTGGAGCATGTGAACAGGTGGCGCCTAGCCAAATAGGTGTGAGCAGAGGCCTGATCTCCCTGCAGATTGTCCTTTAGATAAGGACCAACAGTGGTGGTGGGCGTGGGGCTGCCACCTAGCTCTCAGGTGCTGAAGGAGCCAGGTGGGGGGCATGACCCTATCAATTGCCCCACAGATGGCGACCAGGGGGAACTGGGATGGGGAACTGGGAGTGGGTGGCTGTGACCAACCTCCTGTGGCCCCAGGCAGGGGGATGTGACATCTCACCGGCTACCTGGTTTGGAGGGTGATGGGGATGGAGGTGGGGTGAGAATGTGGGGTGTCCACCTAGTTCTCTCTCACTCTACCTGCCTCCCTACCCTGGGACACCAGGACTCCTGCACCTGGGAAGCCCTGATGGTCAGGTGCCAGGTGCCTGCAAGGAGCCCACCCCACACCCTTGCAGCCTCTTCCAGGTAAGCCAGGTTGCAGACACCAGGAGCACAGGGGCCAGTCAGGCACCCCAGGAGTTTGCACAGGAGCTGGTCTGAAAGACCAGCTGGGAGAGAGTGTGCTGCCTGCCTGGCTTCTATGTGGCCCACTGGGCCCAGTGCTGTGCCCTGGCTATGGTGTCCGGCCACACTCAATGCATCTCCACATGGGAATTTGGGCACCCTAACTCAGGTGTGGGGGCCTGGGAGCCCAGCTGCTGCCCAGGGCCCAGAGGTCAACTGTGACCTGCCCTTTCACACCAGATGCTTGCACTTTGTTTGCTGGCCAGGCCTAGGGACTGCACCCATGCACAAAACTTGTGCACTGGGCCCCTATTATGTATAGTTATGTGGCACACCTGAAACTAATGTAATGTTATATGCCAGTTACAGCTAATAAAAGTAAGAATTTATAATCAAATATTTAAAAAAGAAAAAAAAAACAGACATTAATCATGAGCTTGCACTGGAATCTACAATGAAAGGGACCCTTCAGATCAATCAGTGATTTTATTTATAACTACTGAAACCCAATAAGCACCATTGACTTTCTCAGGGCCTTGCATGAGAGACTTAGGGACTAGATTCCTAACTCTCACCTACACTATAGATGTGGCTCAATGGCAATACAATTTCTGTTTGTTGAATGAATCACCCATTCAGTAAAAAGGACAAAGTCAAACAAAGACTCCCAGGAATAGCCTTGTCAATGCACACTTTCCCATACTTTAATGTAATTAAGTAAATGAAAAATTTAAACTGAGAAAACTATTTCAATGGTTGTTAATTGGACTCTAACCATTAAATGAAGATTTCAGGAACTTGATGCCAAACAAATGAATATTAAATGGATTATTTAACTCTACCTCCTATTTACTCTTCACCGAGCCTCTAATTCAGGTGTCCTCAAACTTTTTAAAGTGGGTGCCAGATCACGGTCCCTCAGAGAGCTGGAGGGCCGGACTATATGAACTACTAATTCCTACTGTAACACCTCGGCTGCGCTCACTGCCCAAAAAACCTGGGGGGCCAGATCAGACTCCTCTGCGGGCCGCATGTGGCCCGCGGGCCGTAGTTTGAAGACGCCTGCCTAATTGATAGTAAGAACAGTGGAAGCGAAGGAAGAACTCAGGGGAGGATTAACTAGTGGTAAGAGTGAGCTTTAGCATAGCTATATCTTTGGCTTTGTGACCTTGAGCTTTTGGGAGCTTATTGCTATATCATGGGGTTGTTGTGAGGATTAAATGAGATTGCACATGCAAAATATTTACTATAATGTTTGGTATAAAGTAACCCAGTGATTTTTCAACCAGTATGCCACAAGAATTTTTAAAATATGCAGTACTAGCCCTGGCTAGTTTGGCTCAGTTGGTTGAGCATTGGCCAATGCACCAAGAGGTCATCAGTTGCATTCCTGGTTAGGACACATGCCCAGGTTGCAGCCTTGATCCCCAATAGGGGTCATGCAGGAGGCAGCCTATTGATGTTTCTCTCTCTCCCCCTCTGCCTTCTTCACTCTCTTAAAAAAAATCAATAAATTCTTTATGATTGATATTTCAGGCTTCTTAGTACTATGCAGCTGTAAAAAGGAAAAATCTATTATCCTTTGAGACAACATGAAGGGACTTGGAAATTTTATGCTAAGTGAAATAATCCAGTCAGAGAAAGACAAATACCACATGATCTCAGTTATATGTGGAATTTAATAAACAAAATAAACTAACAAATAAAATAGATCTAGAACCATGGAAGCATGCAACAGATTGATGAATCTCAAAAGGAAAGGGTGATAGGAAGAGATTAACCAAATAACATATCTGCATAATCCATGTACACAGACAATAGTGCTGTGAAGGCCTGGGGAGGAGACAGGAGTGGGGAGGAGAGATCAATGGGGGTGGGAGGAGAAAGGGGACATCTGTAATACTTTCAACAATAAAGATAAATTTAAACACACACACACACACACACACACACACACACACACACACAAAAACACACAAAAAAACACCCACAAAAAAAACTATCCAGTAACTCACAATCTCAATTAGAAAAAGCAAAAAAAAAAAAAAAATCAATAAAAACATATTTTTAAAAAATATGCAATGCCTGACTATTTAGTCAGGGGCAATGATATCTTTTCCCTAAGATTGTAAAAAAAAAAAAAAAAAAAAAAAAAAAAGACAACAGCCAACATAATAGCCATCCAGTGTGAATGAATAAAAAATATAGTTTTTTTTTCAGATAGGCAAAAACTGTATTTTTTGGTGTGCCACAGAATTTTAGTAATTAGTTTATGTGTGCTATGAGATGAAAAAGGTTGCTTTTGTTTTCAGAAAAGAAAGACCTATTATAGCAAACAGATACTTTATAACTTGATGGTTATAAACACATGTTAATGGTAGAATGTTCCAAGTTCAAATTTGAGCCCTGTCACTCACTAGTTGTGCATCTTTAGGCACTCTACTTAACCTCTCTGTATTTTCATCAAAGGGGATTGATAAAACTATTTTTCTCCATAAGGTATTAAGAAATTTAACACATACATACAAAGTATTTAGTATGATAGTATGCACTAAATGTAATTTGATGTTAGTAGATAGTCAGCCTCTTTAGAGAGGCGGGGGAGGGACCCATTCAACTTGACAAAGGCCTGAAACAGCAGCTGCCAAAAGCCCTTGTGTGTGCTCCGTTTCCTCTCTCAGAGGGTCATTTCCTTTGTATTCCCATCATTTCCTCTTATTCTTACCAGTTCACAATGCTTTATGGTGATTTGGTGTTTGGCCCTTGTGTGATCAGTTTCCAGACATTTCCAGACATTAGGCTCTGTCAGTTTCCTTCTTTAAGGACCATCTGTTTTCTTGTGCTTACCAGAGTCCAGTGAGGCAGCTTAATTCATCCTCATGTCCACAGAGGGGCAGCAGAGTGTGGTAGAAACATCTCTGGCCTGGGTATAAGGACAGCTGGGTTTTAATTTCCAAAGCTTGCTTGGGCGCATAACTTTCCCACCCTGAGCCTTGGTTTCTTTGTTTTTAGATAGAGTGCACTGAACTAGACTGAAGAGCAACCTGAGGTTCCAGATATCTAACTAGTTCCCTATTGCGATCTGTTTACTTTTAGGGTGAAGCCTTTGATCTAATTTTATATTTTTCTATTTTGTTCTTAAAGACCAGAAGGATAATGAAAAAATTAGCAATCTATTTAATCAGCCCCTGTAGAGGATAGGAGACTTTTATTTTATTTATTTATTTATTTGTTTATTTATTTATTTATTTATTTATTTATTTATTTTTTATTTTAATATATTTTATTGATTTTGTACAGAGAGAAAGGGAGAGAGATAGAGAGTTAGAAACATCGATGAGAGAGAGTCATCGATCAGCTGCCTCTTGCACACCCCCTACTGGGGATATGCCCGCAACCAAGGTACATGCCCTTGACCGGAATCGAACCCGGGACCCTTCAGTCCCCAAGCCGATGCTCTATCCATTGAGCCAAACCGGTTCTGGCAAGAGACTTTTAGTATTACTCATCCATGTGGGTGAGTGTCAGGGATCAGCCAAGGGGATTGCCAAAAGCAACTCATTCATTGGGCAGCATCCAGGCTTTCTGGAAAATTCATAACTCAGGTGTTGCTTAAGTTTTTTTAGTTGCCTTCTAGCCCACACAGAGAGGAGACTCCCTCCTGAGGAGAAGTTGGGCTAAATCAGAGGAGGCAGGATAGAATTTGAGGGTCAGGGAACTGCATGTCCCTGGTGTCTGGTACACTGTTGGCACCCTCTAAATGTTTCATTGACTGGAATGAAAACATTCAAGGGCATCTCTGTTGCTATCTTACTTTGTGATTACAGCCAAGTCAGTTCAGTTCTTTTTTAAAAAAAACGAAATACACTTGACATATAGCATTGCATAAATCTAAAGAATGCAACATGTTAATTTGATACATTTATATGTAATATGATTGCATTGTAGCAATAATTAGCACATTATGTTCCATAATAATCATTATTTTCGTGGTTAGAATAATTAAGTTCTAGTCTTTTATCAAGTTTGATCATTATAATACAATATTGTTGTACATTAGATCTCTAGAGATTATTTACTACTTATTACAATGTTGGACCCTTAAATAACATCTATCCTAACTCCATCACCCCCAAGCCTCTGGTAACCATCATTTTGCTCTCTGTTTTTTTTTTTTACAAGTTTGGCTTTTTTAGATCCTACACATAGATTTTAGTTCTTTAAAACTATTTCCCCATGACTAATGGGAGGGTGATTTTCTCTGCCCTCATGGGGTTGTTTTGACCAAGAAATGACTCAAGTACATATGAATGTGCTTTATGTAAACAATGCTCTACATGTATAAGGGGTAAAAAATAATAAAGCTGATATACCATTAAATTTTCTCCTTCCTATAATTTTATTACCTAAAATTCAGAGCCAGTTTTTTCACTGACCATCTTCTCTTCAAAATAGTGAAGTTTAAACAATGAGATTCTATACATCCATTGGATGCTAAGTTCTTTTCATTTTGAATAAAAATTATGTGATGCTTATGAACATTTCCCTGTCCTAAAATAGCCTGCATGAGAAAATGGTTCTTACCCCTGTAGTAGTTGTAGTTTATTCCTAACGTGACTTCCAGCCTAGTGACTCCAGAGGAAGACAAGGCTAAAAAAAAAAAAAAAGCTTCAAGCAGGTGTTCTGCTTTATGTGGAATCATTTTCCCACTGTGTCTTGCAAAGGCTCACTGTCTGAGATAATGAATGCAGAATTGCATAATGGTTATCTGTATACATCGGACCACCACGTGATGGCAGTAAAGTCAGTTGAATTCATTCCATTCTCAGCTTCTTTCACAGCCCTGCCTCTGGGTCTTCACATTAAAGAATGCTTAATTTCCTTGTTTTCATTTTCCACACTCGGTTTCCTTCTATAAATCTCAGCATTGATTTTCTTTATCCTCCTCACCTTCAGTGAGCATTTATCTAGCCCTATCTACTCTGGAATGATGCTGTATTCTAAGCCTTTGTTTAGAAACAGAAGGTTTTTAAATGGGGTTATTAATACTGTAGCATCCATTTCACAGGGCTCTCATGAGGATTATTGAGGTAGCTAAAATATTTAGTACAGGGCTTGCACCCAATAAATGTTAATGGTAACTGTTTTTATTATTGTTATTATTATAGGTTAGACTAGATTTTTTTAACACCATAAAATAGGTTGCAAAGGTAGGAACCAGAAGGAAAACCAGGGACAACTCCTGCACAACCTAGGAGCAATTCTCTGATAAAGTTACACTTATAGGTGTGAAAATAAATATCTGTGTCATATAATTTTTTTAAACCATTTTTACCAAGTCCCAAACAGGTGAATTAGGAAATTTTACATATAATTTATATATCCATAAAAGCCCCTAGCATTGCATTAACTGTAAATGTTAATTTCCTTTCACCTTTCATCTGAAAGCTAGATCAGTTTGGGCTGAAGATATGGTTTGGTTCAGGACGTTGCCCACTAAACTGTGCATCAGAATCATCTGGGCCTCTCCTCAGAGATAATAATTCTGTAGATCTGGAGCAGGGCCTAGGAATTTGTATTATAAAGCTCTCCCCAGATATTTTTTGTGAACTAGTGGACTACTTGAAAAGTGTTTACCTGAGAGAAAAGGAGCTGAGAAGTGTTGATTATTCTTGGCGCTATTCTAAGTGCTTCATTATTTGTCATGTCATTTAACCTTCACAGCTGCTCTGTGAGGTGAGTGTGTTACTTCCATTTTACCCACGGGGAAGATGAAACTCAGAAAGGTTAAATGACTTGCCCAGAGGTTCAGTTTGTAAATGACAGGGCATGTTTTCAAAAACAGTTCCTTGTAATCCTTATCCCAGGCTCTTCTCCCTGTACCACATGACTTTTCAAGCACACAAGGGCCTGTCCTAGTTCCTACCTCCTAAGTGGAAATCTTGGTCCAACACTTTATATGGCTGCTTTCTCTATAACAATACTAGAGGCCTGTGGTATGAAATTCATGCACAGGGTGGGGGGGTGTCCCTCAACACAGACTGCATCCTCTCCAATCTAGGACCCCTTGAGGATGTCCAAATGCCTGGGATTGGGCCTAAACAGGCAGTTGGACATCCCTCTTACAATCCAGGACTGCTGGCTCCCAACTGCTCTTCTGCCTGTCTGCCTTATTGCCCCTAACCATTTCTGCCTGCCAGCGTGATCACCCCCTAACCACTCCCCTGCCAGTCTGATCACCTCTAACTGCCCTCTCTTGCTGGCCTGGTTGCCCCCAACTGCCCTCCCCTGCAGGCCTAGTCCACCCCAACTTCCCTCCCTTGCAGGCCTCGGCCCCAACTGCCCTCTCCCTAGGTATGTTTGCCCCCAACTGCCCTCCCCTATAGTCCTGGTCATCCTCAACTGCCCTCCTCTGCTGACCCAGTCACCCTTAACTTACCTCCCCTGCTGGCCTGGTCCCTCCCAACGGCCCTCCCCTGCTGACCATCTTGTGTCCACATGAGGGTAGCCATCTTTGACCACATGGGGGTGGCCATCTTTGACCACATGGGGGTAGCCATCTTGTGTGTTCGCCTGATGGTCAACTTGCATATTACTTTTTATTAGATAGGATTAGTGCCTCTAGCTTTAACTTGATAAATGAATAAAATAAATGAAAGAAGATTAAATGAGATAATGGATGGCAAAGCTGCCTTGTAAATTATAAAGTACCAAACTCACATTGGGTGATATTATTTGTGGAATTGTTTGCTATCTAGGGATCTTGGGTCCCAGAAAAGTCCCTGTGGTCTATATCTCTTGACCAATGGAGCATGCATAGAAACAGCTGATGCTTAAAGCTGAAATTACTGGTATAAGGCTAAGTCAATAGCTGGAATAATGGTACACTTGCTCCTGAATAAGTCAGTTTGCCAGGACTGGCCTCCTTACATTCATAAGTATTTTAAAATTATGTCAAAAACAGATAACAGTCATTCAATAAGCACATCCTGGACTCTTACTGTAAATAAGATGCTGAATGATATCTACTTTACATAATTCAGTGAATTCAGGAATAGAGTCTTCAGTGAGCTTGTAGTTTATCTAAGGAAACTATATGTATATATATGGACATATAACAAATACAACCATAATAATACCAATCCAAAACTATAATTATGTCAATCTTTAGAAGGAATAGATTCTGCTAGCTAAGATACACAATGAGTAGGCTCTATCTTCTTTTCCTTAGTGTCACTTTTCATTTGGATTACCAAAAACAGCCCCTGACACCCTCCCTATTCCCAAAGATACTGTATACCATTCCCTTAATTGGTCTGCCACTTTATGGCCAAAGTGTTGCTTCATAAATGCAAATCTGATGTCATTCCCATTCCTTAGCAGTAATTCCCTATTGACTTCAGGATAAAGTCCAAACTCTTTAACATGGCCTGTAGGAAAACTGGCCTTCACCTCCTTCATCACTCAAATTTTTTCTCTTGTCCCTGCAAATACCGTGTATCTTCAAATATTTGTAATCTTTCATACTTTCTTTCCTGTGTTAGAATTATTCTTCTCCCATTCCTTGCCTAGCTAACTTCTTAATTTTCTTTGAAAACTCATTGCCACCTTTAATCTGATTTGATACCCCTCACTTATATCCTACAATTACCTTATGTCATAGTAATTGTCAAACCAGCAGTGTATTTACTTGTCCCACTTCTATATCTGGCTACCTTTCATTCATCTGGTTGGTTGATCTTACCTATGGGAGAATATGTGTAAACAACTTACCACAGTGTCTGGCACATGGATGCATTTGACCAATATTAACTATTACTATTTCAGTTCCAGACTTAATTATCTGAGTAAGTTCAAGTGGATGCATTCAGAGACCTATTTAACAAATGTTAGAGGAGAGAAGTCAGTTTTTTAGAGAACAAGTATCCTAGAGAACTCATGCTGAATAAAAGAGGTCCAACACTTGATTAAGTGGGTTTTGACCTGTCTCTTTGGCGAAAGTATCTGTCTTAGTCCATTTGGGCTAATGTGACAGATACCAAAGACTGGGTGGCTTATAAACAACAGAGTTTTTCTTTAAGTTTAAAAAAAATATTTTTATTAATTTTAGAGAGAGAGAGAGAGATAGAAACATTAATGATGAGAGAGAATCATTGATCGGCTGCCTCTTGCACACCTCCTATTGGGGATTGAGCCTGCAACCCAGGCATGTGCCCTTGACTAGAATCAAATCTGGGACCCTTCAGTCCTCAGGCCAACACTCTATCCACTGAGCCAAACAAGCTAGGGCTACAACATACATTTATTTCTCACAATTCTGGAGGCTGGGAAATCCAAGATCAAGGTGCCAGCAGACTCAGTGTCTGGTGACATCCTACTTCCAAATTCATATATGGTCATCTTACCATGCACTCACATAGTAGAGGGGGGCAAGGAAGCTTTCTGGGATCTCTTTTTATAAAGGCACTAATCTCATTTATGAGGGCTCTTCCCTCATGACCTAATTACCTCTTAAAGGCCTCACCTCCAAGTACAATCACATTGGGTATTATATTTAATTTATAAATTTTGGAGGACCCAAAACTCTTTGCAGAAGCTGCTCCAGTATAATTGGTGGACTGTACAAAGGATAACACAGAGTAGCATGGAAGTTTTTTTTTTTTTTTTTCAGGTACAGGTGTGGATCAATCTTGAGAAAGGCTCAGAAGCACAATTTATTTTTAAACACTTAAATCTTTATTGTTGAGAGTATTACAGATGTCCCTGATTTTCACCCCTATGGCCCCCCTCAACTTGATTCCTGCCCTGTTCAGGTCATCACCGCTCTACTGCCTGTGTCCATAGGTAAGATCTTTGATTATTCTTTTCCTGTTACACCTCCCTACTTCCCTCTGAAATTCATCAGTCCGTTCCATGTTTCCATGCAACTGATTGTTTTATTCACTAGTTTATTTTGTTAATTAGATTTCTTGTTCATTTATTTTGATTTTTAGATTCAATTGTTGGTAGATATGTTTTGTTGCCATTTTATTGTTCTGTTTTTTATCTCTTTCTCCTTCTCCTCCTCCTCCTCCCCTTTTCTTCCTCATCCTCCACTTCAGCTTCCTTCTCCCTCTTCTTTTACAATAATGCTGGTCAAAATTTCATACAATACTGGTTTGGTGGTGATGAACTTCTTTAGCATTTTCTTTGTGAAGCTTTTTGATCCTCAATTCTAAATGAGAACATTGCTTGGTAGAGTAATCTTGCTTGTAGGTCCTTACTATTCATCAATTTGAATATTTCTTGCCACTTCCTTCTGGCCTGCAAAGTTTCTGTTGAGAAATCAGCTAACAGTCATATGGGTGCTCCCTTGTAGGCAACTAACTGATTTTGTCTTGCTGCCTTTAAGATTCTCTCTTTGTCTTTAACCCTTGGCATTTTAATTATGATATGTCCTGGTGTGAGCCTCTTTGGATTCTCTTGTTTGGGACTCTCTGTGCTTCCTGGACTTGTAAGTCTATTTCTTTCACCAGATATGGGAAATCTTCTGTCATTATTTTTTTCAAATAGGTTTTCAATATCCTACTCTCTCTTCTCCCTCTAGCACCCCATATTGTGAATGTTGGTATGCTTGAAGTTGTCCCAGAATATCCTTATACTTTCTTCATATTTTTGGATTCTTTTTTATTTTTGCTCTTATGATTGGGTGCTTTTTGCTTCCCCATATTGATTTGATTCTCATAGTCCTCTACTGTTGAATCCCTGTAAATTGTTCTATATTTCAGTTAGTGTATGCTTAATTTCTGACTGGTCCTTTTTCATGTATTTGACCTTCTCACTAAGATCCTTGAAAGTCTCGTGAAGAGCCTTGAGTAACTTTTTAACCATAGTTTTGAATTCTGTATCCAGTTGTTTGTTTTTTTTTTTTTCATTTGTGACATGTTTCTTTGTCTCTGCATTTTGGCTGCTCCCCTGTATTTGTTTCTATGTATTATGTAGAGCTGTTATGTTTCCTGGAATTGGAAGAGTGGCCTTGTGTTGTAAGTGATCTGTGGGGCCCAGTGGCTCAACCTCCCTAATCACCTGAGCTGGGCACTCTAGGTGTGCCCCTGTGTGGACTGTGTGCATAGTTTTGTAGTTGAGTCTTGGTTGCTGTTGGCATCTCTGGGAGGAGTTTATCTCCAAGCCAATTGGCTATGAGGATAAGCTGTGACTGTAGTTGGAGAGCTTCTGTGCAAGAGGTGAAAACCAGCTGTGAAATAAGGCAGTCTGGTGCTAGTACTGGGTCTTGAGACTTTTATTGGTAGGTTGGGGCTTGCTGTCACCAGTGCAACTTGTTTGAGAGATTTTAGCAAAATCTGAAGCCTGAGCCAGGACAGGCTATACATATGGAAAAGTTATTGCAAACAGCTTGCGTGGGGCTGCAAATTGGATTGGGCAAGTTCTCAGTGAATCCTCTAGGTGGGGCAAACAGTGTGCTCTAGGCTTATTGAGGCTCAGATATGGATGCCAGTCAACCCTACAACAGGAGAGTTCCTAACACAGAATCAATGACCCTTGCAAGCACCCCTGGTTGGGAGAAAGCTTCCCCTGAGTTCCTGCTCTGCTGCCAAGCAGCCCAGTTCCTACTTGTAAGTGTCCGGGTCCCCCAGAGCCAACTGGTGCTTGAGCTCAGAAGTCTTGAGTCTGAGTTTGTGCACCAGCCTTTTAAAAGGAACAGCTGGGGCTCCAGCAGCCTCCGTGTCTCTCAGCCCCAATTCCTGCTGGTGTTTACAGTCCATAGTTACCAGGACTTCTCTTCCCAGCTCTGAAACCCTGGGATGGGACTCTGGTGTGGGTCTGAGACCCCTTGTTCCACATGGGCAGCATCTATAGAGACAATCTTCCTCCCAATTAAAAAAGTGGCACATGTAGGTGTCAGACCAGCCCATTCTTCACCTCCACCCATCCTACCAGTTATAATGTGCTTTCTCCTTTACTTTTCTAGTTGTATCACTTCCATTCAGCCAGCTTTAAGGCAGTTCTGAATGATGGTTGTTCTGTGTTTTAGCTGTACTTTTGATGTGATTATGGGAGGTGGCGAGTGCAGGTGTTTACCTTCAACACCATCTTGGTTCTCCAAAAGCACAGTTTAAATTGGCCTTAGATATGGTTTCTACCCTAACTCCCCAATTAATAGAAATATGAGCAGGTGAGCTAAAACTCAGGCTAGCTATACAAGAGATTATATAAATGAGAAAGATTGGTTGATGTATGAGGATCAGTTAGAATCAAATGCTCAATAGTGGTGGGGAAGATTTCAATAGAAGGACATAATTTGTTTGGCAGAAGTGTATGTAAAAGAAAAAAGAAAAAAAAACACCAACCATATCAGAGTACCTCTGTCACCATGAGGATTACTAAGTGCTACCCTGACTTTTTAGGAAATATTCTGGTTTCTGCACTTAACCTTTAGAATATTGGGTTGGACCAAGATGGTGTTTGTACTTCCTCCCTAGAAGACTTGAATGAACCAAATAATTAATTTAGCAATAAATAACATGTTTACCTGAAATAATGAAGTTTTCAAAAGATGCTTTGGCAAGGAAACCTGGCAGATTCCTAGAATCTCTGGCAAGGAAATATAATAGGTTCCTGGGCCTCCAATCTGGGATCCTGTTGACACCTAGCCTGGAGAATGAGAAGAATGTTGTTCACATGGGTTTGGATATCTTTTTACTGTAGGCTGTGTGTGTGTGTGTGTGTGTGTGTGTGTGTGTGTGTAGGACATTTGGCAATTGACCTTGAATTATTTGGCTTTGCTTCATCTCTGATGATTATTCATCTATGTAGAACCTAAAATAGAAAATTCTCTGATCATTTACCTTGGATGCATTGAATATATCGTACTTTTATGTTGCTACCTATGGAGACCCTAAAGTCAGCAGTATCTCTCTCAACAGATGGGACTATCAGCGTCTTCAAAACCCCTGCTGCTTATTTAAAACAAAATTCAAGTCCCAGTGACAAAAATATGTTAAGTAAGTAAATAGAAACTCACCCTCTCCCTCCCCTGAACCATACATACCAAACAGCATTTTGGAGGCAGGTTGTAGTCCTGGTTTCATAAGCAGATGATGACATAGTGATTGGAAGAGCAGCTGGCTTTTCTGAGCTGGTTCTTCTTTGAAAAAAATAATACCCTCTTTAATAAGAGGTTTGTGGAAGAGCTCAATTTCTGCACTTTTCAGCCCATATGGATCATGTTTTTTAGTGTTATAATCTTCTTATGTTCTCTAAGCAAACCATCTTCCTTTCTTCCCTTTCTCTTCCACCAAACCCATTGACCTTCCTTTAGTCTCTTTCTCCTCTTTGATCTTTTTCTGGTCCTTTCCCTCTCTATTCCATAGAATTCCAAAGGAAGCTTAGGTGTCTCTCTGTAGCTGATGATATTGCTCTCAGGATCAGTGCAGGCAGCCTGGTTTGATATGATAAAGGCTGAGAAGGCCACCCCCTCTAGGTGGCTCCAAGACAGACATATCTGCATATCTGCCCTGTCCCCCTGTTCTGAGTGGTGAGATTGAGCATAATATACTGGTTCCCATTGCAGGTCCTATTACATCCTTGGGGTAAATCTTTATTTTATTTGGCCTATTTATGTTTAGAGCAGTATCTCTCAAATTCCTTGGTTATTGGACTATAGTAGATGAAATAACAGATCTCAATATTATTTGATTTGAATTCTGTCTGAAACACCACCCAACATCCTGATTCCTTGAATTCCTAGATTTTGGATATAAATTTTATAGGAGTACAATATCCTCTCACATCCTTAAACTGTTTGATTATATTCTCAAGAAACATTTATCTATATCCATTCTTTTTTTAAAATATGTATTTTATTGATTTTTCACAGAGAGGAAGAAAGAGAGGGATATAGAGTTAGAAACATAGATGAGAGAGAGACATCAATCAGCTGCCTCTTGCACATCCCCTATTGGGGATGTGCCCACAACCAAGGTGCATGCCCTTGACCAGAATCAAACCCAGGACCTTTCAGTCTGCAGGCCAACGCTCTATCCACTGAGCCAAACCAGTTTCAGCTATATCCATTCTTGAACTACCTCAAAGCTCCCAGCTATTCTACAATTCTTATCCCCTCCATCACCCTCTCCCCCACCAAACTAATATTTGTGGCTTCTTACCACTGGTCTTGAGTCACAAGCATACATTTTCTGGAGTATCAGCTCTCAGCCCTTGATATGGGAAATTGCATAAAATCAAAACTTGAAATATCTGAACATTATTCTGTCCTGGTCAGTTTTAGAATGTTAGTGTACATTATATGATTGTCATTTCTCTGCTTCCCTGTTTTTTCCTTAAACCTTTCAGGGGCCAAGAATTCCATCAGATGATTCTCTAAAAGAGCAGATGTGAGAAACACAAAAGACAGACTTACCTTTCTCTCTCTCTCTCTCTCTCTCTCTCTCTCTCTCTCTCTCTCTCTCTCTCTCTCTCTCTCTCTCTCTCTCTCTGAATTTAATAAAGAAATTTAAAGTTCATAGCAAAATTTAGGGGAAGGTACATACTTTCTATATGCCCATTGCTCCTACACATGCCTCCCTATTATCAGCATCCCGCACCAGACTGGTACATTTGATATAACTGATGAACCTACATTAACACCATTATAATCACCTAAAATCCATAATTTACCTTTAAGGTTCACTGTTTGTGTTGTATAATCTATGTATTTAGGCAAATGTATAATGGTATGTATCCATCATTATAATATCGTGCAGAGTATTTTTACTGCTCTATCAATCTTTCTGTGCTCTTCCCATTCATGCCTCCCCACACCTCCTAACTTATGGCAATCACTAATCCTTTTATTGTCTTCATCATTTAACATTTTTCAGAAAGTCATACAGTTGGCATACTATAAGTATGCAGCTATTCCAGATTGGCTTCTTTCACTTACTAATATGCATTTATGGTCTCTCCATGTCTTTTCATGACTTGGTAGGACATTTCATTTTTGGGGTTCTGAATAATATTTCATTGTCTGGATATGCCACAGTTTACTTATTCATTCAACTACTGAAGGACATCTTGGTTGCTTCAAAGTTTTGGCAATTATAAATAAAGTTTCTGTAAACACCTGTGTGCATGTTTATGTGTAGACATAAGTTTTCAGCTCCTCTGAATAAATACCAAAGAGTGCTATTGTTGGTTCATATGTATGAGTATGTTTAGTTTTTTAAGACAGTGTCAAATTGACTTCCAAAGTTGTATCACTCTTTTTTTATGCATTCCCCTCTTCCTCAAAGAAGGACACATTTTTTAGATTAGTTCTTTATTATTCTTGGATTCAAGCTGGTATTCTGAATATGTCCCAGCACAGAGAGCCTTTCTTTTAGACTCTTCAGACTCTTTCCTTCTCTGATTTGCAACCCTGAACCCACACCAATGCTAGGCCTCACCAAAACCATTTGTTTATGGCTAATTTCTCCCAGTTACTCAGCATGATTCACTAACACCTGGCCAGATACCAAGTGACTAAAGGGCATAGGACTGGGGCTCCAGGGAAGGGGGTCAGTTTACGTAGCAGCCTGTGACAATTTTTTCTCTCTAAATAACAGTGATGTAGTAACAGAAGTTAATGCTGAATCAAAATAAATAGAGTTAAACTTTAAACCAATTTGATTTGCAACTTGGAATAAAAGCAACATGTCTTGATTTAAATGCCAGATCCACTGTTGAGTGATGATTTAATAACTTTTATGAGGAATCTTGTCACAGCAAATTCAACACTGGGGTAGAATGACTCATGATAGGGTGATAGAAATGATATAGAGGAGTACAAAAAGGAACATGCTTATCTCAGAGGAGTACAAAAAGGAATATGCTTATCTCATATCTCATCCAGAATCTGTGCATAAAGCTAATTTGCAATTAGGACCTCTTCTCTCCCCAATCTTTCTCTTCACTAATACCTATGAATGTATGTAGAGATAATCTCCACATGTAATGTCAGCTCACATTCAACCTGAAAGGTAAGGCAGCAGTGAGCCTGGCTATTTATGAAAGGGACCTTAAGAACTCATCTGGTCCTATTACTCTGTCTCTAGGCAGGCACCTAACTATTTTGTCCTATTTTAAGGGTGATTAAGTGTGTTCAAGTGAGGTTAAGAGGTTTCTTCAAAGATTTCAGTCTCCTGACTCCCATGCTTCCTCCTCAATAAATGAGAAGACCTTGTGTGGTCTCTTTTCTTGGCCTTCCCAAGCTTCCCTGGGCTAACATACTAGAATGCTTGATGCTGACCATGCTCCAGTTCCAGCAAGCTTCCCAGGTCAGTAAGGAACCACACATAGCTGTTTTTTAAGGGAGAAGATTCCATTCTGTTGGGCTAATTCAGTCATCAAGATTCATTTTGGAGCTAATTCAATGTATACATATCTGGTGTTTGCCTAGGAGAGGGTGGCTCAATCTTGAAAATGTTGACATTTTTGCCACATAATTTTTTTGTTGTTGTTGTGAAAGGCTGTTGTATATTTTGTTGAATGTATTAACAGCATCCCTGGCCTCTGGTTATCTGATCTCTTTATATAATACAACTTCCTCCAGTCCTTTTTAGGTTAATCTTCCCAAACCATACCTCTAATTCAGTGGTTCTTAATGAAAAGCAATCCACCCTCTCAACCATTGGGAACATTTGACAATGGCTGTAGATGGCATTTTTGGTTTCCACAACTCAGGGGAAAGAACAAGTTGTAAAAATCTAGTGGGTGGAAGCCAGGGTGCTACAATGTGCAGGACAAACCTCCCCACCTTACTCCCATATAACAAAGAATGTTTAGCCCAAATGTCAATAATTACAATGTTGAGAAACCTCACTCTATCATATCATCCTCTGATCAGAAATGTTTCATTGTTCCCCACTGCTGGAGGTAAAGATGACAGATTCATGTTCCTTTATCCCCAGTCTAGATTTAGCTTATTATTTGTCAGCAACCCCTTTTCTAAAATAGTACTGAATTTAGTGCTTTTTCTGAAACATATGTTCTACTTTCTCACTTGTATAACTTTATTCACACAACAACCACTCCTGCTGCCTAGAATGCTCACTTACCATTACTAAAGTAAATTTGAAATGCAATCTCATCTATAAAACCTTACCTGATCCTGAATTCTCCCATCTACAAATACTTTCTCTTTCTCTGGATATCCCTGTGGTATTTTACACATATGCCTTTTAAAGATTTTATCACATTTATAGTAGAAAAAAAATTGAATTACAGAGAGCTTTTCAAAATCTCGCCAGAAAATTACCTTCACTTAGAAAAATAAAAATAAAAATTGAAATAAAAAGGTGGATTAATTAAAGGAATCATATTTTCCCATAAAATTTGGACCTATCTTGTGCCCTTGGCTCTACTGTCTTGGCATGGTTGAAATAAATAACCATGGACTTCAAGTCCTGGTATTCAGGTCTCAATTCTGATACTTGTAAGTTGGCAAAATAATTTGCCTTCCTGAGACGCAGTTTCCTCAACTGCATATGGAAATAATCATGAGAATAAAATAAAATGGTATATTCAAAGAGTCTGGCATGCAGTAGATACTTAATAAGTATTTTTCAGATGAATAAAAGTATTAGCAGTACTTCAAGGAATAGGATATAGGGATGGATAATAGTTATGGGACTTTATTATAAGGTTACTAGAGGCCTGGTGTACAAAAATTTGTCCAGGAGGTATGTATCTCAGCCCATCCTATACCCTCTCCAATCTAGGACCCCTTGGGGAATATCCAACTGCTGCTTTAGGCCTGATCTCACAGTCAGACAACCCTCTCATGATCTGGGACTGCTGGCTCCTAACTATTCACCTGCTTGCCTGCCTGATTGCCCCCTAACCACACCCCTGCTGGCCTAATTGATGCCTAACTACTCCCCTACTGGCCCAATCGCCCCCAACTGCTCTCCCTTGCTGGCCTAATCTCACCCACAACTGCCCTCCCCTGAAGGCCTGATCTTGCCCCCAACTGCCTTCCCCCTGCAGGCCTGATTGTCAACAATCACCTTCTCCTGCTGGCCATCTTGTGGTGGCCACCTTGTGGTGGCCATCTTATGGTGGCCATCTTGTGGCAGCCATCTTGTGATGATGTGGGGTGGCCATCTTGTGGTGACATGGGGGCAGCCATCTTGTGATAACATCGCGTGATGCCACTGAGGCTTTTATTATATAAGATTGGAGGTAATGGGTAGTAGTTCATTGCTTCTATTATATTTCCTAATTTTTCAGCCTTCCATAGAAAACACAAATTATTTTGTAGGACACCAGAACAGTATTCAAGCTCTCTGAGGAGTAGGTGAATACGAACAGAAGCTTTCAAAATAGAAATGTAGTTTTTAGAAGGTATGTTTTTGTTTCCATTTGCAATGGTAGTGATACAACCTCTTTGTTTCCTCAAGAAGATAACAGGTAGAGTTGTGGGGAGAGTGTTGGATAGAAGATATATTCCCTTTATTTCTTGGATTTCTCCATGGAGCAGTCTGGGGCTTAGATGCTGTTCAGTGGCCTAATAAAAATTTCCATGGTGAGAACTCAGAATGCACTTGGGGTGGCAATGAGAGCAATTTGGTATTGACTCCAAGCCCAGTATACTTGACTATGAGTTCATTTCAGTAAGTTTTATTGACACCTTTGTAGCCAGTTTTCTACTCTGGAGCTTCCCATCTTGTTGGCTTTCTTCCTTATTAAGGCTGTGGGGTAATGGAATACTTTGCATTTATTCCTTTTAGTTACAGAAACAAGTTTTTCACTAGTTTCAGGGTTCACATATCTAATAGAAATATCAGTGCTACTCTAATATGAGTGATGATCTGACAAGCAAGTGAAGAAACAGAATGAGACCTTTGCCTTGTATAGACTAGATTGGGATTATGGCAGAGAGGAGGAAGTTACCCAACATTGGGCATACCCCAGCACTGGCTACTGTCTACTCTGCCATATTAGCACAAGAGATTTTGGTTGTAAGAGAGAAGCTCAGATGAGTCTATTACAAATTTATTTAGGAGCTTCCACCTTCAGTCTTGCAGGATATGGATCCTGTAAGAGGAAAATGGCTTTTGGAAGGATTAGGAAATCAAGCCGAGACCGGTTTGGCTCAGTGGTAGAGCGTCGGTCTGCGGACTGAAAGGTCCCGGGTTCGATTCTGGTCAGGGGCATGTATGTTGGTTGCGGGCACATCACCGGTAGGGGGTGTGCAAGAGGCAGCTGGTGGATGTTTCTAGCTCTCTATCTCTCTCCCTTCCTCTCTGTAAAAAATCAAAAAAAAAAAAAAAAAAAAAGGATTAGGAAATCAGTAGATGGCAGGGCACCAGATTGAGATCAGTGAATTGGTCTGGATTCCTGCCTCTACCCTCCTGATTCTGAGGGCATTCCTAGGGTTGTCACCTGAGGCTCACATTCCTGTCTGAGGCTTTTATTATATAGGATTGGAGGTAATGGGTGGTAGTTCATTGCACCTTTTGCCTAATTTTAGCAGGCAACCCTGATAGCAGTTCTCACAGGTTGAGAACCACTGCTATAGAGCCTAAGATCATTGGAAAACACAGATATTTATATTACGATTCATAATAGTAGCAAAATTACAGTTATGAAGTAGCAACAAAAATAATTTTATGTTTGGGGGTCACCACAATGTGAGGAACTGTAATAAAAGGTCACGGCTTTAGAAAGGTTGAGAACCACTGTTCTAGAGTTTTTAACTATATGAAATTCAAAGCATTATATAAAACATCCTACTTTTAGTGAATGAGAAAGTACCGTATTTTTCGGACCATAAGACGCACTTTCCCCCCCCCCCCAGAAGTGGGGGAAAAAAAGTCCCTGCGTCTTATGGTCCAAATATAGCCTACACATATACTTTAAAAAAAAACGTTTTTTTACTTGCCCGGCTCTGTGTGGTCTCTGTGTGCTTGCCCGGCTCTAAAATGGTTCTAAATGCTGCTGTTTACTTTACAGGGTTGATTACATGTGTTTATGACTGTGATGTTGGGTTTTAATGCACATAAAATATTTTAGGACACTATTTGTTTCAGAATATTTTTTCTTCATTTCCCTTCTCTAAAAACTGGTGCATCTTATGGTCCGGAGCGTCTTATGGTCCGAAAAATATGGTATATGTCTAAGGGGGGGCACAACAAGATTTGGAGGGGATACAGAACTACTGGCTGCTTGTCTCAATATGTTTTTATTTTTTCAATTAATTTTTTAAATGTTGACTTAATTGCAGGTGTCCCCTTTTCCCCACATTCACCTACCCCCTCCTCCCCCTCCCTTAGATTTCACAAAGGTATTGTCCATGTCCATGGGGTATTCATATATGTTCTTTAGCCAGACACTCCCATGTATCCATGCCTCTGATTCCATTTTGTTTGTTGGCTTATTTTGTTAATTAGGGTTCACATATAATTGAGATCATATAGTATTTGTCTTACTCTGACTGACTTGTTTCACTTAGCATAATAGTGTCCCTCAGCCCAGCCTGCACCCTCTCCAACCTGGGACCCCTTGAGAGATACCCAACTGCCCGTTTAGGCTCAATTCCAATAGGACCCGGTCTAAACAGACAGTCAGATATCCTTCTCACAATCCAGGATTCCTGGCTCCCAACTATTCACCTGCCTGCCTTCCTGATTGCTTCTAACCATTTCTGCCTGCCAATGTGATCTCCCCTCTAACCACTCCCCTTCCAGCCTGATTGATGTCTAACTGCCCTCCCCTGCAAGTCTGGTCACCCCTAACTGCCCTCCCCTGAAGGCCTGGTCATCCCTATCTCCCTTCCCCTGCAGGCCTAGACCCTTCTCCAACTGCTCTCCCCTGCAGGCCTGAGTCCCCCCAAATGTCCTTTCCTGAAGCCCTGTTGCCCCAACTTTTCTCCTCTGCTGGCCTAGTCACCCCTAACTGCCCTCCCCTGCAGGTTTGATCCCCCCAACTGCCCTCCCTTATAGGCCTGGTCCTTCCCAACTGCCCTCCCCTGCTGACCTGATCACTCACAACTGCCCTCCCCTGCTGGCCATCTTGTGGTGGCCATCTTGTGTCCACATAGGGGCAGTCATATTTGACTACATGGGGGCAGCTATCTTGTGTGTTGGAGTGATGGTCAATTTGCATATCACTCTTTTATTATATTAGATAGGCTAGAGGCCTGGTGCATGGGTGGGGGCTGGCTGGTTTTCCCTGAAGAATGTCCTGGATCAGGATGGGGATTCCCTTGGGATGTGGGGCGGCTTCTGTGAGGGGTCTGTAGTGGTTTGCAGGCCAGCCATACCCCCAATGACTAAGGTGACCAGATCGTCCTGCTTTTGGCAGGACGGTCCTGATTTCTAACAATTTTTCCCATGTTCCACGACGTTTTTAAAAAGTTCTGATTTTTGGAAAGAATCTTTCCAATCTTTCCAAAAATTGGGACTTTTTAAAAAAGCCACAGGATGTGGGGAAAAAATTGTTAGAAATGAGAACTGTCCTGCCAAAAGCGGGACAATCTGGTCACCTTACCAATGACCCAAACAGAGGCCCTGTTATCTGGGATTTATTTCTCTCCTATTATTGAAACTTTATAGCCTTGAGCTGAGCCAAGCCTCCTGCTTGCTCCGTGGCTGCAGCCATTTTTGTTGGGATTTATTTATCTTTTATAATTGAAACTTTGTAGCCTTGAGTGGAGGTCTGGGCCAGCCAGAGCAGATAGAAAGCTTGGCTTCCTCCACTGCTGAGGAAACTCAAGCCTCCTGCTCTCTGTGGCCACAGCCATCTTGGTTGGGTTAATTTGCATACTCACTCCAGATTGGCTGGTAGGCATTGCTTGGGAGATTAGTGGAGGTGTGGTCAATTTGCATATTAATCTTTTATTAGATAGGATATACTGATGGACACTTGGGCTGTATTCTTTAATTTACTCTTCCCAGAATTACATCTTTATTATTCATGTTGAAGCCACTTTGTAGATAGTTAGATTTCTTTCTTTAAGAAAGCCCCTCTTTCAAATTCAACCCCTCTCTCTTAAAATTACATTGTTTCCATAGCTTTTGCAGTCTGGCTTTCACCGTGATTTTGAGTGGGGACATGGAACATTGAGAAGTTACATGACTATCTGAGTACATAGATAAAAATGCTATTCCCTCTAAAGAACTAGGATTTGATACTTGCCATAGGTGGGAATAAGTGGTTCACTTATTTATTTTAAGCACAGAAGAAAAGATACACAGTGACAATGAGGGCCTGTGATAAAGTAATTTGATTTAGGGAGGACAGGGAAGGCTTCACTAAGGAATGAATGATTGACCTGAGCTCCAAAATGTGATTAAACATTTATTAAGCAAATATAATGGAGGGAAGTGTGTGTGTACACTTGCACATGAAGTAAGAAGAATGTGCATAGGCCTTATGGTGAGAAGGGCCATAGCACATCCCAGAAACACATATTATACAACTATAGCTGGTTTTTACCTTTAATTCAAAATTTAAGCCATAGTTTGGGGTGTTGGTTGTTAAAAATGCAAGCATACTACTCAGCTGTAGTGGCTCAGTGGTTGAGCATTGACCTATAAACCAGGAGGTCATGGTTTAATTCCAGGTCAGAGCACATGCCTGGGTTGCTGGCTCAATCCCTAGGGGGGGTGTGCAGGAGTTGGCCTATCCATGATTCTTTCTTATCATATATGTTTATATCTCTCACTTCCTCTCCCTTCCTCTCTGAAATAAATAAAAATGTAAGTATACCCCTTTGAAGTAATGTTAGGCTAAATCACACATGCTGAGTGCCCACTGTTGAGAGAACATGGGAGGCATTATCAAGAAAGAAACAAATACGTATGCACTGCTGAGCTAACAATCTGGTAGAAGGTAAAGGGCAGGTGAAAAATATGATATATAAATCTTCCTCCCAATGTTTCCCAACATATACACACACATAAAGGATATATAGACAAATTCCTAGAAGACTACTTGCTTGATGGGATTTGAGCCCACTGGTGGAGGTGCTAAGTCCTACATAGTGGTCCAAGGATAATATGGACTAACAGATAAAAAAAAAAAGAAGATATTTTTGGCAGGAGAGACAGCATGAATGATGACTTTGTATAGAAAATCTATTTTGAGGTGGGAAATTTGAGATAAATTAGTGTGGCCTGACTGGAAAAGCAAAACAACCTAACTTGGGGCCATCTTAGACTCTATATATGACAAGCCAACCAGTCAATTAAAAGAAAAATTAAGGTTCACTGGGCACCAAGTAAGCATAAATAAATGCTTATTAAACAGAAAATTGTTACAAAGATCAGTTTTGACATTCCCAACTGACTGTAGTCAGTGCTAGGTTTTTCCAAGACTGTGAGGCAGTGAAGGTTGCTGAGTACCTCTTTTCTCAGGACTCCTATGCAATATTCTAACACTGGGCATATATCCCAATTTCTGGACTTCTGTTTGCTTAAGCACTTGATTTTTTACATTTAATTGTTACCCTGTTCCCTGGTAAAATAATAGCTCATAATAGCTCTCCTATCTTTGGGCATCATCATTTTTTTACGGAAAATTCTCTGAGGAAAATTCTCTGAAACACACACACACACACACACACACACACACACACACACACTTCAAATGAAAGAATATACCTCTGATAGAGTTTCAGGTGATAGGGTAGAATTTTTGAGCTGATGACCTTTCCTATTTCCCTTCAAACTGAAACTACCCACTTAGTAGCTTGGCCTTGATTCCAATGTATATTTCCTTTCTGGATATTGAAAAACTAGGTTGGAATAGAGACATAAAGTAAGTGTCAAGGTAATACAATTTTACCTGTCAAATCTCCTAATGATGCAGGATATTGTTCTTTGAAAACAATCCATGCACTATAGTATATCAGTGTAGTAAAAAGTGTGGTGTTAGAATAAAGATGAGCCAGGGTTTATATTTTTGACTCTATGACTTTCAAGCTTTGTTGTTTTTCACTATTAACCTATGCCTTGATTGATTCACATTGTATAAAAAAACAAAGATAATAAGAGTATCTATCTCATACAGTTATTGTTATGATCAAGGAGATGTATGTCTAAGGACCTTAGCCTTGTTCTTGACACTTTATCATTGTCTTATTATCATTGTCATCAGTGTCACCACCACTTTCACCATACACATCACTCCCAGATTCCTACTGTAACAGAATAACGATATAACCTCTTGCTAAAGCAAATACCAGCCACTAGCAAAGGAGGAAAAGAGGACTCAGGAACTCCAGTTGCATTCACTGCTTCCTACTCTTACACTAATCCTCATGTCTCTGTCCCTGTTTCTTCAGGTACCTGTAGGCTTGGTTGGGCCTATTACTGTACTGGAGGTGGAGCAGCTGCAGCCATGTTGATCTGTACCTGGCTCTCTTGCTTTGCTGGAAGAAACCCCAAGCCTGTTATGTTGGTTGAGAGCATCATGAGGAACACCAATTCTTATGCCATGGAGCTTGACTATTGCCTCAAGCCTTGAGCTTTGGCAGAAGATTGGAGATGGTGGGAAAGAGGAGGGAAGGGAACCTTGAAAACAGGTACTAAGACTAGACCAGTTGCCACCCACCTTTCAGTAGTGTATCCTAAAGTTACATGCTTTTTAACTCACCAGTCATTCATTTTAACTTTCCCTTAAGCCAGTGGGTCAGTGACTACTTACAAAATTCATCAAGAAATATGATTTTCTCAAATATTTACCTAGCTGGTGAGGACGCACTAGCCCCTAAGTCCCAAAATACCCCTTTATGAAAAACAAGGAGAAGATCCTCACTTGAAATGTAACTGCACAAGTCTAGGTAAGAACACTTGATAAGGGAAGGACAAGGAGATGGACAGAGCTGGTTCCTGCCATTCCATTCTTATAGCATCCACCTAGTATTGATTGTTATTGATAAAATGCCACTGATAAAACATTTGAGACTTTCTCAGGACTATACCTTGACTTTTCCTCTTTTATCTGACCTCTTTTCCTTTTCTTTTGTGAAAAAGCTTGTGGTGAGGGTGATTCTCAATAAGAAAAATATTAACCAAGGATACTTACTTATAGTCTAAGGTCCCTTCCTCATTATGCTTTGGAATATTAATAAGAGTTAATTTTGTGTTTTGGCTTGGTGACTGGCATCAAAATATAGTGCCAAGTATTCTCCAGTCCTTTATAGATTCAGAAATTGTGTTCATTAAATGTTCTGAAAATATTATAGCATTTATTGTGCACTCAATAAACATGATTTTACGATGATGATGACAAGACTGTTTCTGCTGACTCCTTATTAAAATTTCTATCAGAGTTCATTTTTATTGACTAGGAAACCCACAGTAGTCATTCCTACCATGATATAAGTTTCTCTGCCTATTTGAAAGACTGCTCATCAAATGATTTCCCCTCCATCTGAGGTGAGTTAGACATAAAAGAGCACAGCCTTGATGTCACCAAGGTCTGATGTATTTTTAGGCTTGGCCACCATCCCAAATGTACTCAAGGCTGATGAATGGTATAGAAGAACTTGTCACTCTGGGACAGAATTTGTCTCTCCCCCACACCCAACTACTTCAGTCCAGCTCTACTGTTCCATAACTACAGCTTTAGGGATTAGGCAGGGCATATGACTCAAAAGGCCAGCTCATCTGTTTTTATTTTTAATTACTCCAGAGTGTTTGGATACAAGTCCATTGAGGTCAGGTTCCTTTGTCATAAAGCATGACAGAGAAGGGTAGAGAAATGACCTTGGGGGCATGAGGGGAAAAATGGAAAGATAATAGCTCAGTGAGTGTTCTTAGCTTCTGATGCTACCAATCCCTTCACCTTTGCTTCCCAGGAAGTCAATGCTTTGCTGTTCTCTATAGATACCTAAACACCCTGTGAAGTAGTTGCATCCTAGAGAAGAAACTGTTCAATAAAGGGTTAATTTAAAGAGCCATTTTAAATGACTGTCACTTTGTATAAGGTCCTAGTCAGTTGGAATGTTTCCTCTCCTTTTCCACAGAAAGGAGAGAGAATTTAATTTATTTTTCTGTCAAGAACCTGGGCCTACAGGGGCTTATATTCAAAGAGGGACCCAGTCCCTTGTTCCGTTTGAATTTAAATTCCTTCCTGCCTGTGCTGAGTTTTTTCTTGCCAGGCCTTGTATTTTGCATAGATGTTTGATTAGCCTATTGTTTTTTTTTGTTGTTGTTCTTGTTGTTGTTTGTTTTTTATATGGTCTGGAGTAGGCTCTTCAAAGCTGGTCTGGCTTCTGTTGAGCAGAAGAAGGAGAGCCTATAGGTCAGGTGGAAAGCTGAACAAATGAAGTGAGGACCTCAGAGACTGGTTTGTCTTATGCCTGGATGGTTGTCATGCTCCCTGCATGCACACAAATGGAATGCCTAAATATGTGTTCTTCCTGATTTTGGAACCATTTAAATCTTATGTGTGTGTCTGTGTGTGTGTGGGGGGGAGCACTTAGAGAGGTGGGAAGTTTTACACCTGGGCTATCTCACAATCAACTGAATATTCATTAAGAATCTATTTAGCAGAGATGGCAGATAGGTAGCCACTGCCTGATTGACATGTGTTTGTGTCTGCAGGGTTACTATTTCTACTCCTAGTGTGGCCCTTGGTATATTATAAGTGTTAAGTCACTCAGGTCTGTCTCGAGTGGTGCCCTCTCCTTAATGTCACTCATCAATCCTGCTCCCATGGGGAGTAAACACCTCCATTCTTTTATAGCTTCTGTTGTCTTCCTGGCAGTGGGTTCTCACCTTACAAGAGTATGAGCTGTGAACAGGACAGGCTTTGGCCTCTGGGAAAGGGAGTTCTGGCTTCTGCAAGAATAGGTGGGAATAGGAGGTTTCTGGAGAAGGGGAATACTTAAAGGGTAAAGGAATGAGGAAGCTGCTGGCAAGCAGAAGCTTTATACACTGTCCAACAAATTGCCCTAAGACAAAGGACTGCATTTTCTTCAATATAGCATTTACTCCTGGTAGAAATTCTAATGTGGAGAAGCTTTAGACTGTATTAAGTCCCAAGGTAGACTGTCATTGGGGGTGGGAGGGAATGAAAGTTTCAAAAAATACAACAAAATACACGCACATTAGTGAATGCATTTTGTAAAAGATGGAAGATGTCCCATTTAGTGGCTTGAGTGGAAAATTTGTGCTATTTCTAGAACTCACAATCAATCTATCAATCTCCAACTAAGCCTAATAAAGCTTTCTTTTCTTTTTCTTTTTCTTTTTAATATATTTTATTGATTTTTTACAGAGAAGAGGAGAGAGGAATAGAGAGCTAGAAACATCGATGAGAGAGAAACATCGACCAGCTGCCTCTTGCACACCTCCTACAGGGGATGTGCCCACAACCAATGTACATGCCCTTGACTGGAATCGAACCTGGGACCTTTCAGTCCGCAGACTGACGCTCTACCACTGAGGCAAACCATTTTCGGCTAATAAAGCTTTCTTAATAAACAGGAGGCAGGACACTTCCAAAAAGTCATCTCTGCCCTGTGTTCTTGGTTTAAAAGCATTTTTTAAAGCTGGATTGGTATTGATGTTGAAGAATATTTATTACTGGCCTCTCTTTCAGATGTAGAGAGATGCATTTTCAGATTTAATTTTCATTTTGTCTGCTTACGAGATTAGGCCCTCCCAGAGTTGATCTCTTTTCTAAACACATTGAACCCCCACTGAGTCCTCAAAGCTAACAGCAAATAAACAGTTGCTATGTGTGCACACAAATGATTTAGATTTTCATTTTACAGAACTGCTGATGTGTCCGGAGGAAGAAGTAGGGGGAGACAAAATGCTTGGTTTTGACTGCAGCACTGTGTCCTGCTCCTTCCTCCCTCTACATAAAAGAGGCCCCAGAGAACAGTACTTGGGGGAGAGGGACATTGAGGCCAGCTAGCATACATGGAGCTGGCATCCATGTAGTGTTTCTCTTTTCTGGAAAGGTGGTGGCAACTACAGAAAGGAAACAAAGTAAGGAAGAAAGATCAAGGGGAATAAAATGGGGTAGATAGAGAGGTAAATATTGGAATCATTCCAGAGACATGTCGCCTTCCACTGAGGCCTACTAGAATCTCATTTGGGAAAATTTAAATTTATTTTCAAGATATCTCTCTGTATTTTCTGAGCTAAAATAGTTCCCCTAAATAACATAGTAAAGTGAAGACAGTAAAGGCTTTGGAGTCACACAGACCAATGTTTGAATCCCAGTCCAAACATTTTTGAATTTTGTCTTTGGGCAAGTTACATAAAGTCTCTGTATTTACTAAAATTTATAAGACAGAAAATTCTGTCTGGTGTTGTCCCCTATTCTCCTCAGGAACTACAGAAGACATTTACTAACCAATGGCACCACACCTTCCAGTTTTCACAGTGATTTTTAATCCTAGTTCACAACATAATCCTCTGAGAGGCTTTTAAAATTGTTGATGGCTATGTCTCACCCTAGTTCAACTGAGTCTGAATTTATGGGGGCTACTAGACCATATTATGACATCTTCATTGTTGATATCATTTACTGACCTACTAGTCATCTTTCATTTATTGAAAACTTCAGCACCTATTTCATTCTCTTTTTTGTTTATATTTCTGTCAGTCTTTTGTAAACTTCAATATCCATGCAAAACACTCTACCAACTTCTTAGCTTCTAAGTTCACGGACTTCCTTACCTCCAATGATATTTTTCTTCAACCCAACCACTGCTACTCCCACTCTTGACATTACCAACAAATGCGACATCACAAAATCTAGCTTTCAAGCCTCCCATTCCTGATCAACACTTCTTATCCTTTCAGCTCATGTTCTTTAATATTTTCGCTCTAGCAACTCTGATTCCATGCTACTTACCCAGTCTAGAATCCATAGTTCATCAATATATTCTCCTCTTAAAATATCCCACTTTTCCCCCTCATTCACCTTGTCATATATTTTTCTAATAAAATGCTAATTCTGGCTAAATGTAATAATCTGACTGATTTGAACTTGCATCAAATTTCCAACAATTGACAGAGAAACACAAGAACTGTTCTTGTACCTTTTCTCTGTATATGCTTACTCTCTTTAAAATATATATTTTTATTGACTTCAGAGAGGAAGGGAGAGGGAGGGAGAGAGAGAGAAATATCAATGATGAGAGAGAATCACTGACTGCCCGCCTCCTACACACCCCACACTGGGTATTGAGCCTGCAACCTGGGCATGTGCCCTGACTAGAAATTGAACTGTGAACCCCCTGGTTTATAGGCTGACTCTCAACCACTGAGCCACACCAGCTGGGCTACTCTTTTGATGAGTTCTTTCAAACTTATGGCTTTAAATATCCTATACTAGAGGCCTGGTGCATAAATTTGTGCACTGGGGGGTGTGACTTGGCCCAGCCTACATTCTATCCAATCTGTGACCCCTTGGAGGATATCTGACTGCTGGTTTTGGCCCGATCCCTGTGGATGTCAAACTGGCAATCAAACATCCCTCTCACAATCCTGGACTTCTGGTTCCTAACTGCTGGCCTGCCTGCCTGCCAGATTGCCACTAACTACTTCTGCCTGCTAGCCTGACCACCCCCTAACTGCTCCCCTGCTAGTCACCCCAACTTTCATTCCCTGTCGGCCTGGTTACCCCCAACTGCCCTCCCCTGCTGGCCTGATCTCGTCCCCAACTGCTCTTCTCTGCTGGCCTGATCGTCTCTAACTGCATCTGCCTGCCTGATAACCCCTAACTGCCCTCCCCTGCTGGCCTGATCTTGACCCCAAATGCCCTCCTCTATTGGCCAATTTGATTCTGATTTGTAGGTTTCTATGCCAGTCAATGTCAAGAGCTCTGCCTCCTAGATAGCCATTGGCTCCTCACAGTTGACCCAGATTTGGTTCTAATTGTTCAGTTTCTACGACAGTCAGCATCTCTAGGCCTATCAACAGGACCTGATCAGAAAGGCGGGGTTGATCAGCAGCCCTGGTGGAGGCCTAGAGGGAAATAGAGGCGCAGCTATTGACCAGGCCCAGAAAGAAAGAGAGGCAAGTGCTGATTAACATATGCCACAGAAGCTACAGATCAGACCCTGCTTCTTTCTTCAGGCCTCTCTCCAGGCCTGATTCACAGTCCCCTCAGCAGTCAGTGTGCCTGCAGCCATAGCAGTCAGTGCTGGGTCTCCATGGCAACCCAGCACTGACTGTAGGAGTGACTTCAGGTTGGTCAAGCCTCTCTGTCATTGTGAATGTGATAGACGCAGGGTGTTTATATATTAGGATAATAATTCTAATATGCTAAGTGTCTGGTCATCTGGTTGTCTGTTCAACCAATCAAAGTGTAATATGCTAATGATATTCTAAGGCTGCTCAACTGCTTGCTGTGATGTGCACTGACCACCAGAGGTAGGTTAGCTTGCTTCTGGGGTTCGGCTGATTGGAACTGAGTGAGACTGGCCATACATGCCCTCAAGCCCTCCTGTAGTCCCTCCCCAGCTGGCCAACCTCAGGTGTCCCTCCCTGGCCCCGATTGTGCACCAGTGGGGTCCCTCAGCCTGGCCTGTGCCCTCTCACAACCTGGGACCCCACGGGGAATGCCAGAGAGCCAGCTTTGGCCCAGTCCCAGAAGCCAGGCAGAGGGAACCCATTGGTGTATGAATCTCTACATCGGGCCTCTAGTTATATGTAATCTTACTACTCAAAGTGGAAAGTATACTTAGATCCCACTCCAGACTTAATCAGAATCTTCATTTTAGTAAGATTCCCAGGATCTATACTAGTGGTTCTCAGCTCTAATTGTGAATTGAATTCAGCTGAAGAGTTAAAACTCTGCTAATGCCTAAGCCCAATTTTAAAACTTCTAATTTAATTGGTCTAGGGTATGGTCTAGACTAGAGACACATAAATATTGTAAGTCACTATGTGATTTTAATGTGCAGTCATGTTTGAGAACTACTAAATAATATTGATGACTTCCAAATTATTTTTTCTTTTTTTTATCATTTTTTATTGATTAAGGTATTACATATGTACATATCTTCACATTCCCTCCCCCGCCCCCACTCCCATACATGCCTTCACTCTCCAGTGTCTTGTGTCCATTGGTTATGCTTATATGCATGCACACAAGTTCTTTGGTTGATCTCTTATCTCCCACAACCCTCTCCAACCTTCCCACTGTAATTTGACAGCCCGTTTAATGCTTTACTGCCTCTATATCCATCTTTTTGTTCATAAGTTTATAATGTTCTTTATTATCTATAAATGAGTGAGGTCATGTGGTGCTTTTCTTTCATTGTCTGGCTTATTTCACTTAGCATAATGCTCTCCAGTTCCATCCAGGCTGGTGCAAATGGTAAGAATTCCTTCTTTTTTATGGCAGCATAGTATTCCATTATGTAGTATTCCATTGTGTAGATGTACCATAGTTTTCTGATCCAGTCATCTGCTGACGGGCACCTACACTGTTTCTAAATCTTGGCTATTGTAAATTATGCTGCTATGAACATAGGGGTGCATATATCCTTTCTGATTGGTGTTTCTAGTTTCTCAGGATATATTCCTAGAAGTGGGATTATTGGGTCAAATGGGAGTTCCATTTTTAACTTTTTGAGGAAAGTCCATACTGTACTCCAAAACGGCTATACCAGTCTCCATTCCCACCAGCAGTGCAAGAGGGTTCCTTTTTATTAGCTTCCACGCCAGCACTTGTCATTTGTTGATTTGTTGATGATTGCTATTCTGACAGGTGTGAAATGGTATTGCATTGCCCTTTTTCTTTGAATCTCTCAAATAATTAATGACTTCGAGCATGTTTTCATATGCCTCTTGGCCTTCCTTCTGTCTTCTTATGGAAATTATCTATTTAGGTCCATTGCCCATTTTTTTTAATTTGGTTGTTTATCTTCCTTGTATTGAGTTGTGTGTGTTCCCTATAAATGCTGGATATTAAACCTTTATCAGTGATAACATTTGCAAATATGCTCTCCCATACAGTGAGCTTTCTTGTTTTTTTTTTTTGTTGTTGTTGTTTTTTTTTTTTTTTTTTTTTTTTGCTGTGAAAAAGCTTTTTATTTTATGTAGTACCATTTGTTTATTTTCTCTTTATTTTCCATTGCCCTAGAAGCAGTATTGATGAAGAAATTGCTTTGGCATATGTCTGAGATTTTTCTGCCTGTGGATCCTTTTAGTATTTTTATGGTTTCCCATCTTATGTTTAAGTCCTGTATCCATTTTGAGTTTATTTTTGTGTATGGTGTAAGTTGGTGGTCTAGTTTCATTTTTTTTGCTTGTATCTCCCATTTTCCCAACACCATTTATTGAAGAGACTATCTTAACTCCACTGTATGTGTTAGGTCAGAGGAATTCCATAAGTTGATGCATGAAACCAATGGTGATGCAGATAACAGACTAGTGCACCAGACAGATGGCAACACAAATGTCGGTCCCTTCCTGGAACCTGTGATGGACCGGTATACCAGGCAAATGGTGATGCTTACATTGGCTCCTTTCCTGGAACCCTTGCCAGTGGCAGAAACTCCATTTGCACTATTTGAACAGATCATGTTCCTCTGCCCTCATGGAACAGCTGTTTAAAAAAAAAGTGCCTCAGCTCCTGCCCATGCCACTTCCCCAGCCTACTTTCAGACCCATGAACCTCACTCTGGATCATAAGATTAAAAACTCTTCCTTTTGAATGGCATATGCTCTCTGTATTTGTTCCCTGTGCTGCAAACCTCACAGTATGTTTATGCCTCCTTTGTCAAATATTAATTGAGCATAGTGGCTTCGGTAGATATCTGGGTTCTCTATTTTATTCCATTGGTCTATATATCTGTTCTTGTGCCAGTACCAGGCTGTTTTGAGAACAGTAGCTTTGTAATACAGCTTGAAATCTAGTATTGAGATCACACCTACTTCGTTCTTCTTTCTCAGGAATTCTGTGGCTATTCAGGATCTTTTTTTTACTCCAGATGAATTTTTGGAGAATTCTTTCTAGGTCTGTGAAATTTGCCATTGGTTTTTTAATGGGGAATGTATTGAAACTATAGATTGCTTTGGGTAGTATGGACATTTTAATGATGTTGATTCTACCAATCCAAGAACACAGTATGATCTTCCATCTATTTATGTCTTCCTCCATCTCTTTTTTCAATGTCCTGTAGTTTTCTGAGTAGAGGTCTTTTGCCTCCTTAGTTAAGTTTATTCCTAGGTATCTTCATTTTTTTAGTGAAATGGTAAATAGGATTGTTTTATTAGTCTCTCTTCCTCTAAGTTTTTTATTGATGTATAGAAATGCCATAGATTTCATGGTGTTAATTATGTATCCTGCTACATTGCTAAATTCATTTATTAAGTAATATTTTTTATGGAGTCTTTAGGGTTTTCTATGTACAGTATCATATCATCTGCGGATAAGGACAGTTTTATTTCTTCTTTTCCAATTTGGATATCTTTTATTTTTTCTCCTTATCTAATCGGAATGGCTAGTACTTCTAGCACTATGTTGAACAGGAGTGGTAAAAGCGTGCATCCCAGTCTTGTTCCTGTTCTTAGGGAAAATGGTTTTAGTTTTTGCCCATTGAGTATGATGTTAGCTGTGGATTTGTCATATATGGCTTTTATTATGTTGAGGTATGATCCGTCTATTGCCATCTTGCTGAGAGTTTTTATCAAAAAATGAGTATTGGGTTTTCTTAAATGCTTTTATTGCATCAATTGGTATGACTATGTGATTTTTATCTCTCAATTTGTTTATGTGATATATTACATTTATGGATTTGCAGATATTGTAACATCCTTGCATCACCAGGATAAATCTTACTTGGTCATGGTATATAATCTTTCTGATGTACTACTGGATCCAATTTGCTAGAATGTTCTTGAGGATTTGGCATCTATGTGTATAAGAGATATTGACCTGTAATTCTCTTTCATTGTGTTGCCATTATCTGGTCTTGGTATTAGGGTGATGCTGGCTTCATAGAAGGAGAATGGAAGTCTTCATTCCTCTTGAATTTTTTGGAATAGTCTGAGGAGGATAGGTACTAGTTATTCCTTGAATGTGTGGTAAAACTCCCCTGTAAAGCAATCTGGCCCCAGGCTTATGTTTGCCAGAAGCTTTTTGATGACTGCTTCAATTTCTTCCATAGTCATTGGCCTATTGAGATGTTTAAATTCTTCATGATTGAGTTTTGGAAGGTTATATTTTTCTAGCAATATATCCATTTCCTCTACGTTGTCCAGTTTGATGTTTTAAAGTTGTTCGTAGTATTTTTTTTTTAAACAATCCTTTGTGTTTCTGTGGGGGTCTATTGTTATTTCACCTCTTTCATTTCTGATTTTGGTTATTTGGATCTTCTCTCTTTGCTTTTAGAGACCCTGACTAGAGGTTCATCAATCTTGTTTATCTTTTCAAAGAACCAGCTCTTGGTTTTGTTGATCTTTTGTATTGTTTCTTTGGTCTCTATGTCATTTATCTCTGCTCTGATCTTTATTTCCTTCCTTTTGCTTATACTGGGCTTTTCTAGTTGCTTTTTTCTAACTCTTTCAGTTGAAAGGTTAGGTAATTTATTACCATTGTTTCTTGTTTTTTGCAGTAGGCTTGTAGAGCTCTAAACTTCCCTCTCAAGACTGCTTTTGCTGTGTCCCATAGATTTTGGATTGTTGTGTTTTCATTGTCATTTGTTGCCATCATGTTTTTTTATTTTTATTTTTTGCTTGATCTCTCTGGTAACCCAGTCATTTTTTTTAATAGCATGTTCTTTAGTCTCCATGTGTTTGATTTTTGTATTGTTTTTATTGTAGTTGATTTCTAGTTTTATGCCATTGTGATCTGAGAAGATGCTTGATATGATTTCTATCTTCTTGAATTTGAAGAGACTTTTCCTGTGCCCTAACATGTGGTCTATCCTTGAAAATGTTCCATGTGCACTGGATAAGACTGTATATTCAGTAGCTTTGGAATGAAATGTTCTAACTGTGTCAATTAATTCCATCTGATCTAGTGAGTAATTTTGGATTGCTGTTTCTTTTCTGATTTTTTTTGTTTGTTTAGTTGATTTATCCAGTGGTGTTAGTGGGGTATTAAAGTCTCCTACGTTGCTGAAGCCGGTTTGGCTCAGTGGTAGAGCATCGGTCTGAGGACTGAAAGGTCCCAGGTTCGATTCCAGTCAAGGGCATGTACATTGGTTGCGGGCACATCCCCGGTAGGGGGTGTGCAAAAGCAGCTGGTCGATGTTTCTCTCTCATCGACGTTTCTAGCTCTCTATCTCTCTCCCTTCCTCTTCTCTGTGAAATATCAATAAAACATATTTTAAAAAAAGTCTCCTACGTTGATTGTATTGCTATCAATATCTCCCTTTATATATTCCAGAAATTGTTTGGTCTATTTGGGCCCTCCTGTATTGGGTGCATGTATGTTTACCAGAGTTATATATTTTGTTCAATTTTTCCCTTTAGTATTATGTAGTGGCCTTCCTTATCTCTTGTTATGACCTTTACTTTGAGGTCTATTTTATCAGATATACAACCCAGCTTTTTTCTCATTTCCATTTACCTGAAAAATGTTTTTCCTTCCCTTCACTCTCAGTCTGTGTGAATCCTTTGTTCTAAAGTCTCTTGCAAATAGCAAATTTATGGGTCACGTTTTCTTATCCATTCAGCTACCCTATGTGTTTGATGGGTGCATTCAGTCCTTTTATGTTTAATGTTATTATTGTCAAGTACATGTTTGTTGTCATTTTTTTAATGTTTGTGTATCTTGTTGCCTTTCTCTTTCTTCTTTTTATAGCAGTCATTTCTTGCATTGCTCACTTGGTAGTGATAAACTCTCTTAGCCCTTTTTTGTCTGTGAAGCTCCTGTTTCTACCTTCAATTTTGAATGGTAACCTTGCTAGATATAGTATTCTTGGTTTTAGTTCCTTGCTTTGCATCACTTTGTAAATTTCATTCCCTTCCCTTCTGGCCTGGAGTATTTCTGTTGTGAAATCCATTGATTTTATAATAGCAGAACCCTTGGAGGTAACTTTCTGCCTCTCTCTGGTAACATTTAAGACACTTAGTTTGTAATTGGTGTTTGCCAATTTAATTATGATGTGTCTTGGTGTCAGTCTTTTAGAGTTCATCTTGTTTGAGACTCTATGTGCTTCTTGGACTTGCATGTTGTTTTTTTTTGTTTTGTTTTGTTTGTTTTCTTGCCAATATCATGGGAGTTTTCTGTCATTATTTCTTCAAACAAGTTTTCTATTCCTTGATTCTCTTCCTCTCCTTCTGGTATCCCTATTATGCAAAAATTGTTTTATTTTGTATTGTCCTAAAGCTCCCTTTGGCTCTCCTCTTGCTTTTTAAATCTTCTTTCCAGTTGCTGTTGTGTTTGTGTGTTTTTTCCTACCTTGTCTTCTAATTTGCTGATGCAGTCCTTAGCCTCTTCTAGTCTACTGTTTAAGCCTTCCATTGTGTTCTTTATTGCAGCTATGTCGTTCTTCATCTCCTCTTGGTTCCTTTTCTTGTTGGCGACATTCTCATTCAGCTCCTTATAATTCATATTGAGTTGTGTGTCTTTGTAACCCAGCCATTTAAACATTCTTATAACCATTACTCTGAATTCTTTCTCTGATATGCTGCTAGCCCCAATTTCATTTAACTCTCTTTCTGATGATTCCTCTTTTTTTCCTTTGGAGATTGCTTTCTTGTCTTCTCATGTTTTCCTGTAATGTTTTAATTTTAGATCCAATTGCTTTGCTACCCAGGTTCTTCTGGGGATGGTGCTACTGCTGTAATATCTCAGTCCTCCTCAGCTTAGTAATATGGTGTAGCTACCAACTTGAGCTATTTGGGGTTTCTTGATGTAGGCCTGTGATCTTGAGAGGCACAACTGAGGTGTTTAGAAGTCAGCAGCCATGGAGGGAAGTGTCCCAACTTTTGCTGTCTTGCACCATTAATTGAAATCATGTGTGCCCAGTAGGGCCTCACATTGGCACCCAGAAACTGTCTGTTGTGGTGATGAGGCTCAGAGGGCCTTCACTCTGGAAAGGTGTGGCTGTGGTGTCCAGAGTTATGTAGTGGTGTGGTGGGCAGACTCAGTTTTGCTGCGGCACCTGTGGTGGATAGGTGCTCACTTCCAGTGGTGGCTCATAGGGACACCCATGGTACATTTGCCTGTGAGGCTCACTGACACACTCTGAAGGACCCTGGCAGTATAATCGCATAATTGACGTGCTTGTGGGCAGGTATCCAGGATGAATAGATTCAGAATTTCTATTTCCGGGGAGGACTGCACCCCTGTTTGTCCTAGATCACACTCAGGAGTGCCTGTGGATAGATGGGCTCAGGGGTCCTGCTCCTTGGAAATGCATGAGTGTGGAGATGCCTTTGCCTGCACAGAGCTCTGATGCACCCTGAAGGGCCCTGGCACTAAAATTGTCCATCTGGCGTGTCTGTGGGCAGTTATTCAGGAAGAGGGAATTCAGAATTTTCTACTGTGGAGCAGCATGCCCTTGTCTGTGCAGAATCATACCCAGCAGAGTCTCACAGTTTCTCCCTGAGCTTTGTCAATAGATGGGCTCAAGGGGTCTGCTAGGTGGAAATTCACATCTGTGGAGGTGTATTTGCCTTCACAAAGCTCTGAAATACTTTGTGAGGCCCTGGAGCTGAAGTTACACACCTGGGGTGTCTAAGGGCAGTTATTCAGGGAGAGGAAATTCAGAATTTCTACTGCAGGGCCGTGCACCCTTCTCTGTACCAAATCACACCCAGCAGGGGCTCCCAGTGGCTTCCAGGAACTGCCCAAGGAGTGATGTGCCCAGTATGCCTGCATGGCTGGAAAGTGTATGAAGGTAATATTCAGAGTTCTCATTCTGGGGAGGGGAAGGTTGCACTTACTGCTTCCGAGAGGTGTATGTTTGGGGGTGGGGGTCCCAGGGTCTGCAGGTCTGCAGGTGGGGCTACAGGATTTTGGCTGGAATGGCTGCTGGGTTGTGGGGCAGTTCCAAAGCCTGTCTGGTTGGTGGTGCTGATGAATTCCTAGAAAAGGCTGTTCTCTCCTTCAGGATGGCATGGTCTCCTTGCTGTGCTGGTGTCCCACAGTCTGGGAAGTGCCCGCAGCGGTGGTAGTCTCTCCCTGTCCAGGAGAGCCTGGTGTGCTATCCCCTTCTGCTCCTATGGGGATTTAACTGCCCCTTACTCAGTCACACACACCACACACTCTTCTTTCAAACCCTCACTCACTCACTTCCTCTCCCTCACCTCCATCCTGCCAGCTGCCATCTTTAAGAAGTCCCAAATTAATATTTCTAGGCCAAGCTTCTATTAACTCCAGGTTCATAAGTCCAATTACATATTCTGTATCTCTACTTTTATATCTAATGGGCTTGACAAATTGTACATATACACAACCACAATCCAAAACTTTCTCCCTAAACCTGCTCCTTTTCATTATCCCCATCTTAGTAATAAATGGCACCATATTTACCTGGTTTTAACTCCTTTGGTGGCCTCTCCTATCTTTTTGTGACTTTTTTGCTTTGTTCTACCTTTTGATGTTTAAATGCTCCAGGACAAAGATTGTTCCTTTAAATTTGCAGAATCTCCCCAAGTGATCTCATGAAATACTAGTGGCCTGGTGCATGAAATTCATGCACAGAAGGGGGTGTCCCTCAGCCTGGTCTGTACCCTCTCCAATCTGGGACCCTATGGGATCAGGCCTAAATCGGCAGTTGGACATCCCTCTCACAATCTGGGACTTCACCTTCCTGCCTGCCTGATCACCCCTAACCACTCTGCCTGCTTGCCTGCTCACTCCCAACTGACCCCCTGCCAGCCTTTGTGTCCCAACTCCCTCCATCAGCCTGCTTGCTCCCAGTTGTCCTCTCTGCTGGCCTGATTGCACCCAACTGCCACCCTGCTGGTCTGATCACCCCCAACTCCCCCCCCCCACCACCAGCCTGATCACCCCCAACTGCCCTCCCCTCCTGGCTGCCTCTAATCACCTCTGCCTCAGCCCTGCCACTATAGCTTTGTCTGGAAGGATGGCCAGAAGGTCTCCCGGTCTAATTAGCATATTACCCTTTTATTAGTATAGACGCTAATGATGCTCTAATTTAAACATGGTCAGGTTACTCAAATAAAAGAAAATCACTAGTTTATTTCCCCTCTTCTCCAATCAGTTGCTTCTGCCAAAAATCTGTAAGTAATATCGTATTTCTTTCTTTCCCTTGGCCCCTACTTCCAATCCATGTGCAAGTCCTATAAATTCTACCTAGAAATATATTCCTTATCTCTCTATTTCTCTTATCTCTACTGCCATTACCCTAAAATATTAATGATAAAAAAGTCTTAGAAAACTGAGATTAAATGGGATATTCTAACCTGATAACAGATGTCTACCAAGTCTTCAGCAAACATCATACTAATAACATTCTAATTTAATTCAGAAAGACAATGAAAAATACAGTGGTGCCTCGCATAAAGAACGCCTCGCACAGCGAACGCTGCACACAACGAACTTCATTTCATGATTCATACAACGAACTTCGTTTCACACAACGAAGTCGCCCGAGCTTCCACGACCGCTTTGCCCGAGCTTCCACGACTGCTTCGCCCGAGCTTCCACGATCGCTGCCGATGTATTGCATCCTTCCGCGCAGGCACTGCAGGCAGTCGTTAGTCACTGCGCTTAACTTAAGCACGTATCGCGGCAATCGTTCTTCATTACGAATTAAATCACGCACGTATCACGGCAGTCGTCCTTTTAAGTTAAACTCAATATTTTTTTTTATATCATGGCTTCTAAAAAAAGCAGGAAGGTGATTTCTGTTGAAATGAAACAGGAAATAATTAGAAGGAGTGAATGTGGGGTAAAACAGTGTGACCTCGTCAAAGAGTTTGGCCTCAGCAAGACCACCATTTTCACCATTTTGACAAATAAGGATGCAATCAAATCAGCCAACGTAGCCAAAGAAGTATCAAAACTATTTCATGAAAAACATAGGTCTTCAATCCACGAGGAAATGGAGAGGCTATTAGCGATTTGGATTAAGGACAGGCAGGTGAAAGGTGACGTAACAACCGAAGATATTATCTGTCACAAAGCCAAGAGAATTTATGACGATCTAAAGAAAAACGTCCCTGGAAGTAGCAGCAATCAAGATAATGAAGAAGAATTCAAAGCCAGCAGGGGGTGGTTTTTTAGATTTAAGAAAAGGTGTGGAATCCACAGCGTTACTATGCATGGTGAGGCTGGCAGTGCTGACAAGAAAGAAGCAGAAAAGTTCTCTATTAACTTTCAAAAATGTATTAAGGATGAAGTATACTGCCCACAACAAGTGTTCAATGTCGATGAAACGGGTCTTTTCTGGAAAAGAATGCTGAGCAGAACCTTCATTACAAAAGAGGAGAAGAAATTGCCAGGACACAAAGCCATGAAGGACAGACTTACCCTTATGTTTTCGTCTAATGCCAGCGGACACCTCAAGATCAAACCTCTATTGGTTTATCACTCTGAAAATCCAAGAATTTTCAAGAAAAATAACGTTATTAAGTCCAAACTGCCCGTCCATTGGAAGTCCAATCAAAAAGCCTGGGTGACCCAAGTTATCTTCAACGAATGGATTCTGGAAACCTTTGCTCCTGCCGTGAAGAAATTCTTGCTGGAAAAAGAACTGCCGCTCAAAGCCCTTCTGATACTTGACAATGTCCCTTCTCACCCAAAAGACCTAGAGGAAATATTGCAGGAAAATTATCCTTTTATCAAGGTGCAGTATTTGCCACCAAACACCACATCCATTCTTCAGCCAATGGATCAGCAAGTTATTGCGAACTTTAAAAAACTCTACACTAGAGCCCTCTTTAATAAGGTGTTTGAAGAATGCGAGTTTGGTGGAGACAATATGACTGTCCGAAAGTTTTGGAAGGAGAAATTTGATGTCCTTATGGCAATACGACTTATACAGAAGGCCTGGGAAGAAGTGTCACAAAGGACCCTCATTTCTGCTTGGAAGATGCTTGTGCCTTCGTGGACCCAGGAAAAAGCAGTAGTTGATGACACAGAAGTGGTGAAGGACATCATCACAGTGGCCCAAAGGTTGGAATTAGAGGTAGAGGAAGAGGATGTAGAGGAGCTTATTGAGGAACACGAAGAAGAGCTGACAACTGAAGAGCTCCAAGCACTTCTGGTCCAGCAACAGGACAATGCTCAAAGGGAAGCGTCATCTGATAACGAGGAGCAACAATCAAACAATCAACCAATCCCAACTGCTGACATCAAGAACATCCTGGTCAAATGGAAAGCAGTTCAGGAGTTTACCAATGCCCACTATCCGGATTCAGCTGAAGCAAACAGGATCAACGATCTTTACTTCGATACTCTTGTCCGTTATTTCCGGCAGATGTTGGAGAAAAGAGAAAAACAAACGACTTTGGACAGGTTTTTCATGAAACCATCGGCCAAAAAGCAGAAAATGGATGAAGATGTGCAAGATTCGGTAGACTCTACTTAGTCTGTCTTAAAATTTAAAAAATGTGTTTTTTTTTAAATTATGTTTTTAGATGTATCTAAATAAAAATAATAACAAAAAAATTATCTTTTTTTTATGTCATCTTAGCATATTTTATGCTACAGAACGAATTATTTTTTTAACATGTATTGTTATGGGAAAACGCGTTTCACATAACGAACTTTTCGCATAACAAACTTGCTCCTGGAACTAATTAAGTTCGTTGTGTGAGGCACCACTTGTACTTAAGCCAGTAATAGAAACCAATAACATCAGGCACCTGTGGCTAAATCTAAGCAAAGATGCAGATAATGATACAAAATATCACCCAAGAACATGGGAACAGACTAAAAGAAGAGATAAATAGGTTGCATGGATGAAGACCAGATATTAGTGTATCTTAGTTCTCTAAACAAATCTATAAATTCTAAGCAGTTCCAATAAATATCACTTTTTTTTCACTGTAAGTTTACTTGCTGATTTTCAGATATGTATCCAAATTTCAAAACTTAATGCAGATATAATGAGTAACAAGTGTAATGTTGACATAGAAATCAACAAATGGACCAATGGAACAAAATAGAGGATTGCTATGGATTGAATTTTGTCTTCCCAAAATTCATATGTTAAAAGTCCTAAACCACAATTTGATAGTATTTGGATATGGAGGCCTTTGGGAGGTAGTTAGGTTTTGATAAGGTCATGATGGTGGGGACCTCATGATGGAATTAGTAGCCTTATAAGAAGAAATACCAAAGAATTTACTCTCTTCTGTATCCTCCCCCTCCCTTTCCTCCTCTCCCTCTCCCTCTCCCTCCCCCCCTCCCTCTCCCCCTCCCTCTTCCTCTCCCCACTCTCTCAACATTGCATGTCCCCTGAGACTCTTCCTTCAGTTTCACCCTCAGAGGAAAAGGGAAAGAAAATATGTGGAGAAAATCTTCTCTAGCTGACATGTAGACCTGGGAGCAGAAGGATAATTTTTTTAAAATATGTTGTTTTTATTGTTTGTTTGTTTGTTCGTTTGTTTTAGAAAGGGGGATGGATAGAGAGATAGAAAAGTAGATTAGAGGGAAACATCATAGATCTGTTTCCTTCTGCGTTCCCCCCTAAGGGGGTTTAGCCTGCAACCGGAGCATGTGCCCTGACCAGGAATTGAACTTGTGGCCCATTAGTTCCTGGGTTGATGCACAATCGCTAAGCAGCACCTTCCAGGAAAAATGCTTATTGTTCTATGACACTAGGTTTGATACACAGCCAAACCTGAGAAGTACAATGTTGTTTATGATTACACATGCACCCCCCCTCATACACACATTCACAAATATATCTATGTATATACACTACACACACACACACACACACACACACATTTGTAATGCATGTGTATTGCTGATGGAAGTGGGATTCTTGCAGTGTTGTGAGAAAAAAATGTCTGGACTTCACAAGAAAGAATGAGGTCTGGGGATAATATTTATTTGTAATGCAAAATCAGAAAGAAGCCCCTCCAATGGCCCAACTCCATCTGTCTGATCTCTGTCCCACCATGAAAATCAGGTCCAGAAATAGAGTCAATGTCCAGAGATCCTGTGCCATATTAAACCTTAGTCCTAGTCCAGTATCTTGCAAGCTTAGTTTTTGCTCCCAGCTGCAATCCATTGCTTAGCTACTATACCCAGGCTCCCTCCTGGACTCTGCATTTTGAGTCTGAAGTGGCCAGTTGATGCTAAGGCCACATGGGTATGGAGAGAGAACAGGCAAGTGCATGGGGCGAGGGTGGGTCAGAAGCAATAGAGTGAGAAATTGGAAGTGGGGTAGAGCTTTGTCTCCTGGCATTATAAGCAGGAACTTTTTCAAAATATGCAAGTAACTTCCCAAGATTTCCTAGGCTTGCATTGGCTCTATCCCCCAGCCAATGATCTTTCTTCCAGGTTACACAGACAGATCTGCACTTGCACCATTCTGACTTTATTGTGTATGTGTTTACCTCCCTCTTTGTTCCATGATCTGTGGGGAATGTACTGGTGGTTTCCTGGGGATAGTGTAAACCTATAGCTTCCTGATGAGACAAAAATGCCTCTGCTTCCCAGCTGACCATACTTAAAATGCCTGACTCTCCCTTTGCTTCCTTTCCTTTCAAAAACTAACTAAAGATGGCAACTTGTACATGATAAGAACATGAATAATAAACTTAGGAGAGTGGTTATTTTTTAGAAGGAACAACAGATCCTTTCCCCCTTTATCCTGATTCATTTTACCACATTCCATGTGTTTGTTTATTGTTTTCCCCTCTTTCACACACACACACACACACACACACACACACACACACACACAAAATGTGAATTTCACAAAAGCAGGAAACTTTTCTTATTTGCTGACAGCTATGGACCAAGCATCCAGAACACAGTAGCCACTCAATAAACACTTGTTGAAAGAATAAAACTTTTTCACATCTGTAGATATGGACAATACTACTAGCCTTGTAAGGTTATACTGAGGCTGAAATGAGAGTATGTCCGTGAGCACACTTGTCATCTGGATACTCAATTATGTCAGCGTCCTTTCTTTTCTTTTTCTATTTTGGATCTGCAATTTCCCTATTGAACTATCTCAATAATGTATACGACACTCAAAGTTTAGGTTCTATTGCTTCTTATTTGTGCAATCTTCAACAAGGTATTTAGCCTCCTTATGTCTTCGTTTCCAGAACTCACATTAATACCTACCTCAAAGGTTGGTTGAAAGTATTTAATGATATAATTATATTAAGCACTTAGCAGAGGTCATGACACATAGTAAATGCCAAATAAACTTTAGCTGCTTTATTATTATTATTTTTGTTGTTGTTGTTATTAATATTATAATTATTATGACTACTATAATACTACTACAAAACAGGCAGTTGCTCTGTAGTATAAGTTCACGAGTATTTGCAAGGCTTCTTTAAGAAAATACTCTCTTCCAGACTAACCTGTCATTTGAGTCATAAATTTCACCATTATGAAATTATTCTTTTGATTTATATTATATTAATTCCAGCTGCTTCTTATAAACTTTATTGGGAATATGCTCCCAAAAGTTTAGATTCATTCATGTTATGTGATATGTTGGGCAGATTGGCAACATGAGGGAGATGGGTGCAGGTTTGGGAACAGAAATGAATGGATAAATTTTAAAGGCAACCTTGGGTTATTTACCCCTTTACCTTAAGGATGACCCTGTTTAGAATTGCTTCTAGTTGCTCTGTCTTAGGAGTCAACTCTGTAGTGTCTGTCACTTAATGTAGGTTAGAGATTGGGAACCGTATAAGAAGTTCTGTTAAGGTTACCAAGTGCTCCATGTTCTGAGACTATTTCTAGCTGTTTTATGTACCATTATCTCTCCCCTCTATTAGAGACCTGCCAAGAGAAACCAACTTCAAACTCAGTACACAGGTGTTATTAGCCATACTTCTTTATGAGCCTGGGAATAATATCCTTAGCTCTCCTGTTTAGAAGGCTGCATTATTTAGCTCAAATTTCATTTTATGGACATGTTTAGGATTCTTTGAAGTCAATTTGGGAATGATTATAATCAGTGCACAAACATGAGCAAAGGTTTGTGAAAATACTTGTTCCTAGTTGATATCTTTTTTAAAACATTCTTATTAAAGCATAACTTAAACATCATAAACACCATAAACATCATAAACATCATAAGCATACAGTTAAACATCACGTGTTTAACTGTATGCTTCATATAAATCTTAGTAAATTTATAAATCTGTGTAACCATCAACACAATCTAATTTTAACATGTTTATCGTTAATGCATTCCTTGTTCCATTACTCAATATTCTTGATGGGAATTCTAGAAAACGTTCAAACTTTAGCTACATGGTTTTATGGAATAAGTACCTTCCAATGAAGTGGTACAAAATGAATTTCTGTAGAATTCATCAAATTTAAATGACCAAGAGCTTTTATAATTTGCAATCAATTAGAAATTCATTTAATGACATGTATGGGAGGGATATGGTTATCACACAAAGGAGTGACTGCATTGAATATTCTCATGAAAATATTGCATTAGGGCTTGTTACTGCTAACTGCCACAGAAGATATACATTTCAATGTCTTGACACAACAAATGTTTATTTACCCAAGTCTAATTCAAGTTGGTGAAATTTTTCTTCAAGCAGCAATTCAGGGATTCGGGTTTTGTGCATTTTGTGACACTGTTATCTCAGCATGTATTATAGTTTCCAAGATCATATGAAGAAAAGCAAAAGATGGAGGAGGAATACTAGCTCTTACCCCCCTGAACCTAGAATTGGTGCACATGACTTCCACTTAGAGTCCATTAGTCAGAACTAGCTACACAACTCCAACCTAAATGCAAAAGAGTTGGAGAAAGTAGGTTAACACATAGATCATTATGTAACCTGCTATAGTGGTCAAGATTTGGTTGCTTGCCGAAGCTGGTTTGGCTCAGTGGTAGAGCATCGGTTTGCGGACTGAAAGGTCCCGGGTTCGATTCCGGTCAAGGACATGTACATTGGTTGAGGGCATATCCCTGGTAGGGGGTATGCAGGAGGCAGCTGGTCGATATTTCTCTCTCATCGACGTTTCTAGCTCTCTATCTCTCTCCCTTCCTCTCTGTAAAAAAATCAATAAAATATATGTTTTTTTTAAAAAGATTTTGGTGCTTTATTTTCCTCCTTCTGCTCTTTTCTCAAGCCCCTGGAATGTCTCTAATATATGACAATATTCTGATTTTACATGTTTTATTTCTAGAAATTAGATTCACTCTTGGTTATTTAAAATGTGCAATTCCAGCTAGACTGAAATATCAGAATTCAACAAGAAGTGACACAAGTGAACAACTTGCTCTTCAGCCTGGAAATTCCCCCTTTAAGATCAGTTCTGTAAAAACAGTTTTACTTTACCAATTCAGTGAGAAATTCTTTGTAAAATTCATATATCAATGCTTTTATGAATATCTATGTTTTTCAACTTTATTGAAATACTAGAGGCCTGGTGCAAAAATGCGTGCATGGGTAGGGTCCCTAGACCTGGCCAGCAATCAGGGCCTATCAGGGCCTTTCTTCCCCTGGCTGCTAGTTGTTGGCCAGGGCCTTTCTTCATTCTGTGCTGCCTCCTGGTTAGCACACATCATAGTGGGCAGTTGAACTCTCGGTCAGTCGAACTTGAGAGGGGACAATTTACATATTAGCTTTTTATTTTATAGGATAATTGACAAATACAAACTTTATATATTTAATTGTTCAACGTGGTTTTAAGGTATACAATATGATTTAATTATGTATTGTTAAGTGATAAACATAATCAAGTTAATTAAGACATCCATAACCTCACATAGTTACAATTCTGTGTGCGTGGGAGTGGATGCATGCATGCGCATGTGTTTGTGTTTGCGTGTGTGTGTGTGTGTGTGTGTGTGTGTGTGTGTGTAGTTAAGAATTTTTAGACTCATGTATTACATAACCAGCTCAACAAATCACCAATAATTTTGGACACTATTTGATTATCCTTATTAAGAGCTCATGATAAATGTAATGAAGGGGTCTCTTTCCTATCCTCTAATCTCCTTTTCCTCAACCCTGCTATACTCAATACCATTTTGCAATGATGAACTCAAGGTGAAAACCTAGGTGAAAGCTGTGAAAAAGTCAAGGATACATGAGTTCCCACCTTGGATCTTCTGCTAATTAACTTTGTGACTTTGGATGAGTATCTTAACCTCTCTGAGTCTCTGCTTTCTTATCTAAAAAGAAAAATCACAATCATAGCCAATGATAGATATTAATTTGAGACTATTTCTAGCTGTTTTATGTCCCATTATCTCTCCCCCTTATTGGGGTGTGATCTCCATAGAACAACTTTGTCATCCGTTGCTAGCTAATTCTCACTTCCTGCATTCCAGAGATTTATTTTCTAAGAGTCTTATTTTGGAGTCCCAGTCCTTAAATTTCTGGGCTACTTCTCTTCAAATACTGTACATGCAAATATAAATTGTGTTTTATAGTTTTCACTAGAGGCCCAGTGCACGAAATTCATGCACAAGGGTGGGGGGTGTATTTGTCTTACTCTGACTGACTTGTTTCACTTAGCATAATAGTGTCCCTCAGCCCAGCCTGCATCCTCTCCAATCTGGGACCCCTCGAGGGATGTCCGACTGCCTGTTTAGGACCGATCCTGGTGGGACATCTTTCTCACAGTCCAGGACTGCTGGCTCCCAACTGCTCTTCTGCTTGCCTTCTTGATTGCCCCTAACAGCTTCTGCCTGCCAGCCTGATCACCCCCTAACCACTCCCATGCCAGCCTGATTGATGCCTAACTGCTCCCCTGCCAGCCTGTTTGCCCCCAACTTCCCTCCTCTGCTGGCCTGGCCACCCCTAACTGCCCTCCCCTGGAGGGTTGATTGCCTCCAACTGTGCCTCTAACTGCCCTCCCTAACTGCCCTTTCCTGATGGCCATCTTGTGGTGGCCATCTTGTGTCCACATGGGGGCAGGATCTTTGACCACATGGGGGCAGCCATCTGATAAGGTCAATCTGCATATTACTCTTTTTTGTAGATAGGATAGAGGCCTGGTGCATGGGTGAGGGTCGGCTGGTTTGCCTTGAAGGATGTACCAGATCAGGGTGGAGGTTCCCTTGAGGAGTGGGGCGACCTGAGTGAGGGGTCTGTGGTGGTTTTCAGGCCAGCCACACCCCCTGGGAACCCAAGTGGAGGCCCTGGTATCTGGAATTTATTTACTTTCTACAATTGAAACTTTTTAGTCTGGAGTGGAGCCAAGCCTCCTGCTTGCTCCATGGTGGCAGCCATTTCTGTTGGTTGAAACTTTGTAGCCTTAAGCAGAGGCCTGGGCCAGCCAGAGTTTGTGGAAAGCTTTGCTTCTTCCATTGCCAAGGGCAACCCTAGTCTCACTCTCTTTCAAGCTCTGTGGCTGCTGCCATTTCTGTTTGGATTTGTTTACCTTCTATAATTGAAACTTTGTAACCTTGAGTGGAGGCTTAGTTCTGCAAGGGCAAGTGGAAAGCTTGGCTTCCTCTATCACCAGGGAAACCCAAGCCTCCCTCCTGCTCTCTGTGGCTGTAGCCATGGTTGAGTTCATTTGCATACTTACTCTGATTGGCTGGTGGGCGTGGCTTGTGGGTGTAGCAGAGGTATGGTCAATTTGCACATTACTCTTTTATTAGGGAGGATTGGTTTATCAAGTTTCCTTACACATCTATATGCCCTATCTAATGCCATATCTCTGTCTCTGCTTTCTTGCCTCCCTAAAATTAAAACCCCTTTTTTAGCTGAATTTTATATAGTTCATCTCACCTTTCTAGGAAGACATGTTCTCATTCTTTATACAAAATTGTGACACATTAGCATTCCAGGATCCTGGGGGGGAAATCCAAAATCTTTGTCATACAACCTAGGAAAAAGGGCCATTCTCATTGTTATGCAAGCATTCCTCCTGTCTGACATGGAATGTCCCCACAGATCTCTTAAGTAATTTAAGAGTTTTTCTCTCTCAGCCAAGACCACCATATCCCCACACCATGCTTCTAGGTCTGAGTCAGCAGTAGTTTAGAACATCCTCGCTGACAACAAATTGTCTTTCCTTATTTTTAATTCTTGCCTGGTTAGGGTTGTTTTCAATTAGCAAACTTAGAGAGAGAGATCCCTCCTCCCTTTTATGTATAGCCATTCTTTTTACTGGACAGTTGGGAAGTTCAAATTAATCCATGTAAATATACATGGCATATATTCATATTATAGATATAAAGCATAGAACAGATATAGGCTGGAGATATATAGAGAGCTATCCTCTACAATTTATTATTCCTTGGTTGCTTTTACTTTAATTTTTTTAAAATAAATCTTTATTTTTCATATTATTACAAATGTTCTTCATTTCTGCCCCCCCTCCATTGCTCCCCTCCACCAGGTTCCCACCCCACCCTCTGCCCTTTCCCCATCCCCCATTGTCCTCATCCATAGGTGCACAGTTTATGTTCAGTCTTTTCCCACACCCCCCTTTCCCCTTTTTCCCGAGAATCGTCAGTTCACTCCACTTCCATACCTCTGATTCTATTATATTCACCAGTTAATATTGTTCATTAGATTTTTAAAATTCCCTTTGTTTTTAGATTCACTTGTTGATAGTTATGTATTTGTTGTTCATAGTTTTTATCTTTATTTACTTTCTTTTCCAAAAGAACCCCCTTCAGCAATTCATATAATTCTGGTTTGGCGGTAATGAACTCCTTTAGCTTTTTTATTTTTTTATTATTAGAGAAGCTCTTTATCTGGCCTTTGATTCTGAGTGATAGCTTTGCTGGGTAGATTATTTTTGGCTATAGGTTCTTGCTATTCATCACCTTGAATATTTCTTGCCATTCCCATCTGGCCTGCATGGTTTCTGTTGAGAAATCAGCTGACAATCATATAGGTGCTCTTTTATAGGTAACTACCTGCTTTTCTATTGCTGCTTTTAATATTCCCTCTTTGTCTTTTGCTCTTGGAATTTTAATTATGATGTGTCTTGGTGTGGTCTTCTTTGGATTCCTTTTGTTTGGAGTTCTGTGCTCTTCCTGGACTTGTAAGTCTAATTCTTTCACCAGGTGGGGGAAGTTTTCTGTCGCTATTTTTTTCAGTATGGTTTCAATATCTTGCTCTCTCTCATCTTCTGGGACCCCCATAATTCTGATGTTGGTTCACCTGAAGTTGTCTCAGAGGTTTTTTACATTATCTTCAACTATCTGGATTCTCTTGTCTTCTTGCTTCTGCGGAGGAGTGTCTTCTGGCTCTTTATGTTCCAAATCTTTGACTTGATTCTTGCTATCTTCCATTCTGTTTTTAAGACTCTGTATAGTATTTTTTTTCAGACAATTTATTCTTTATTTCTTGTTGGTCCCTTATTATTTCTTATTGATCCCTTATTAGTTCTTGTTGATCCCTTTTCATCTCCTCATAGATCTTATCGACCTTTTCTAGGAAATTCTTGAAAAACCTTATAAGCGTGGTTTTGAACTCTATATCCAGTCTCTTCTTTTCCTCCATTTCTTTTATTTGTGATCTATTTCCTTGTCTTGGCATTTTCACAGCTTCCCTGAGTTGGTAGGGTGGCTTTGTGTGCTAAGGTGTCCTATATGGTTCAGTGAGTCAGCCTCCCACTTACCTGAGGTGGACTGTCTTGGTGTAGCCCTTTGTGGGCTGTGTGTACAGTCTTGTTGTTAAGCCTTGCTTGTTGTTGGTATCACTGGGAATCCAGTTGGCTATGAGGATCAGAAGTGTCTCAGCTAGGAAGGTTTCTGTATTCTGCTTGAATGGGGCTGAGTCTTGGGGTGACACAGACAAGCTTTGTTGAATCCCACACAATTGGTTGCATATAAGCTTTAGATTCCTGACTGCCCCTCCCTAGGAGAGTCCTACTGGCAGTGAACGAGGAAGCTAGCCACTGGAAGGGCTTCTGTTCTCAGCTTGGATGGGGCGGGATCTAGGGTGGTACAGACAAGCTTTATTCAGCCCCTTTCTACGAGGGTCTGGTTTCTGAGTCTCACAGTAATGGCCACTGGCTTCATACACCTCTGAGAGATCTCTGCCCACTGCCTGACAGTCTGGCCTCTCTCTGTTTGGGGCCGTCTATCAGTGCAATAGGGTGGTTCTGTTTTCTTCCCGAACAAGAAAGCCAGCCTCGCATTAGCTGTCTGCCCTTTGCCCTCTCCATGTGCAGGGAGTAAGCTGGCAGTGAACCCTGCGGCTGCCTTTTCGTGCACACAGTTCTCCACACCTTCACAGTTCCTGAGGTTCAGCACACCTTCTTTCTCCTTCCCAGATGGTAGAGCCTCCTCTCAGCCAGCCGTCGGCTCTTCAGGGTAATGTTTCCCCTGTTTTTCAGTTCTAAATTCAAATTTGTTGTGGTAGGCTAAAATAAACTAAAAAGGAAACTATCGATAAAGCAAAAACAATCTACTGAATTGAATATATATTTGCAAATAATCTGTTTGATAAAGTGTTAATATAGATATTAGTTTATAGATAGCTCATAAAACTCAATAGCAAAAAACAAGAACAAAAAAACCCCACAAACAATCCAATTAAAAAATGGGCATAGGACCTGAGAAGATATTTCTCCAAAGATGACATACAGATGGCCAACAGATACATGAAAAGATGCTCAACATTACTAATCATCAAGGAAATGCAAATAAAAGCCACAATGAGATATCACTTTATACCTGTCTGAATAGCTAATATCAAATAGACAATAAATAACAAATATTGGCAAGAATGTGCTGAAAAGGGAACCCTCTAGGACTGTTACTGGGATTATATATTGGTATAGCCATTATGAAAAAACAGTATGGAGGTTCTTCAAAAAAATTAAAAATAAAGTTACCATGTAATCCAGCAATTCTATAACCAGACAATCTATGGATCTGAGCTGCCTATCACTACTTGAGCCAATTCAGCAGAGACAGGGTTAAATCATATATGAGTGTTTATTCCAATAATGCTGGCAGTATGGGCGAGCAGCAGGTCATCCACAAAAATCTGATCAGCTCCCTACCATAACCCAGCTTCTTATAACAGATAGAAGGACAAAAATCACATGGCGAAGTAGGCAAAAGTATTTGCCAAATTGGCACTTTATAGTTAATGCATTTGCAAAGGCCTGGGAGTATGCAAAAGGCTGGGGGTCTTCAAAAGCCTGGTGGCTTGGTTTCTGTGAAACGGTTGCTAATCATTCCATCATAATAGGCAGCTCCCAGATGTAGAGGATGCGGCAAATTTCCAGGTTAGCTCCCAGGTCCCTAGTGCAACTCCCAGCCAGGTTAGAATGTACTTTCTTTAATCACAGTTAACAGAGCATGATTAATATTTCATACAATTATAGCTAGTCCTCAATATTCTATTTCTGTACCTTATCAATTCCATTCCAGGATATTTATCTAAAGAAAACAAAAACACTAATTTGAATTTATAATTTGCTCTATTGTACATGGCAGTAATCAGAAACTCATTTTACTTCTAAATAATTGATAATAGCAAGCATTTAGGTAAATTGCTACATTTTCATAATCAGCAACTCAAAAAGATCTGAGGTTCTAGGGAGCATATGAAATGCAAGTGGTCACCACTCAATGCTACACAGGATTGAGAACTTTTGTAAACCAAACAAAACAAATAAAAATGGCTTCCATACTCCTGGCCAACCATAAGGGAGAATTTGTTCTCAAATTGTGTTCTCTGCCATTCTTTTGCAGTTTAAACTAAAAATCTACACTAGTATCTGAAATAATGGGAACAGTAGGATCTGCTATATTTCAGAATCATGACAAGAAAAGGAAAGGTTCAGAATAATTCTGACTATAACCAGCTCATGGATTTGTACTGATTTATGTACTCAGTAGAGGCCTGGTACATGAAAATCCGTGCATTCAGGGGTGGAGGGGTCCCTCAGCCCAGCCTGCAACCTCTCGCAGTCTAGGACCCCTCATGGGATGTCCACCTTCCAGCTTAGGCCCACTACCCATAGGATCAGGCCTAAGCTGACAGTCAGACATCCCTCTGGAAGCCCGGGAGCTCTCAGGGGATATCCTCAGGGAGTGGGCCTAAGCCCTTAGTCTGATATCCTTAGGGCTGCTGTGGAGGCAGGAAAAGTTCCTGCCACCACCGCTGTGCTGGCCAGCCATGAGCAGGCTTCTGGCTGAGAGTCACTTCCCCTGTGGAAATGCACTGACCACCAGGGGATAGCTCCTGTGTTGAGCATCTGCCCCCTGGTGGTCAGTGCGCATCATAGCAACCAGTTGTCCTATGTCATTCTGTGTCCTCAGTTAGGGTCAATTTGCATATTATCATTTTATTATATAGAATAAGTCTATAAACCTGTGCATGGTGAAGTGGGAGGGGTAAAGAGTTTATAATGGCACACACACAAACAAATGTCCTTTTATTTTCTATGGTAGGAAGAAATTTAAAAATACATTCCCTCCCTGCCTAAGTCCACTCTCTAATATGATCAGGTATCTGAGATTATATTATGTTATTTGGCATAGTTGACCTTTTGATAGGAAGCTTATTCCATGGTCTTTATGTAATCACAAGAACCCTTAAAAACAGAAAATTTTTCATGGTTGGTGGCAGAAAGGAAAGGCAGAAATGGAAGTGAGAGAGATTCAAAGGATGATAAGGATTTGTAGTGCTACTGCGGATTCAAATATTGAGGGGCCATATAAGAAAGAATGCAAGTGATCTCTGGGAGCAGAAAGTGACCCTCTGGCTACCATCATCAAGAAGATGGGGAGCTCAGTCCTCTAGCTGCAAAGAACTTAATTCTGTCACAACTACACAAGCTTGGAAAAGAGCCCTGGACTTCAGATAAGAATGCAGTTCAGCTGACAACTTGATTTGAGCCTTGGATGACCCTAAGCAGAGATTCTAGTCACAACATGTAGCACTTCCTACCTACAGACCTATGACCTAATACAGTGATTTTTAAACATATGTGCCATGGCACACTGGTGTGCCACAAAACTTTTCAAAACATGTGATGCCTGACTATTTAGTTAGGGGCATTGACCTCTTTTCCCTTAGATTGCCAAATTTTAAAAAATGACAACAGTCAACAAAATAGCCATCCGGTTGAATGTCCTGTCTTGAACCATAAATATATAGGTTATGTAATAGTGTTATGGCTTATTGATTATGTGATGTTGATGCCAGAAATCATTATATATAAGTTTAGGCATCTGATTTTTTTAAAAAGTCACTTTGGAGCAAAAAATATATTTTTTGGTGTGCTACAGAATTTTACTAATTAATTTATGTGTGCCATAAGATGAAAAAGGTTGAAAAACACTGAGCTAATAAATGAGTGTTATTTAAACCACTGTTTATACTAATTTGTTAGCAATCACAAAAAATGAATACATTACTAAATTAATCTTGTCCCAGGATCTTAGAGCTCCTGAAGGCATAAATCATGCCATCTTTATGTAAAAACCCAACTGTTCCTTTTGAAAAGTCTTGTGTTCAGTAAATACTACTGTTATCTGGTGACAAATAACTCACCGGACCAGGCATAATTGCTCAGTTTGCTCACTGGACTTGGAGTGTCATTGAGCTGCTTCTCTGGCTCATTGCTACTATTAAACTGCTGGCTGGAAGACAAGGGCCAGAGAGTCAAGGAGTTCAGCTTAGGTTCTCTCTTCTACAACAAATAGGAAGTGTCCCTCAGGAACACACAAATTTAACCACAATGTCATGTAATCTTAAATAAGCCAGGCTGGACTATCTCTGGGATCTAGGAGGTGATATCAGGGATAAAAATAACTAAGAGGGTGGGAAGAGATTATCAAATAACTTATATGCATATATGCATAATCCGTGGACACAGACAATAGCACCTTGAAGGCCTGGGGGTGGAATGTGGGGTTGAGGTGGAAAGGGTCAATGGGGAAAAAGGGGAGACATCTGTAGTACTTTCAATAATAAAGATATATATATATATATATATATATATATATATATATATATAATCACTAGGCAATTTATGCCCTCCTTCTTGGGCTGAAGAGAAGTCAAATGAATGATGAAGTTACACTTTTAACATGATCATAAGAATGAAAAAGGATTCATTTTCATTTTCAGTTCTCATTAAGATCTTTGTCCAGAGAAAGGCTATATTTACAGGCACTTTGCAATATGTAGCTTCCTTCTTGTTAGCACAAAGGGCAGCAGTGGGCAATGTAATGTCAGCTTAGCTTTCTCATTAATCTCCATTGCTTCTTTTTCTTCCTCCCTTCTCCCTATTTATAATTTATTTGTTTGTTTGTTTATTTATTTATTTATTTATTTATTTATTTTGCTATTAAGTTGTTTGGTTGGAAGAGCAAGAGTCCTAGAGCAGTAGCAGAAAAAAAACAAAAAACAAAAAAATCCTCAGACTCTCAGAGTGAGATAAATGCCCTTTATTCTTATTTGAGTTTCTCACTGCCTAGCGTGCAAGGACAGAAAATAAAACAGTCCAACAGAAGCAAAGAGCAAGACTTTTCCTTGGTGTTTGGAAAAGACTAAAAATGGGAGCAGAAAGGAGGATGAAATGACCCTGTTCCTGTCCCTAGGCAGTCACTCAGTCAACATTTCTGGAGTGTTGTGACATTTACTTTCATTTCATGTCATGTCATTAAACAGGAAATAATGTGGCTTAAGTACAAGTGCCCCTTGTGTGCCCAGACATTTTCTGTCTCTTAGGCCCCGAAGGAAACAGATGATTTGGTCCCTGCCCTTAAAAAGCTAACAGAATTTCTGGAAAACACAGAACCCCAGAAAAAGACATGCAGAAGACACGTGCAAAAGAACTGAAGGGACAGGATATTTTGGGGCTGGAGATAAATGCAAGGAATGTGACTTAGTGGAAGAAGCAAGTGATGATTTTAGAGGGGTAAGTTAAGGCTGTTTTTAGTATGGTGTTGGAAAGGGGGACTTAAATGTAGTTTCATGAATGTAGTGTGAGGTGGGGATAAACATTCTTTGCACCCAGTTGTCACAGAATTCTTATGCTCTTCTGGACTGAATTCTGTTCCCTCAAAATTAACATATTGGCCGAAACCAGTTTAACTCAGTGGATAGAGCATCAGCCTGCAGATTGAAAGGTCCCAGGTTCGATTCCGGTCAAGGGCATGTACCTGTGTTGAGGGCACATCCCCAGTAGGGGGTGTGTAGGAGGCAGCTGATCAATGTTTCTCTCTCATTGATGTTTCTAACTCTTTATCCCTTTCTCCCTTCCTCTCTGTAAAAAATCAATAAAATATATATATATATATATATTTTTTAATTAACATATTGAAGAGCTAAATCTATATAGAACCAGTATATGGGGATAGGGCCTTCGGAGAGGTAATTAAGGATAAATTAAGTCATAAGTGTGGGAACTTAATCCAATGGTAATAGTGTCCATATAAGAAGAGGAAGAGCCGAAGCCGGTTTGGCTCAGTGGTAGAGCATCGGTCTGCGGACTGAAAGGTCCCAGGTTCAATTCCGGTCAAGGGCATGTACATTGGTTGCTGGCGCATCCCTAGTGGGGGGGGGGCAGGAGGCAGCTGGTCGATGTTTCTCTCTTGTCGATGTTTCTAGCTTTCTATCTCTCTCCCTTCCTCTCTGTAAAAAAATCAATAAATATATTTTTTAAAAAGAAGAAGAGGATGAGATACTAGGGAGACAAGTGCACAGAGGAAACTGCCATGTAAGGAAAAGGCCAGTATAAATAGATTGCTGGCCATCTATTAGCCAAGGAGAGGTGCCTTGGCAGAAACCAGTTCTGCTGACCCCTTGATCTTGGACTTCTAGCCTCTGTAACTGTGAGAAAATAAATATCTATTGTTAAAGCCACCCAGTCTCTGGTATCTTGTTATAGTAGCCTTAGGTGACTAATACAGATGTACAGAAATATTGTTCTTAAACCCTGGTTTTCAGTGCTGATTGAGAGTTGCTCCAAGTCACTTACTCTCATAGGCAAATATTTTAACAGGCTAACAGTGATGAGTGTATTAGGTCTTGAAGATATAAGCAGGTTCTGGCATGGCTGTCAGCTAGGTTATCTTTTGTACGTCATGTTACTTATCTGGGACAGTTTTGTATCTTCAGTGAAGTAGAAAATTAATTAGTAACTTGCTAATAGATTGATATAAAATGCAAGGTGAGCATCATAGTAAGCTTAATCTATTTTTTTGAAAATACTGCTTTGCTTCCTATTCCTATTAATAATCCTTGGTTTTGATATTATAGGTCATTTAAGGTCAAAAAGCTCTGCAGTCTTACAAACCTATATGTCCTTACTTCTTGTTATTGATAAGTCTTCTAATCCTAATAGAACCAGTATCTTATGCATTTGGATTATGCAGAGTTGAAAATTTAATCCAGCCTATGATATCACCATTATGTGCTAGGTGAGATAAAAATGTCTCTTCTGAAGTAACAGCTGTGAGTAACCATGAGAAGAGTGAATGGGTCCTCTTGGATGTCTCAGCTGTCAGATTGTTAAATAGTTGAGAGTCAACTTAGAAAACACCAATGCCTTTTATTCACTCTTGGAAAAGGTGTCTCCAGATCTGGAAGAGGTGGTATGAAATAGTTAATAGTATGGTCAGAGAGGAGCCCCCATTCTTTTTTTAAATATTTTTTTCATATCATAGAGGAAGAGAGAGGGATAGAAAGATAGAAACATCAATGATGAGAGAGAATCATTGATTGGCTGCCTCCTGTATGCTCCACACTGGGGATCGAGCCCTCAATCTGGGCATGTGCCCTGACCTGGAATAGAACCATGACTTCCCAGTTCATAGGTCAACGCTAAACCACTGAGCCACATCAGCTGGGAATGAGCCCCCATTCTTAGTAATTCATTGCTTCCCATTAATCAGGCACATATTGGCTGCAGTTGTCCATTCTGACAGCCTGAATAAAAACCAGGTTCTTAAGAACAAGGGTGAAGTTTTGAGTTTATGAACATAGACCTCTTGTTTCTTCCCTGCCTCTAAGCTTAGTTACCTCTAACAACCTGTTCCTATCCTTCTCTATTCAAATGCACACACCACTCTCCTTAACTGGGTGAGTCCAAAAACTACTGAAGCCCAAGCCCAAACTAGAAATCTTGAGTGCAGCAAAGTAGCAGAATGATTGAGCAGCTCTTCCTCTGGCTTTGATGATTCTCTAACCCAGTGTTTCCCAACCTTCTCTCATGATGAGAATCACCTGGTGGAGTTGTTAAAACACAGATTCCTGAATCCCAACTAAGAAGTGCTAAACTAGAATTTTTGGGAACATATAGGTAAAATTGTATACTTAACTAGTGCTCTAAGACAGATTTTATATACAGAGCACTAAGTTAGGTATGCAATTTTACCAATGTTCTCAAAAATTCTAGTTTAGCACTTCTTAGTTGGGATTCAGGAATCTGTGTTTTAACAACTCCACCAGGTGATTCTCATCATGAGAGAAGGTTGGGAAACACTGCTCTAACCCAGTCAAGATATTTATTTCTCTTTTCTGTGTTATTTCAGGGATCAGAAACTAGTTGTCTACCTAGCTCTTCTGCCAATCGTGTACAGTGCTAAAGATGGGTTGAAGGCAACAAGATGTGCTGGTAATAGTGCAGGTTATTTTGAGCTTAACTTATTCTTAGCCATCAGCCTGTGGCTTTGGTGTCTGCACATGACTTAATTTTGCCTGGTAGTGGTAGCAGCAGTAGGACACTTAGATTCAGGTGGTTGATGTTTAGTATCACAGAAGTGAATTATGGGAAAAGCAGTTTCTTGATGCCAACTTGGTCTCTCAGTAGACCTTGGGTGTCAAGAGGAAGATTTCATGTAGGCAGCCTGTTATGTGAGAAGAAACAGAAATGCCAGTACCCACAGGAAATCCTACTTTAAAACAGATAAAAACTGGCACCACAATATTTTGGGTCTGATTGAAAGATGCAAGAAACTAAGCCCCCCATCATCCTGATGTGGCAAGAGTTTCAAGTAACTTGGAATTGGGAGAGGACACTAGGGAAGGACTGCCTTGCTCTTTGTGTTCGTCTCTCTGAGACAACAGAGATGGAGAGCCAAAACCTGTGCCTTCTGAGTGCATCACACACTAGGTGATGAGCTATATTGGTTCCCAGAAAGCCCTTCCCCATTATCTCTGTATGTCCAATTTCTTGGAGTACATAAAGCCGTAATAACTCATATACCTTGCCTAACTGGCCATAGGAATGCTTAGCACAGTGCTGGCTTCATAATATTGATAAATGCTGGAAGCCAATTCCAGCATCTGAAGGGTTGAATCATCTGGGATGGCTCAAGGGCCTTTCCCCGAACCTGAATAGGATTATTTCTTGCTGCCAGACACCTGAGCATTTTAATCTGCATGTTATTGCCTCCTGTTGGCCAAACACCTGAACATCTGTAGGCTATTCCACAATCTGATGATGCTTCTGTGAACCCTACTCTTTGAAGTGTATTATCTCCACTTTGCCTTAGGACAAATTGTGTTAATAAAAGCAGAGTCCTGACTCCAGGGTTAGTCTTTAGTTCCTTTAGCTGAAGTTCCTCTGACCCCCAATGCCTTTCAAAACTATCTTTCATCTTTGGACTTCTTGAATCTACACATCAGCCCCTTTCTCCAGATTACTGAACCCTTTGTAAGGTTGGGACAAGAACCCCAGCAATAAATATTCAATAACTTAATGAATGAACAAAAGAGTAGTTCATTAGTGGCTTTCACATTTACACTTAAGAAAATAAAGAGAACTCTTTCTTTCACATATAAGCTTACTCTGAAACTACTACTCTGATTATTCTGGTGCTGGAGGCAGGGAGTGGGGAATGAAGAGCTGTGCCTCTCAGTCATCCCTTCACTTTCTCCTATAGGAAAGGGTCAAGAATGCTAAGAATCTCTCATCAAAGGTTCATTATGGTTTGTTCAGCCCTATAAGCATTCTTTTTTTTTTTTTTTTGAGTCATAAAGCTGGGCGCTAGGTGGGCACCATCTCTCTGATGGAGAGACAGTCACACCCACCACAGACAACACAGCACATTTATTGGTTTCCAAAGGGGAGTATAAGGTCAAAAGGAGTTTCAGGTGTCCCCAGATCCTATTCATCAAGATCTGGGTAAGTTCCTCATCTTTTGGTACAAGATTTAGCATATCAAGATCTGGGTAAGTCAAGGTCCTATTTGTTCCTCATTCCAAGCACATAGATAAAGATAAGAAAAGTGCCCTCGGGCTCAGCTGATAAGAATTAAAAGAATGTCCAGGTGCCTTCTCAGGGGGCTCTCTACATCTCACCCTTTTTTACTAATTAAAATAAAATTTAAACATTAATAATAGGGCTCTGCAGTAAAATATGTTAAGGTATCAACAAGAGCTTGTATTTCTACTGAAATATCGATATAAGAGGTTTGAAGGACATTTGTCCCCAAAACTGCAGTAGATCCAGCTTTTTTAGAACTGGATCCATTCATAAAATTGAGGTATAATACCTCCTTTAATGTGGCAATTAATACCATTCCCTGTGTTAGAAATAAAGCAAGATCCCAAGTCAGGGTCTTGGTAAAAACATCAAACATTAAACATTTTGATTTCTATGCAGAAGGGTTTGCATACATGGTCTAGAAGTACATGCACATGGACTTTTCTTCCCCTTGGTCTTGGGTAACCTGCAGCATGCACAGGTGCTGACTGCTATCATGGCAAGGTATCTTCATTATCTTTATTTCTGGACTATTTCTCCTCTGTTCTTGTGGCCCATAAGCATTCTTGAGGTTTTTTTTTTTTTTTTTTTTTTTTTTTTTTTTTTTTTTTTTTTAAGAGTAGAAAACTTTATCATAGGAAAGACAATGTTTAAGATGGACCATAAAATGTCTATGTGTCATCAGAGAGAGACACATGGTGGCGGCAGAGTAGGTGGAAATTACATGCTCTTCCTCTAAGGACTAAACTGGAATTATAACGAATTATAGAAAATAATCCTGAATAACTAATTGAAGACTAGCTGAAGAGAAGTCTTATAACCAAAGATTTGCAGAAGAATCCACATCAGTACTGGTAGGAAGGGTGGAAAAACAAAATGGGCTGTCCCTGCTTCCATAAATGGTGGCTGAGGTTCTGATGGGATATATCAGCTGCAAGGTGTTCTCCTTGAGAAACTGGGGTTTCAATTCCAAGCAAGTCTCCCTAACCAAGAGCACCAGAGCTAGGAAGAGGTGCCCACATAATATCTGGCTGTGAAAAGCAATGGGGATTCTGTCCATCAGGGAGAGATAGGAGTCCACTAGCAATACCGGTGCTTTCTTAAAGGGCCAATACACAAATTTTCATTTGCAGCCACTCACACTGGGATCTGGCAGAGAAAAGGTGGTCTAAGCTGAGTCATGTGTAGGATCTGGGGTTTGTGGCTCTGGGGAGAGAGCTTAAAGGATAACCACCAGAATGTGCTGAGTCATTTTCCCATATGGTAGATCCTATCTTTCTTAGGTAGAGCACCCTCCTTCATACAGCATCTGGCTAGGAGAATGCAATAGCCCAACCCTCTAAATGTCCTCTTGCCCCACCCTGCAGAGCTCATGTCCTTCTGAGGAATCAGATGGCTTGGCCAGGGTAAAGGTTTGGGCAGACTCAGTGGGTTTCAGTGACTGAGTTTTGTGGCTTTGGATTGGAGGCCATTTCCCCTACTTTCCCATGAACCTGACTAATGCATCCCCTCACAGGAGACCAACTAGTCCCACCTTCCAAACTCCCTGAAGATATACCTGCTAAAATCCTGGTGGATCTGCCCTGAGGAGGGTTTGGTTGTGTGACTCTGGGATGGATTCCTACACCCCATATTCCCTGAAGCCTGAGGAACACATTCCCCTCATGGGAGATCCACTAGTGAAAACTTCCTGACTCCTGGAAGCCCCACCCTGCTGAGCTCAGGCTCCTCCCAGCAGAATCTGGGACAGAATAAATTGTGTGGCTCTAGGACAGGGGCCATTTTTTCATCTCACTTCTGACCAATGAAGAGCCCTTCATTCACATAAACAAATCTTGGTGGATTTAACCTGATAAATTCTGCTGACCTCACCATGATGACTCCCTGAGAACCTGCCCCACCACAGAAGTATAAGCACTCAGCAGATATGGCAGCTAGACTTGGTACTGGTATACATGGGGACTCTTACTGAGTGGCCTCAGACCTAGCACTAATACTCAGTTTGAATATGCATCAGTCTGGTGAATCCCAATCTCCCCTACCTGGTGACTCAAGAACCTATCTCATGAAACTTGAGTACCACCAGAGGCTTTTCCAGGAACTGAGTCAATCAGGCAGCCAGCAGGCAGAGACAGATTTAGGGGTGCTTTGGGAATTTTTCTGCCCTGCCCCTGAGCCCAGTATTAATAATAGTTGGTCTTGATGCTCAACTTGGTCCTTTCTATGCACATTCAGGTCCAGCAGAGGCAGCCAAAAATCTTTGGATCACTTTGTAGTTCCAAAAATGTTGCCCAGGGACAGCCACAAGAAGTGTCTGACACTAGCCTGCCCTAGAGTCCGTAGCAGAGGCATAGAAAAAACACAGCCAGTGGACAGCTTCAGCCAACATCAGAGTAGGATCCAGTACATTTCTCAAGGGGCATATCCAAAGGGAGATTTCATCAGGCACAAAACCATGCAGAGGTGAATTCTGCATAGTGTGGTCAGTACCTGCACAGCAGCTTACGCATCATGGTCAGAGTTGAGTCACACAGTTAACCAGTCTGAGGGACAGTCCCATGCACAATAGGCAAATAATAATCAAGATTCAGTTATAAAGGAGGGCTCACATAACCCACACAAGGTACATTCCTGGAGCAACCAGGTCAGGCCATCAAATAGATTGCTCCAGTAAACCCCACAGTATACACACTACATAAGGCCACCCTACTAATTCTTGTAGTCATAGTGGATCTACCTAATGCATAGAAACAAACAGAAAGAGGTAGCCAAAATGGTGTGACAAAGAAACATCCCAAATGGAAAAAATAGGATAAATATCCATAATAAAAGCTAAATGAAATGAAGGCAATCAACTTATCACATAGAGGGTTCAGAAAAATGGTTATATGGATATTTAAGGAACTTAGTGAGAACTCTAACAGTATAAAAAAGAACATACAAACCATAAAAAAGAATTTCAGAAATGAAGAATATAATATCTGGAAAAATAATGAATACACAAAAGGAATAAATGGTAGGTTAGATGAAACAGCAGATCAAATCAGTGATTTGGAAGACAAAGTAGCAGAAAGCACACAATCAGAGCCACAAAAACGAATGAAAAAAAATAGCAAGGATTATTTAAGAGACATTTGTGACAAATGAAATGTAACAACATGTGCATCAAAGAGGATCGAGAAGGAAAAGAGAGAGAACAAAGAGAGAATCTTAAGAGGAGCAAGAGAAATACAGTTAGTTAAGTACAAGGGAGCTACCATAAGACCATCAGTTGATTTATCAATAAAAACATTTCAAGCCAGAATAAATTTGCATGAAATATTAAAAGTGGTGAAAAGAAAGGACCCACAACCAAGACTTATTTATCCAACCAGGCTATCATTTAAAATTGAAAGAGAAATAAACAGCTTCCTAGACAAGAGAAAGCTAGAGGACATTGTTAACACCAAATCAGTATTACCATAAATGTTAAAGGGATTTGAAGAAGAAGAAAGAAGAAGGATAGGAGGAAGAAGAAGAGGAGGCAGAGGAGGAAGAGAAGGAGGAAGAAGAGAAGAGAAAAAAGAAATAGAGGAAAACAATTAAAAGAATGAAATGGCAGTAAATATATACTATCTATAATCTCTTTAAGTGTAAATGGCTTAAATGCTTTAATCAAAATACTAGGGTAGCTACCCTAGCTGGCTTGGCTCAGAGGATAGAGCATCAGCCTTCACACTGAAGGGTCCTGGGTTTGATTCTGGTCAGGGGCACATGCTCGGGTTGCAGGTTTGATCCACTGTGAGGTGCATGCAGGAGGCAGCCAATCAATGATTTTTTCTCATCATTGATGTTTCAGTCTCTCTCTCCCTCTCCCTTCCTCTCTGAAATCAATAAACATATTTTTTTAAATCTTATATAATAAAAGGGTAGTATGCAAGTTGACCCTAATGGCTGAACAACTGAGAACGACCAGTTGCTATGATGAGCACTGACCACCAGGGAGCAGACACTCAACACAGGAGCTGCCCTCTGGTGGTCAGTGTGCTTCCACAGGGGGAGCACCACTCAACTAGAAGCTTGATCATGGCTGGCCAGCACAACGATGGTGACAGGAGCCTCTTCCAACTCCATGACAGTGCTAAGAATGTCCAACTAACTGCTTAGGCTTGCTACCCAAGGACATCCCCCAAGGGCTCCTGAGCTTCCAGAGGGATGTCTAACTGCCAGCTTAGGCCTGTTTCCCTGGGGAGTGGACCTAAGTGGGTAAGTGAACATCCCCTGAGGGGTCCTGGACTATGAGAGGACCCAGGCTGAGCTGAGGGACCCTTCCCACAAGTGCATTAATTTTCATGCACCGAGCCTCTAGTAAATAAATTTAAAAAGACATAGAATAGCTGAAATTATAAGAAAACAAGATCCATATATATATTCCATCTATAAGAGACCAACCTCAGAACAAAAATTACACACACCAAAATGAAAAGGATGGAAAATATATTTTATGCAAATGGAAGGAAAAAAGATGCTGGAGTAGCAATACTTATATTGGACAAAATAGACTTCAAAGCTAAGAAGGACACAACATAATGATAAAAGGAGGAATCCAATGAAAGGATATAACCTTTGTGAACATTTATGCACCCAACATAAGATCACTTAAATATGTAAATAATTTTTTAAAATATATTTTATTGATTTTTTACAGAGAGGAAGGGAGCTAGAAATGTCGATGAGAGAGAAACATCGACCAGCCGCCTCCTGCACACCCCCCATCGGGGATGTGCCCACAACCAATGTACATGCCCTTGACCGGAATCAAACCCGGGACCCTTCAGTCCACAGACCGACACTCTACCACTGAGCCAAACTGGTTTCGGCTGTAAAGCAAATCTTGATGAACATAAAGGGATAGAGTGACAGTAATACCGTCATAGTAGGGGATTTTAACACCCCATTGGCCTCAGTGAACAGATTTTCCAGACAGAAAATCAATAATAAAATGATGGCTTTAAATGACACACTAATTCAGTTTGATTTAATGGATATATTCAGAATATTTCACCACAAAGCAGCAGAATATCCTTTACTTTCAAGGGGACAGGGACTATTTTCTAAGGTAGATGACGTGTTAAGACATAAAACAAGTCTCAATAAGTTCAAGATGATTAAAATCTCATCAAGGATCTTCTTTGACTATAATGGTATACAACTAGAAACCAATCACAATTAAAAAAACTAAAAAACACAGAAAGACATGGAGGCTAAATAACATGTTACTAAACAATAAATGGGTTAACAATGAAATCAAAGAAGAAATCAAAATTTACCTTGAAACAAATGAAAATGATAACACAACACATAATGTATGAAAAATAGTGGAAGCAGTACTAAGAAGGAAATTCAGAGTATTATAGGCTTATCAAAAAAAGAAAAATCTCAAATAAGCACTTGAATTTTATACTCAATGTCACTTGAAAAAGAAAACAAACAAGCCCAACATGAGTAGGAAGGAAATAATAAAAATCAAATGGGAGATAAATGAAGTAGAGTCTAAAAAAAATACTAATAATCAATGAAACCAAGATCTGGTTATATGAAAAGATCAATGAAACCAAAAGCTGGTTGTTTGAAAAGATAAACAAGATTGACAAACCTTTGGCAAGACTTATCAAGATTAAGAGGAGATCCAAATAAAATTAGAAATGAAAAAAAGAAGTAAAAACTGAAACAAAAGAAATACATAGTATTGTAAGAAAATATTACAAACAGCTATAAGTCAACAAATTGAACAATCTGGAAGAAATGGATGAATTTCTAGAAATATACAATCTTCCAAAACTAAGTCAGGAAAAATCAAAGAATCTGAATAGACAGATTACAACTAGTGAAATTGAAGCAGTAATGAAAAAGCTTGCAACAAATGAAAGTCCTGAGCCATATGGCTTCACAGGTTAATTTTACCAAATATTTAAAGAAGAACTAACACCTATCCTTGAAATAGTCCAAAAAAATTCAAGAGGAGGAAAGACCCCCCCAAGCTAATTTTATGAGACTAGCAGTATCCAAATTCTAAAATCAGATAAAGACACAACAAAGAAATAAAGTTATATGCCAATATCCCTGATGAACATAGGTGCTAAAATCTTGAACTAAATATTAGCAAACCTGATCAAGCAACACATTAAAAAGATACATCATGATCAAGTGGGATTTTTTTCTGGGGATGCAAGATTGCTACAATATCTGCAGACCAATAAATGTGATACACCACAAAAACAAATTGAAAGATGAAAACCACATGATCATATCAATAGATGCAGAAAAGCATTTGATAAAATTCAGCTCCCATTTATGATTAAAAACTCTTAGAAAAGTGAAAATAAGGATTATACCTCAATATAGTAAAGGCTATATATGACAAAACACAGCCAATATAATTCTCAATGGGCAAAAACTACAAATGTTTCTCTTAAAATTGGGAACATGAGGGGGATGTCTGCTTTTACTACTCATATTCAATATAATAGCAATCAAAGAAGAAGAAGAAGAAATAAAACACATCCAAATTAGAAAGGAAGAAGTAAAGATGTCATTATTTGCAGATGACATTTTACTCTACATAGGGAACCCTAAAGAGTCCAACATAAAGCTACTAGAATCAATAAGTTAACTTATTAAACTAGCAGAATACAAAATTAGTCAGAATTTGTGGCATTTTTATATAACCAATAGTGAACTATCAGAAAGGGAAATTAATAAAACAATCCCATTCACAATTGCTTCAAAAATATACCTTGGAATAAATTTAACCAAGGAGGTAAAAGACCTGTACTCAGAATATTATAAGACACTGAACAAAGAAATTACAATGATACAAATCAGTGGAAGCAAATGCCATGTTCATGGATAACATTATTAAAATGTCCATACTACCCAAAGAAATCTATAGGTTCAATGCAATTCCTATCAAGTATCCAATGGCATATTTCACAAATCCATAACAAATATTCCAGATATTTTTATGGAACCACAAAAGACACCAAATAGCCACACCAATTTTGAGAAAGAACAAAGTTGAAGGAATCATGCTACCTCATATCAAACTATAATACCATAGTAATTAAAACAGCATGGTAGTACCTGCATAAAAACAGACATATAGATTAATGGAACAGAATAGAGAGGCCAGAAATAAACCTATGCCTTTATGGTCAATTATTATAGTATTTGACAAAGGAGACAAAAACATACAATGTGGTAAAGAGTCTCTTCAATAAATGATGTTGGGGAAATTGGACAGTACCTGCAAAAAAATGAAGCTAGACTACCTTCTCACACCATATACAAGAATAAACTCAAAATTGACTAAAGATTTAAATGTTAGGCTTAAAACCACACTCTCCTGGAAGAAAACATAGGCAGTAAAATTTTGAATATTTCTCATAGCAATATTCTTTTCTGATATATCTTCTCAGGCAAGAAAAACAAGAGAAAAAAATAAACAAATTGGAATACATCAACCAAAAATGGTTTTGCATAGCAAAGGAAACCATCAACAAAATAAAAAGACAATCCATTAAATGGGATAAAATGTTCACCAATTACACATTTGATAAGGGGCTGATATCCAAAAGAACTTATAAAATTCAAAAACAAAAAATAAAAATAAAACAACCCCAAAACAATCAAATTTAAAAATGGGCAAAGTACTAAATTGACACTTCTCCAAAGAAGACATACAGATGCCAGTAGACATATGAAAAGATGCTCAATGTCATTAATCATCAGAGAAATGAAAATTAAAACCACAATGGTTATAACCTTACATCTTCCAGAATGGCTATTATCAATAAATCAACAAAGAATAAATGTTGGTAAGGATGTGGAGAAAGGGAACTCTTTTCTGTTCTGAATTCAAAATTGTTCAGCCACTATGTAAACAAACAAACAAAATAGAAACAGATGCAAATATAAAGAACAGACAGACAGCTGTTAGAGGAGAGGGGACTGGAAGACTGAGTCAAAAAGGTGAAGAGATTAAGAAAAAAGTCATAGACACAGACAATAGTATGGTGATTACCAAAGAGGAAGTGGGGCTGGGGGGGATAGAAGAGGGTATATGGGTGATAAATGATGATGAAACAAGACTTGGTGTAGTAAATACACAATAAATATACAGATGCTATATTATCAAATTGTACACCTGAAACCTATATAATATTATTAACCAACTAGAGGCCTGTTGCAGGAAGATTCCTGCAAGAACAGGGCTTCTGGCGGGCTTCCCTCCTGCCATCACCACCTCTCCCGCCCCCCCCCCCCACACACACTTTCCCTGTATCCTCTGCCCCCAGCCCCACCCTATGCTTTTCCTCTCGCCAGGGCTGCCCCCCACACTTGCCCTCCCACTGCCACCCGGTGCTTTCCTTTCCCTCCCGCTGTCTCTGCCACCCCACCCTATGCTTTCTCTCTAGCAGCCACTGCCCCCGCTGCATTTCCCCTCCCTCACCACCTTGCTTTCCGCTTTCCCTCCCTATTCCTTCTATGCCATCTTCAGTCTTCACTCCTCCCTCCCTCAGGGTATGCAAATTAACGGACATCTTTGTTGGGTTAATTTTCATACTCACTCTGATTGGCTGTGGGCATAGCAAAGGTTCAGTCAATTAGCATTTTTCACTTTTATTAGTGTAGATGATGCTCCAATAAACTGATTTTAAAAAGATATATGATGAAAGGACAAGGAAATCATGAGGAAGGAAAATATTGCAATGAGCTGGATTCCACAGAAAAGGTTTGCTTTAAGCTAGACCTTAAGTAAAGGAAAGATTTCAGTTTAAATGAAGAGTGGAAGTTTTGCAGATTGAAGCACAGAAATAGGAATGAGCATAGTATTGGCACCAGGATGAAGTAAGGGAATGGTAGAAAAGATACTGTGTGTGTGTATATGTGTGTGTGTTGGGGGTTGTTGGGAGGGATGAGATTTATTAAACAGCAAGTTGGAGTCAGTTAGTTTTGAGAAGCTGCTAGAAGAATGGAGAAGCTGAGAGGATAAAGGGTAGTCACTGGAGGTTTTATATATGTAAATAGCCCAATGAGAAATGTCTCTAGCAGTGGATTAGAGAACACATGCATGGAAGGGGTGAGTCCATAAGTTTATATAAGACATTACTGCATTAATTCAAGTTAGAGGCGGGTCTCTTTATCTTTCTACTTAATGTGACTTAGTCCCTATTGAGTTGGGTTGGGTTAAACCAATGTGGAAAATTACTAAATGCTCCATTGCAGGGTGTGTGGCCTGCTCAACTTCAATTAATTTTTAAAGCAAGAAACATCATCAGGCAGTCCAATGAGTTTCTTAAGGGGAAACAACCAGGGAAAGCCTCTTCTAACAGCAGTGTTACTGAGTACTGGCTTGAACACAAACAGGCATGTATTGAGGCATTGACTTAGTGGGGCATTTTGTTTGGTGGCACTCAGATTGGACATGCACTGAGGATTTGTTTTGAAGTATCTTAAGGAAATTATACAGTACAATTGGATTACAAGGATTCTGGGAACATTTGCTGGAATTAGAAACTCTAGACAATAAATTTAAGCAGCCCAATCTGTGCACAAACAGTAAGCTGCTTTGGCCTCAAGGAATGTAATCAAATTTGGAGTTAATGCATTTATTCCATTTTATTTCTGTATTATTGCATGTAGCCTTTGCCAATTCTCAACCTGACCATGACTTGGATTCCCCTATGTAGGGTCTAACTTTAGCTGTCCAGAGAAACCAAGATGGCAGCAAAGGTAAACAACTATTCTGCTGCCTCGCACAACAATTTCAAAACTACAACTAAAAGACAAACGTCTATCACCCAAAACCACAGGAAAGCTGGCTGAATGGAGTACAAGTGCTGAAAAGCTGAAAAGCTGAGGTATGGAGGAATGCAAATTGGGCTGGTGGTGGGCAACTGGGCTTGAGGCTTTTTTTCAACCTGAAGGAAAACAAGCTCCCAATGACTTTGAAATCCAGTTTCTGGGGTCACACGTGGGACCTAGATGCCTACAGGGAGAAGCTGGTCTGTCAGCCATCTGGTCCAAAAGTGTGGGTGACTATTTTGCAGAGGTTCAAGCAGCAATCATTGTTTTCTGCGCTGGAGTGCAGGGATATGGGGATTTGGAAACTCAGAAAGGCAGAGAGGGCTGTTGGCAGCCATCACTGTTTGCCATGCCCCAGCCTAGTAACACACTGAGATCCTGCCCCACCCTGAGACCCCTGCCTCACCCTGAGACCCCACCCCCACACATTCTATAAACCCACCCAAGCCCCACAGAGTTGCTTTTGCATATAAATGGCCTGCCCTGTGGCAGCTTAACAAAATAAACTGCAGCTCCAGTCAGACTGCTCCAAAACCACTAAATCCTAAGCAAATAGAATAAAACTGTAGTTCTTCCTGTAACTTCTGTTGGGTGGTCTCAGACAGTAGCTGACCTGCACCCCATTGGAGATCCAGAAACTACCTTGTTTCCCTGAAAATAAGACAGTGTCTTATATTAATTTTTGCTCCCAAAGATGTTCTAAGTCTTATTTTTAGGGGGTGTCTTATTTTTCAATGAAGAAGAATATGGTACACATTTATTGTTAAATGAAAATAAAGGAAATTTATTGCCTGTATACAGTACGGTAGTTGTCAACACAAACCAGACAAACTGTGAATTCTACAGTATCAAGAATTTACTCATTTATTATTCATTATCTTCTGGAACATCATCATAACAATCCAATTCCTGAATTTCCTGGTGAATTTCTTGTGACTCCATTTCTTTCAGAATCAGTGGACCAAATCTCTCATGTTTAGCCTAGGGGGGGCCTTATTTTCAGGGGATGCCTTATATTTCACTCAGAAGGAAACTTGTAAGTAGGTCTTATTTTTGGAGGATGTCTAATTTTCAGGGAAACACTGTAGTGTATCTAGTGGTTGGTGTGGGATGACACCAGATTTCAACTACTCTCATAAGGGGCACATTCAAGAGGCAGACTCAGTGAGCACCAAAACCCTACTGTAACAAGTCCTGCCACATAAACGTGTTTCCAGCACAGCAATTCTTCCATTATAGACACAGCGGGTCCTCACAGTCAATTGGCCTAGAGGTAAATTCCTCCCAGTGACACCAACAATTAAGACTTAACTACAACAAGGCTGTACACACAGTCCACAAATGGGTGCACCAGGAGTGTCCACCTCAGGTAACTTGGAGGCTGACCCATTGAACCATAAAGGACACCCAGCACAAAAATCTACCCTACCAACTCAGGGAAGCAGTGAAAATGAGGAGACAGGGAAACAGATCACAAACGAAAGAAATGGAGGAGAACAAATGACTGGACATAGAGTTCAAAGCCACAGTTATAAGGTTTTTCAAGAATTTCCTAAAAAAGGCCAATAAATTTAACGGGACTCTTGAAGATATGAAAAAGGAGCAACTAGAAATTAAACATACATTGACTGAAATAAAAAATATTATACAGAGACCCAACAGCAGACTAGAGGAACTCAAGAATCAAGACAAAGATTTGGAATACAAAGAGGAAAAGAACAGTTCTCTGGAGAAGCAAGAAGCGAAGAGAGTCCAGAAAGTTGAAGATACTGTAAGGAGCCTTGGGACAACTTCAAGTGTACCAACATCAGAATTATGGGGTGCCAGAAGAAGAGAGAGAGCAAGACACTGAAAACCTATTTGAAGAAATAATGATAGAAACTTCCTCACCTGGTGAAAGAAATAGACTTACAAGTCCAGGAAGCACACAGAACCTCAAACAAAAGGAATCCAAAGAGGACCACACCAAGACACATCATAATTAAAATGCCATGAGCAAAAGACAAAGAGAGAATCTTACAAGCAGCAAGAGAACAATAGTTAATTACCTACAAGGGAACACCCATATGATTATCAGCTGATTTCTAAACAGATACTATGCAGGCCAGAGGGGAGTGGCAAGAAATATTCAAAGTAATGAATAACAAGAACCTACAACCGAGATTACACTTCCCAGCAATTCATTCAGAATTGAAAGCCAGATAAAGAGCTTCACAGATCAGAAAAAAACTAAAGAAGTTCATCACCACCAAACCAGTATTATATGAAATGCTAAAAGGTGTTCTTTAAAAAGAGGAAAAAAGAAAAAAGTAAAGATAAAATTTATGAACAATAAATACTTATCTATCAACAAGTGAATCTAGAAGTCAAGTGAATTAAAAATCTGAGGAACAGAATAAACTAGTAAACATAATAGAATGAAGGGCATAAAATGGGATGGGATTGATAATTCTCAGGGGGAAAGAGGTGTCTGAATGGCGGGTTTGGAAAGAGACTGGACAAAAATCATACACCTATGGATGAGGACAGCAGGGGTGGGGGGAAAGAGAGATAAGGGCAGAGGGTGGGGTGTGGACCAAGTGGAGAGGAGCTATGGAGGTGGAGGGGAATGGAGAAACAATTGTAATAACCTGAACAATAAATATTTATTAAATTAAAAAAATAAAAATAAATAAATGTACTTGACACCAAAAAAACAAAGAAACAAAACACACACACACACACACACACACACACACACACACACACAACTACAAATGTACTTGATTAAATGTAATTGAAGTAAGTAGTCAATTGATATATCTTCTATAGAAATAAACAAACAAATAAACAAATAAATAAATAAATAATTTTATTTGTCCACTCTAGGTGAAGGTTTGGGCAAGGAAGTGGGAGTAGTGATTAGTAAAAGTGTCACAAGGTCTAAGCAAAAGAAGTTCACAGAAAAGAATACATCAGCAAGAGAAAGATATGATCATCTAAGAACTTTCCTTTGACCTGGGAGATGTGATATTTGTCAGTATCATGAGAGAATATGACTCTTAAAAGAGAAATAAGAAAGAATAAAGAAACAAAGGATGAGAGGCTAGCTGAAGCCAAATGTGATTGTGAGGTCCATTCATTGAGAGATATTTAATGAGACATTAAAATCATGAGCTCTACATATTCAATAATTTTTAATAAGTGAACTACTATATGCACTAAAGAATCTCTAATGAATAAAAATACTTGCCACCAAGAGACAGGCAAGAAACAAAATAGAATTTCCCTTCATGACCTCATCCAGCCCAATGGTTTTAGTTACTATCTATATTCTGACTCCTAAATTTACATATCTATCCCTGATGTCTCTCTGGAACTCGAGACTATTTATCCAATGGCCAATTCAATGTCTCCTCTTAGGTCTTATGGGCCTCTTCAGTTGAATATGATCAAAACAAAACTCTTGATATTTTCTCCCAAATCTGTTCCTCCCACAGCATACCCCATCTTGATAAATGGCCTCACTATTCCTCTAATTGTTCAGGCCAGGAACCCTTGATTCCTCTCCTTTCTTCATCATTCAGCTTCTGATCTACCAGTAAATCTTCTTGGTCCTACCATCAAAATACAAAATAGATCTGATTATTTCTTACTACCTCCATGACTATCACCCCAATCCAAGCTTTTATTATATGTCACCTGAATAACTGTAAGCAATTCCAAATTGATCTTTCTGACTCCACTTTTCCCTCCACTTAATCCATTTTCCACATAGCAGTCAAATGATCTTATGTACTACAAATTAGGCCACATCACTCCTTTAAAACTAATGATTTCCCTTGCCTGGTCGTTGTTGCTCAGTGGTTGAGCATGCACCTATGAACCAGGACGTCACAGTTTGATTCTCAGTCAGGGCACATGCCCATGTTTCAGGCTCAATCACCAGTAGGAGGTATGCAGGAGGCAGCCTATCAATGATTATCTCTCATTATTGATCTTTCTATAGCTCTCTCCTTGTCCCTTTCTCTCTGTGAAATCAATAATTAAAAACATATTTTAAAAAACACACGAATGATTTCCCAATACTCTAAGAATTAAATGGAAACACTTTTCAAGGCCACCCACAAGATCTGTCAATATCTGGCAGCAGGTTATCCTACAACCAAATTTGATGGTGTAGCATGTAGTCACAGATGGCCAGGGAGCCAGGAAAAGATTTAGTATAGCTTCCTTCAAAGAATGCAACAAATGCAGTACAATAAAAAGAAGTCACTTAGCTCCAGAATGAGGGCATACATTCTGAGAAGTAATCATACCAATAGCTGTTCTTGATCACAATACAGAAGCACCAGTGAATAATCAATCCAAAAATTAGCAAGGAATATTTTCTATAAAATTTTACTTCATCGGTGATTTTTGAGGCTCATTAAACAAGTACTAAAATATGAAATTTTATGATTACTCTGTATAAACAGAAAGAGCCAAACACTCTTTAAAGTCAATAAAATACAATATATGCATAAAGAATGAGAGATAAAATTGCTCCCTATGTATTTTTAATTTTGCTGGATGTAGAATTTAATATTTTGAAAGACTCATCTTGTTTTCAAATAGATTATAAAGCACAATAACACTAATTTTTTTTTAGATAGCTGTGTTCTTTAGGGAGCTCATATATTTTGCATCTGTTGTCTTAGTTAATTTCATAATGCAATGGGGTAAAAGGTCTAAATACCTGCTTTTATCCAACTATGAAAACTGAGGCCCAGAGAGGTCAAGTCATTTATTAAAAATAACACAATTTTGTTGACACATTTTCTCTTAAAATGAGGTTAATAATAATACGTGTCCTACCTCATAATGTTGCTGTAAGGTCATTATAATGTGCCTCTTGTGTGGCCTTACTTACTACTTTAGCTACTACTGCATTATTTATCTCCTGCTATTTTTTGCTCTTTGCCCTGTGGTTTTGAGAATACCTTGGCGTTGGATGTCCTTGGGACCACTCTTGACCAATGGGAGCCAGAGTTGATGTATAAATGCATTCTACATTTTCTCCTTAGGCTTGTAGTGTTGACACACAGTCTTTGTTTCTTCAGCTTCCCAACCTTCCACATAGATACCAACTCAATAATGCTCCTTTGTATTTTCTTTCCCTAATTCATTGTTCCATCTCTCTCCTTGTGATTGTTTCTCAAATATACTACCTACACCCAAGCCTTTCCCTCAGGCTCTGCTTTCTGGATAACTAAGGCCAAGAAAGTGTGACATGAAATAATATGAATGTGAGAACATGGAAAACTTGAAAGTGTTATGTAATATAAGCTATTACTATAAATATACAATTTTAGTAGTATTTGTACCAATTATAACCACCATAATGCTCAGATTGACAGTATTGAAACATTGAAGCAAAAATTGTCAGATCTTTGAAACTTTGGAATGACCATAAATCATTAGAAAATTTTTTTCTCTATGGATGATCACAAAGACTCCCCAGGGAGTATCATGCAAAAAGAAAATGAGAGAATAAATTTATAGCATCATTTCAACTTCCATAAATATAATTACTAAAATTGATCTGCCAGAAAACATGCCTGCAGTCAAGGTGTTCTATACATAATGACAGAGTAAATCATGTATTTGTTTGCTAAAAGCTGTCTTTGTGCCAGATACTTTGTTATGTATACAGTAACTGAGGGCATACATATATGTAGACTGACTTTTATCTTTTTTGCTTATCATATAACTCTGTATCTAGCATGACATTTGGAGTATAATAGATGCTCAATAAATATTTGTTGAACAAATGCATGAACAAATTGATAAATGCCACTAATTATGCTGTATTGTAAATATTTATTTACCTGTTTGCTTTCCACATTAGACTGTGAGCTCATTGATAGCAGAAACCATGTCTTATTCATTTCTGTGTCACTGGCACGTGGCCTGATGCGCAGTATGCACTTAATATTTGTTGAATAAATGAATGAATGTAAAGCAGGTGTAAAACCTTGCATAGGACTAGAAAAGAAGAATGAGTTTTGTCATTTATTAGTCTCAGTATAAAGAAACCCTTTTGACATCAGTTTTCTCATCTGTTAAAAGTGCATAATAGCAACTGTTGTGTCCACCCCATAAGATTGTTTTAAGTATTACTAGAGATCATGGATGACTAAATCTACTGAAAATTATGTTATAAAAGTGCAAAGTATTTTTCTTTTAAAAAAATACATTTTATTGATTTTTTTTATAGAGAGGAAGTGAGAGGAAGAGAGAGTTAGAAACATTGATGAGAGAGAAATATCAATCATCTGCCTCCTGCTCACCTCCTATTGGGGATGTGCCACAACCAAGGTACACGCCCTTGACCGGAATCGAACCTGAGACCCTATCCACTGAGCCAAACCAGGCAGGGCACAAGGTATTTCTCATTAAAGTAATGGACTTGATAGAATGAGCAAAATTTATCCTCCAAATCTCGATACATTTGGAAGTAAAATAATTATTAATTGTTTTAATGATTTTATAGATATGAATAAAATGGGACTGTCCTAGGTAAATCCAGTCTATGATCACCCTTATATCGATTTCTTTTTAATTTTTTTTATTTATTAAATTATTATCTGTGTACATATTTTAACATTGACCCCCCCACATACCCTCCCTCCCCAGAGTTTTGTGTCCATTAGTTGTACTTATATGCATGTATACAAGTCCTTCGGTTGATCTCTTATCTCCCCCAGATCTCCCTACTCTCCCCGCTGTAATTTTACAGTCTGCTTGTTGTTTTACTGTCTTTATATCTATCTTTTGGTTTGTAGGTTTATAATGTTTTTTAATGTCCATAAATGAGTGAGGCCATGTGGTATTTCTCTTTTATTGACTGGCTTATTTCACTCAGCATAATGTTCTCTAGTTCTATCCAGGTTGCTGCAAATGATGAGAATTCCTTCTTTTTTATGGCAGCATAGTATTCCATTGTGTAGATGTACCATGGCTTTTGGATCCAATCATCTGCTGACGGGCACCTAGGCTGTTTCCAGATTCTAGCTATTGTAGATTGTGCTGCTCTGAACATAGGGGTGCATATATCCTTTCTGATTGGTGTTTTTAGTTTCTTGGGATATATTCCTAGGAGTGGGATTACTGGGTCAAATGGGAGTTCCATTTTCAGTTTTTTGAGGAAACTCCACACTGTTCTCCACAGTGGTTGCACCAGTCTGCATTCCCACCAGCAGTGCACGAGGGTTCCTTTTTCTCCACAACATTGCCAACACTTGTCGTTTGTTGATTTGTTGATGTTGGCCATTCTGACAGGTGTGAAATGGTACCGCATTGTTGTTTTGATTTGCATCTCTCGGATAATTAGTGACCTTGAGCATGTTTTCATGTGCCTTTTGGCTTTCCTTTTGTCTTCTTTTGAAAATATTCTATTTAGATCCATTGCCCATCTTTTAATTGGATCATTCATCTTCCTTTTATTTAGTTGTATAAGCTGTTTGTAGATGTTGGAGATTAAACCTTTATCAGTGGTAACATTTGCAAATATGTTCTCCCACACAGTAGGCTTTCTTGTTGTTTTGTTGATGGTTTCTTTTGCTGTAAAAAAAGCTTTTTATTTTGATGTAGTCCCATTTGTTTATTTTCTCTTTAGCTTCCATTGCCCTAGGGGCAGTATCAGTGAAGAAGTTCTTTTGGCATACGTCTGAGATTTTGTTGCCTGTGGATGCTTCTAGTATTTTTATGGTTTCTCTTCTGATGTTTAAGTCCTGTATCCATTTTGAGTTTATTTTTGTGCATGGTGTAAGTTGGTGATCTAGTTTCATTCTTTTGCATGTATCTGACCAATTTTCCCAACACCATTTATTGAAGAGACTGTCTTGATTCCATTGTATATTCATGCATCCTTTTTCAAATATTAATTGAGCATAGTGATTTGGATTGATATCTGGGTTCTCGATTCGATTCCATTGATCTATATGTCTGTTTTTGTGCCAGTACCAGGCTGTTTTGAGAACAGTGGCTTTGTAATAAAGTCTGGTATTGAGATCCCTCCTACTTTACTCTTCTTTCTCAGGATTGCTGTGGCTATTCAGGGTCTTTTATTGTTCCAAATGAATTTTTGGAGAGTTCTTTCTAGGTCAGTGAAATATGCTGTTGGTATTTTAATAGGGAGTGCATTAAACCTATAGATTGCTTTAGGAAGTATGGACATTTTGATGATGTTGATTCTACCAATCCATGAACATGGTATGTTCTTCCATCTGTTTACATCTTCCTCTATCTCTTTTTTCAGTGTTGTGTAGTTTTCCGCGTATAGGTCCTTTACTTCCTTAGTTAAGTTTATTCCTAGATATCTTAATTTTTTTGGTGCAATGGTAAATGGAATTGCTTTTTTAGTCTCTGTTTCTATAAATTCGCTGTTGGTGTATAGAAATGCCATAGATTTCTTGGCGTTATTTTTGTATCCTGCTACATTGCCAAATTCATTTATTAAGTCAATTAGTTTTTTAATGGAGTCTTTTGGGTTTTTTATATACAATATCATGTCGTCTGCAAATAAGGATAACTTTACTTCTTCTTTTCCAATTTGGATGCCTTTTATTTCCTCCTCTTGTCTGATTGCAATGGCTAGTACTTCCAGTACTATGTCAAAGAGGAGTGGTGATAGTGGGCATCCCTGTCTTGTTCCTGTTCTTAGAGGGAATGGTTTTAGTTTTTGCCCATTGAGTATGATGTTGGCTGTGGGTTTATCATATATAGCTTTTATTATGTTGAGGTATGATCCTTGTACTTTCACCTTGTTGAGAGATTTTATCAGGAAAGGGTGTTGGATTTTATCAAATGCTTTTTCTGCATCAATTGATATGACTATATGATTTTTATCTTTCAATTTGTTTATGTGATGTATCACGTTTATTGATTTGCAGATATTGTACCAACCTTGCATTCCTGGAATAAATCCTACTTGGTCCTGGTGTATAATCTTTGTGATGCTCTGCTGAAGCCGATTTGCTAGAATTTTGTTGAGGATTTTGGCATCTATGTTCATGAGGGATATTGGCCTGTAATTCTCTTTCATTGAGTTGTCTTTATCAGGTTTTGGTATTAGAGTGATGCTGGCTTCATAGAAGGAGTTTGTAAGTGTTCCTTCCTCTTGAATTTTTTGGAATAGTCTGAGGAGGATAGGTTTTAGTTCTTCCTTGAATGTTTGGTAAAACTCTCCTGTGAAGCCATCTGGCCCTGGGCTTTTGTTTGCTGGAAGCTTTTTGATGACTGTTTCAATTTCTTCCCAAGTCACTGCTCTATTGAGATTTTTAGATTCTTCCTGATTGAGTTTTGGAAGTTTGTATTTTTCTAGGAATATGTCATTTCCTCCAGGTTGTTCAGTTTGTTGGAATAGAGTTGTTCATAGTATTTTGTAACAATCCTTTGTATTTCAGCGGGATCTGTTGTTATTTCACCTCTTTCGTTTCTGATTTTGTTTATTTGGGTCCTCTTTGTTTCTTGGTTAGCCTGGCTAGAAGTCCATCTATCTTGTTTATCTTTTCAAAGAACCAGCTCTTGGTTTTGTTGATCTTATGTATTGTTTCTTTGGTCTCTATGTCGTTTATCTGTGCTCTGATTTTTGTTATTTCCTTCCTTCTGCTTACACTGGGCTTTTCTTGTTGCTCTTTTTCTAACTCTTTGAGTTGTAGAGTTAGATCATTTGTTACCATTTTTTCTAGTTTTTTGCAATAGGCTTGTAGGGATATGAACTTCCCTCTCAAAACTGCTTTTGCTGTGTCCCATAGATTTTGGATAGTTGTGTTTTCATTGTCATTTGATTCCAGGATGTTTTTAATTTCTTCCTTGATTTCTTTGGTAACCCAGTCCTTGTTTAATAGCATGCTGTTTAGTCTCCATGTGTTTGATTTCTTTGGATTTTTTTCATTGTAGTTAATTTCCAGTTTTATGTCACTATGATCTGAGAAGATGCTTGGTATTTCTATTTTCTTGAATTTGAAGAGACTTTGCCTATGTCCCAAAATGTGGTCTATCTTTGAGAATGTCCCATGTGCGCTTGAGAAGAATGTATATTCTGTGTCTTTGGGGTGGAATGTTCTGAAGATGTTGATTAATTCCATCTGGTCTTGCGAGTCATTTAGGATTGATATTTCTTTGCTGATTTTTTGTTTAGATGATTTGTCAAAGGGTGATAGTGGGGTATTAAAATCTCTTACATTGATTTTTATTTGATTCTCTCTATCTTGCCCACCTCTTCACTCAGTTCATCTCTCACTCCATTATAAAATGCTCTGCTTTATCTTCTGCTTTATGTTCAGGGAGAGCAGGAAAATGTATGTGTATGATTGTGTGTGTGTGTGTGTGTGTGTGTGTGTGTGTGTTGAAATATATGATGACCCAGAAAAATGTTGGGCCATAAATAAACATATCTCTCTTACAACCTAAAGATTCCCAAATAAATACCTGCAATGCTCAGCTTTGATTGATGATTGGTTATTCAAACATGATCATTTCTCTCCTGTGCTCCTTTTGTTTCCTCCCCTCTAATACTAGTTTTTTTTTTGCCCCTGACATGTTGCTAAATATAGAGCAAGACATAACTAGAATACTGAACCAGGCTGGTCTGGACAAACTCCTCAGCTCAGTATTCAGGGACAATGGCCCGGGGCACATCTTGGGTGGGTATCCAGTGGAGAAGCTAACAAATGGTCCACTTTGGTTCTCGCAACAGAATAAAAGATTGTCCAGACCAGGCTGGTTTAGTATTCTAGTTTTGCCTTCCTCTATATTTAGCAACATGTCAGAGGCAAACATACTATTATTAGAAGGGAGGAAACAAAAGGAGCACAGGGGAGAACTGATCGTTTTTGAGTAATCAATCATCAATCAAAGCTGAGCATTGCAGTTATTTATTTGGGAATATTTAGGTTGTAATAGAGACATGTTTATTTATGGCCCAACTCTTTCCTGGGCCTTAGGGGCTGGCCTCATCCTTTCCTGGTGGGCTTTAATTTCAAAGTTTACATACAGGACAAAGGGAGGTGCATACCCTTCTTTAGGAGATTAGAAAAGCTACCTCAAATGGAAATTGGTGAGAAATGATAAAACTAAAGGCCTAATGGCTGGCTGAGTTTCTCTACTGTCCCTTTATCATCATAATGAACACCAAATGCAGAAGACTGGGTAAACATATAGGAACAAAATTTATTAGTTTAAGTGACATAAAATTTGCCACATAATTAATATGATACATATTTAATAGTAAATGTTTATACTGATATATATATATATATATAACATGTGTATATCTATCTATCTATCTATCTATCTATCTATCTATATATAGCCATCATGAAAATGGCATAGCTAGAATTACTTTTAGACAGTAATACAAGTATTTCTGAAGTAAGCCATGTATAGGCATCTGTCCACCCCTCTTTTATTAAAAACTCCAAACCAATTTGGTTTGGCCCAACATGGCACACACAGGCTAGTATAAGAACCACCTAGCTGGTCTCTTTGCTTCCCTTGTCCTCATATTCCATTGCACCTAAATCATAATACTCTTTTATTTAATATTGTGAATGAATTTTCTTTGTGTTCTAAAATCTGACCCCAATTGATGTTTCCTGCCTGATCTGTTGCTATCATCTTACTGACACCCTGTCTTCTAGTCATGTACACAGATTTTTATTTTATGAGCATTTTAAAATGTTATGCCAAATATTGTATGATATATCTTTCCCTCCCCATAGAATGCCAAAATGCAGATACAAAATCTTGCCTTTAAAGTAGAAAGAATATGAGCCAGGAAACAGTAGGTCTAGATATTGTCTGTGGCTTTGTCATTAACTTGCCATGTGACTATAAATGAACCAATTCACTTCTTTGAGCTTTACCTCTTTAGATCTCTAAGACTCTTAAAGAAAGAAAATTACTGGGTAACATAAATAATCATACATGCTTTTTTTTCTTTTTTAATTGAATTTATAGTTGTGAAATTGGTTAATGACATTATATAGGTTTCAGGTGTAGAATTTTATAATACATCATCTGTATATTGTATTGTGCGTTCAACACCCCAAATCAAGTCTCCTCCCATCACCATTTATCCACCTATACCTCCTGCATTTCTTTACCTCTAGTAATCATAATATTGTTTTCTTAAAAATATTTTTAATTTTTTTAAAGAAAGGAAGGGAGAGGGAGAGAGAGAAACATCAGTGTGAGAGTAAGACATTGATTGGCTGCCTCTTGCATGCTCCCCCAATCAGGCATGGAGCCCACAACCAGAGCAAATGCCCTGATCAGAAATTCAACTGGCAACCTTCTGGTGCATGAGATGATGTCCAACCAACTGACCCACACTGGCCAAGAGTCACCATATTGTTTTTTAAGATCTAGTTTGAGTATAATCTCAATTCATTGTTCATAGTTTATAATAGTCTCTCTCTGTTATGAGCTTCCATAATGCTTCCTTGCCCTCATGATTACAAGATGGTTGCTTTAGTTTCAGTTTCACCTCCCTGCTAAAAGAAGAAAAGAGTAATTGTTTTTGTCTCATAATTCCAAGTAAAGTCCTGAGATTTGCTGTGCTTGTATCAACCACTGAATCAATAACCGTGGCAATAGAATGTGATTGGATTAGGCCTGGGTCACTTGTCCCACCCACTAAGGCTTAGTATGGACTGAAGCTGGGAAGAGAAGATCAGAACCATTGACAGAAGGGAGAATAGATTTTGGAGAAGCAAATGTACATAACACTATCCCATTCTATTTGTTCTGCACTGCATTATATAGTGGTTGTTTGTATATATGCCTTATCATCTCATTCATTCATTTGACACATATTTTTGAGAAATTACTATATGCTAGGCATAGTGCCAATTGTTGGGAGATTCAATGGTGAACAACACTCAGTGCTTCCCCTCATGGTATTTTCATTAGGGTGAAAAAGACAAATATAAACAAACAAAAATTAAATAAAACAGTTGTTAATTGTAATAAGTTTTTGAAAGAAAACAACCAAGATGATTTTAAAAATAGTAAAGGGGAGAACTAATTTAGGTAGGATATTCAAGGAAGGTCTTTCTGAGCTAGTAATAATGAAGAGGACCTATTTAGGAAAAAACTTGGAGTTACCAGCTTTGAGGCAGAGTAAAAGAAAATGGAAAATCACTAAGGAAAGAACAAGCATGGTGTATTGAATGAACATAAATAGGTTGGGAGTGCTTGGTGCATAATGAGAGGACTAGTCCAAAATAGATTAGGAGAGGCAGGCCAAATGAAGTAGAAATATAGGGACCATGAGAAGTCCACTTATCTGCAAACTTTTTGAGAGCAAAATAGAATTTTTTATTCCTATAACTCTTGGCCTCTTTTTTAGTGCTTGGTATGTATAAGCACTTCTTAAATGCTTATTGCAAAATGGAATGAATGTGTGACTTGGGACAATTTTCTGTGTGTGGCTTTAAATAGAGCTTTTGATTTCTGATGGTAGCATCCTCAAGCAAATAGACTTCTAGTAATTTATCTAGACTATTGCAAGGAATGAAGTTACTTTCCAGTTAACTTCTCTATCATGGCGTCCATGCTCTTGGCTCTTTCAAAAAACTCCCCAGTTGGTATATTATGTTTCTTGGGGATTCTGTTTTGCTGTAACCTTGTAGTTAAAATATGAAATTATAAAAGTCTTTGCTAACCATCAACAAAACAACAAGAAATCCCACCGCATGGGAGAACATAGTTGCCAACGGTATCTCCAATAAGGGTTTAAGCTCCAACACTTACAGGGAGTTCATACAACTTAACAAAAGGCAGACAAACAATGCAATCAAAAAATAGGCAACGGACCTAAATAGATACTTTTCGAAAGAAGACAGAAGGAAGGTCAAGAGACATATGAAAATATGCTCAAAGTCACTAATCATCCAAGAGATACAAATCAAAACTACAATGAGGTACCATCTCACACCTGTAAGAATGGTTATCATCAACAAAAGAACAAATGAAAAATGCTGGAGAGGATGTGGAGTAAAAGGAACACTCATGCACTGCTGGTGAGAATGCAAACTGGTGCAGCCACCGTGGAGAACAGTATGGAGTGTCCTAAAAACAAAACAAAACAAAAAAACCTAAAAACTAAAAATAGAACTTACATTTGACCCAATGGTCCCACTTCTAAAATATAGCCAAAGAAAACAGAAACACCAGTCAGACAGGATATATGCATCTCTATGTTTATAGAAGCAGAACTTACAATGGCTAAGATTTGGAATCAGCCTAAGTGCCTATCAGCAGATGAGTGGAATAAAAAGCTTTGGCACATCTATACAATGAAATACTATGCTGCTTAAAAAGGAAGGGACTCCTCCATCTGCAACAGAATGGATGGAGCTGGAGAGCATTATGCTAAGTGAAATAAGTCAGTCAGAGAAAGAAAAATATTACATAATCTCACTCATCTGTGGACAACATAACCTGATGAACAAAAACAGATCTAGAGACAGAAAAGGATTAATCAGATCTTCAAACCTCAGAGGGAATATAGGGGAGGATGGGGACAAGGGGAAGAGATCAAACAAAGGACTTATATGCATGCATATGAGCAATAGATGCAGACAACAAGGGGTGAGGGTGAGTGCAGGACTGGGGGGACAATGGGAGAATAAGGGTACATTTATAATACCTTAATCAATAAAGAAAAAATAGGGGGGAAAAAAGTCTTTGCTAAAGGCAAATATCATTGGCCTTTTGGGGTTAATGAGTGGCCAAAGCCCAAAAATGATTTACTGATCATTACATATATCTGATGTAGGTGGGAAAAAAGAGAAGGGAGACTACTTCACAGTCATTCAGGAGGCAAGGAGGCTGGAGTCCCCATGTTGAAGTTGAACCTGGTCCCTCTCAATTGCCTTCTTTTGCAGGCCTGGTGCCTCCCATCTGCCCTTCCCTGCTGGCCATCTTGAGGTGGCCATCTTTTGTTCACATGGGGGCAGGATCTTCGACCACATGGGGGCAGCCATCTTGTGTGTTGGAGTGATGGTCAATCTGAGATTACTCTTTTTTTAGATAGGATAGAGCCCTGGTGCATGGTCGGGAATCGGCAGGTTTGCCCTGAAGGGTGTCCCTGATCAGGGTGGGGGTTCTTTTGGAGTGTGGGGTGGCCTGGGCAAGGGGCCTGTGGTGGTTTGCAGAGGCCAAACAGAGGCCCTGGTATCTGGAATTTATTTACCTTCTACAATTGAAACAGTAGCCTGGAGTGGAGCCAAGCCCCCTGCTCACTCTGGCTGCCACCATTTCTGTTTGGTTTTATGTATCTTCTATAATTGAAACTTTGTATCCTTGAGTAGAGGCCTAGACTGGCCAGGGCAGGTGGAAAGCTTTGCTTCCTCCATTTCCGGGGGCAACCCTAGCTTCCTCTTTTCAGCTCTGTGGCTGCCCCCATTTTTCTTGGGATTTATCTTCTATAATTGAAACTTTGTATCCTTGAGTTGATGCCTAGGCCAGCTAGGGCAGGCGGAAAGCTTGGCTTCTGTTGCCAGAGATACCCAAGCCTCTCAACTGCTCTCTGTGGCTGCAGCCATCTTGGTTGGGAGTTAATTTGCATTCTCACTCTGATTGGCTGCTGGGCATGGCTGGTGGACGTAGCTTGAGCAGAGTGATGGTTAATTTGCATATTGCTCTTTTATTAGGTAAGATTATTGCAGATGTCCCTCATCATCCCCTCCTTTACCCATCTCCAACCAGCCCCACCCCACCCCTCCTATTGCCCTCACCACACTATTGTTTGTGTCCATGGGACATGCATATATGTTCTTTAGCTAATCCTTTCACCTTTCTTTATTCAGTTTTCCCATCCCCTCCTCTCTGAAATTTATAAGTCTGTTTCATGTATCCATGCCTCTGATTATAACTTGTTCATCGGTAAGATTTGTTCATTAGATTCCACATATTAGTGAAGATCATATGGTATAATATTTGTCTTTCTCTGACTAGCTTATTTCACTAACTATAAATAATTTCTGGTCCATGAATGCTGTCACAAAAGGTTAAGAGTTTCTTTTTTATTTACAATGTATAGTATTTCATTGTGTAAATGTATGTCCTTTTTGGAGAAGTGTCTGTTCAGGTCCCTTTGACCATTTTGTATTGGATTGTTTGTTTTCCTGGTGTTGAGTTTTATAAGTTCTTTATATATTTTGAAGCTTAATCCCTTACCACATGAATCAGTGGCAAATATGTTCTCTCAAACAGTAGGCTCCCTTTTCCTTTTGTTGATATATGTATGTTTGTTTGTTTTTGCTGTGCAGAAACTTTTTAGCTTGATGTAGTCCCATTTGCTTATTTTTTTCCTCTGTTTTTCTTGCTCTTGGAGATATATTGGCCAAAATATTGCTCTGAGAAATGTTTCAGATTTTTACTGCCTATGATTTCTTCTAGGATTTTTGTGGTTTCATGACTTAAATTTAAGTCTTTTGTCCATTTTGAGTTTATTCTTGTGTATGGTGTAAGTTGGTGGTCTAGTTGCATTTTTTTGCACGTGCCTGTCCAATATCATTTATTGAAGAAACTGTTTTTGCTCCATAATATGTTCTTGCCTTCTTTGCCAAATATTAATTGACCATAAAGGTGTGGGTTTATTTCTGGGCTCTCCTTTCTTTTCTATTGATCTATATGCCTTTTATTATACAAGTACAAGTCTGTATTGATTACAGTGACTTTGTATTATCGTTCATTATTTGATATTGTGATTTCACCAACTTTGTTATTTCTCAAGATAGCTGAGGTTATTCACGGACTTTTTTTAGGTTCCACATAAGTTTCAGGAATATTTGTTCCACATCTTTGAAATATGCCATTGGAATTTTAAAAGAAATTGCATTGACTTTATATATTGCCTTGGGTAGTCTGGACATTATAATGATATTAATTATTCTAATCCATGAACATGGTATATGCTTCCACTTTTTGTATCTTTCTCTATTTATTTCTTCAATGTCCTATAGCTTTCCAAGTACAGATCTGTTACCTGCTTGGTTCAGTTTATTCCTAAGTACCTTATTTTTGTGGTTGATACAACTGTAAATGGGATTGTTTTCTTAATTTCTTTCTAATCATTTATTATTGGTGTATATAAATTTCTCTGTGTAGACGTACCACAAAATTTTAATCCACTCATCTGCTGATGGTCACTTAGGCTGTTTCCAAAATTTACCTATGGTGAATTGTGCTATGATGAACATGGGGGTGAATATATATTTATAATTGGTGTTTCTAGTTTCTTGGAATATATTCTTAGAAGTGGAATGATTGGGTCAAATGGTATTTCCATTTTTAGTTTTTTGAGGAAACTCCATACTGTTCTCCACAGTGGCTGCACCAGTCTGCATTGCCACCAGCAGTGCATGAGGGTTTCTTTTCCTCGCCAGCAGTTGTCTTTTGTTGATTTTTGATAATAGCCATTTTGGCAGGTATGAGATGGTACCTCATTGTCGTTTTGATTTACATCTCTTAGCTGATTAGTGACTTTGAGCATGTTTTTATATGTTTCTTTGCCTTCTTTCTGTATTCTTTTGAAAATCATCTATAATATATAGGTCCATTGCCCATTTTTTTATTGTTTTTTTTTAATCTTCCTTTTGTTAAGTTGTATGAGTTCCCTGTAAATGTTGGAGATTAAACCCTTATCGGTCATAATATTGGTAAATATGTTCTCTCATGCAGTGGGCTTTCTTGTTGTTTTATTGATTTTTTTTTTCTGTGCAAAAGCTTTTTAATTTTATGTAGTTACATTCGTTTATTTTCTTCTTAGTTTTCATTGCCCTAGGATCAGTATGAGTGAAGAAATTGCTATGGCATGTGTGGGAGATTTTGTTCCCTTTGGATTCCCCTGGTATTTTTATGTTTTCCCGTCTTATGTTTAAGTCCTTGATCCATTTTGAGTTTTTTGTGTATGGTCTAAGTTGGTGATCTAGTTTCACTTTTTTTTTTTTTTTTTTTTTTTTTTTTGCATGTATCTGTCCAATTTTCCCAACACAATTAATTGAAGGGCTGTCCTGACTCCATTGTATGTTCATGCCTCCTTTGTCAAATATTAATTGAGCATAGTGGTTTGGGTCAATATTTGGATTCTCTATTCTATTCCATTGGTCTATACATCTATTCTTATGCCATTACCAGGCTGTTTTGAGAACAGTGGCCTTGTAATACAGCTTGATATCTGGTATTGAGATCCCACATACTTTGTTCTTCTTTCTCAGGATTGCTGCAGCTATTCAGGGTCTTTTTTTTTTTTATTCCATATGAATTTTTGGAAACTTTGTTCTAGGTCTGTGAAATATGATGTTGGTATTTTAATGGGGAGTCCATTGAATCTATAGACTGCTTTGGGTAGTATGGATTATTTGATTATGTTGATTCTACCAATCCATGAACATGGTATATTCTTTAGGGTTTTCTATGTACAGTATCATGTTATATGTGAATAAGGACAGTTTTATTTCTTCTTTTCCAATTTGAATGCCTTTTATTCTTCTTGTCTGATTGCAATGGCTAGTACTTCTATTCTATGTGAAACATGAGTGGTGAAAGTGGCTATCCTTGTCTTGTTCCCGTTCTTCGGATAAATGAGTTTAGTTTTTGCCCATTGAGTATGATGTTCGCTATAAGTTTTTATACAGGGCTTTTGTTATGTTGAGATATGATCCCTCTCTTCCTACTTTGAAGAGCATTTTTATCAAGAAAGCGTGTTGGCTTTTGTCAAATGCTGTTTCTCCATCAATTGATATAACTACGTGATATTTATCTCTCAATTTATTTATGTGATGTATCACATTTATTGATTTGCAAATATTAAACCATCCTTGCATCCCCAGGATAACTCCTAATTGGTCATGGTGTATGATCTTTCTGATGTATTGCTGTATCCAATTCACTAGAATTTTGTTGAGGATTTTTTCATCTATAATCATGAGGAATACTGGCCTGTAGTTCTCTTTTATTGTGTTGTCTTTATCTGGTTTTGTTATTAGGGTAATGCTGGCTTCATAGAATGAGCTTAGAAGTATTCATTCCTCTTGAATTTTTTGGACTAGTCTGAGGAGGATAGGTTTTAGTTCTTCGAATGTTTGAAAAAACTCCACCATGAAGCTACCCGGCACCGGACTTTTGTTTGCTGGAAGCTTTTTGATGACTGCTTCAATTTATTCCATAGTTATCAGCCTATTGAGATTTTTAGAATCTTCCTGATTGAATTTTAGAATCTTCCTGATTTGAGTTTTGGAAATTTGTATTTTTCTAGCAGTATGTCCATTTCCTCCAGGTTGTCTAGTTTGTTAGAATAGTGTTGTCCGTAGTATTTTTAACAATCTTTTGTATTTCTGTGTTGTTATTTCACCTCTTTCATTTCTGATTTCGATTATTTGGGTCCTCCCTCTTTGATTCTTAGTGAGCTTACTTACAGGTACATCTATCTTGTTTATCCTTTCAAAGAACCAGCCCTTAGTTTCATTGATCTTTTGTATTGTTTTATTGTTGTTGTTTGTTTTGTTTTGTGTTTTTTTGTTTTTCTTTTTGTTTTTGTCTTTATTCATTCATTTCTTCTCTGATCTTTATTATTTTCTTCCTTCTGCTCACTCTGGACTTTTTTTGTTGCTCTCTTTCTAATTATTTGAATTGTAGTGTTAGATAATTTATTACCATTTTTTCTTGTTTTGTTTTTTATTTGAGTTAGGTTCATAGAGCTATAAACTTCTTGCTCAATACTGCTTTCATTGTTTCTCATAGATTTTGCTTTGTTGTTTTTATTTTCATTTGTTTCCAGGGTGTTTTTAATTTCTTCTTTGATCTCTTTGGTAACCAAATCATTGTATAACAGTGTGCTATTCAGTTCCCAAGTGTCTGAACTTTTTGAATTATTTTTTATTGTATTTTATTTATAATATTATGCCATTGTGGTCTGAGAAAATGCTTGATATAATTTTAATCTTCTTAAATGAGGAGAGACTTTGCTTGTCACCCAATATGTGGCTTATTTTTTTAAAATGTCCCATGAGCACTTGAGAAGAATGTGTATTCTATGGCTTTGGGGTGAAATGTTCTGAAGATGTAAATGAAGTCCATCTGATCTAGTGAGTCATTTAGGATTTCTATTTCTTTGCTGACTTTTTTTTTTTTGTCTAGAGGATTTATCCAATGATATCAGTGCTTATTAAAGTCCCCTACTATGATTATATTGTTGTCGACCACTCCCTTGATACTCTTCCAGGAGTTTTATTATGCATTTTGGTGCTCTTGCATTGGTTGCATGTATGTTTATCGGGGTTATATCCTCTTGTTGTATTGATCCCTTTAATATTATGAAGTGGCCTTCCTTATCTCTTGTTATGGCTTTCACTTTGAGATCTAATTTGTCTACAGTGACCAGAATTTAACATTGGTAAAGTGGGACACCATTGACCGGGGGGTGGGGGGGAGTGTGAGGGGTGGTATTTCCTTGATTAAAAATTTGGTCTATATGGAGCAACAAACATTTTCAAAGAATGCAAAAATAGTATTGTAATACATTTTTTTAATTTCAACATAATTACAATTTACAAATAAAACAAAAAATTATGTATAGTATTTTATTCTTTGGCATATTTCTCATTTGAGTGAAAATTTTTTTAGTAGATTGCTGTCGTTGTTTAAAAGGTCATGACATTTTTCACAAGAATTTGTTAAATTATATTTCACACATAAAATGGCTTTCAAAGTCTCAACACTTAATTGTGATTTTTCTGATGTCCACACTTTATTTACCGTAGAAAAAAAACACGTTCGTTTGCAACATTAGTTCCTGGTAAGGACAGCGTGTATTCCACAATTCAAACAACTGGTCAACGATGCGAACTTTGATAAGCAGTTCTTGATAATCAATTTTCAACAATTATTTGTTATTATTAAAGTTTAACATTATAAAATTTACAAAAATAATATAAAATTCATATCCTGGCTAAATAGCCACATGGCCACTGAAAACCGTATATTCCCTCCCCGTTCTCCCACTGTACCCTAGCTTGTCATGCATTCTTTCAAAAAATCTGGACTTTTTTAAAACACTGTAAGACATGGGACAAATTGTTAAAAATTGGGACTGTCCCACCAAAAGCGGGATATCTGGTCACCTTAAATTTGTCAGATATAAGTATTGTCACCCCAACTTATTTCTTACATTGCCATTTTTCTAAAATATATTTTTCCATTTCTTCACTTACATTCTGTGTGAGTCCCTTGTTCTGAGTTGGGTCTCTAAGAGACAGCATATAAATGGGTCATTTTCTTTTTTTAATCTGTTCAGCCACTCAATGTCTTTTGATTAAATCATTTAGTCCATTTATGTTTTAAGTTATTATAGAAAGGTACTTGTTTGTAGCCATTTTTATTTTTTTGTGCCTGTGTTCTTACTTTTTTTTTTTTTTTTTTTTTTTTTTTTTTTTTTTTTTTTTTTTTTTTTTTTTAACACCAGTCCCTGTAGAATATCTTGCATTGAAGGCTTGGTAGTGATGAACTCATTAACTCCCTTAGACTTATTTATTTTTATTTATTTATTTATTTTTGTTTGTAAAGCTTCTTATTTCCCCTTCAATTTTGAATGATAGCCTTGCTGGATAGAGTATTATTGGTTCCAGTCCCTTGCTTTGTATCACTTTGTAAATTTCCTTGCATTTTTCTGACCTGAGGTATTTCTGTTGAGAAGACATTTGATAATCTAATCAGAGATCCCTTGTATGTAACATTCTGTCTTTCTCTTGCAGCCTTTAAGATTCTCTCTCTGTCCTAAACATATGCCATCGTAATTATGATGTGTCTTTGTGTGGGTCTTTTGGGGTTCATCTTGTTTGGTACCCTCTGTGCTTATGACTTTTTCCTTCCTCACTTCAAGTAAGTTTTCTGATATTATTTCTTCAAATAGGTTTTCTAAACCTTGTTCCTCTTCCTGTTGTTCTGGTACCCCTATTATTTGTATGTTGCTTCATTTCAGTTATCCCAAAGCTCCCTTAGACTCTCCTCCTGTCTTAATTTTTTTCCCCCAGTTGCAGTTCAGTTTGGGTGTGTTTTGCTTCCCTGTCTACTAATTCGCTAATATGGTCTTCTGCTTCTCTTAGTCTATTGTTGAAACATTTCATGCTGTTTTTTATTGCAGCTATATCACTCTTCATTTCTTCTTGATTCTTACATAGTTATTTATTTTTTTCTTCCATTTCTTCTTGATTCTTACATAAATTGTTGATTTGTTCCTCCATCCAGTTCATGAACTGTATTACCCTTATTCTGAATTCTTTTTCTGACATATTATATTCCTTTGTTACACTTGGCTGCTTTTCTGGTGTTTCCTTATTTTCTTTCCTTTGGGAGTTTCTTTGTCTACCCATTTTTAGTCTCACCAACTGATCTACATGTCGAGTCATGCAGGGGCTGCTCCTTGGGTGGCAGTGGCTCCTCTGGTGAGTGCTATTCGCAGTAGTGATTCCTCCTCTAGCTGGTGGGGGAGGCTGTTCACACAGCTGCTACTCCTTGGATAGGGGAAGGCAGCTCCTGTGGCTGCTGCTCCTCAGATAGGGGCTGAATGCTCCAGTGGCTGCTGCTCCTTAAAATGAGGCTGGCTTCACACTGCTGCAGTTTCTGAGATAGGGTAGGTTGCTCGTAAGGCTGCTCCTTCTTGGACAGGGGCAAGTTGCTGGCTAGGCTGCTGCTCCTCATATGGGTGCATGCTTCTTGCACAGCTGCTGCTCCATGTATAGGAGTGAGCTGCATGTGCAGCTACTGTTCTTCATATGTGTATGGTCTGCTCACATGACTGTTACTCCTCAAACAGGTGCAGGCTGTGTGTGGCTGCTGCTCCTTGGACCAGTGCGGACTACACAGGGCTGCTACTCCTTGGATGTGGGTGGTCTGCTCCTGTGGCTGCTGCTCCTTGAATGGGGGTGGGCTACTCACAGCGCTGTTCCTCATACAGGAATGGGTTGCTTGCACTGCTGCTGCTCTTCAGATGGGGGCAGGCTGCTGGTCTTCAGAATGGGCAGGTTGTGTGTGGATGCAACTCCTCAGTAGTGGGCAGGCTGCACATGAAGCTTCTTCTCCTTGGATGGGGCGGGCCGCTCATGTGGTTGCTGCTCCTTTGATGGAGGAGCAGGCTTTTCATACAGCTTTGTCTCCTTAGACAGGGGCAGGCCACATGAGGCTGCTGCTTTTAAGCCTGAGGTTGTATGCTTGCAGGGCTGCTGATCCTTGTATAGGAGTAGGCTGCTCATGTATCTGTTGCTTGTGTGGTTTCAGTCCCCTGGGCTAAAGCATTGGGCTGGTCAGAGGGGAGATTGCTTTATAACTCACAGGAGCCTGCACCCTGGGTGGCTGGAGACCCATTGACCATGGGACCACAGCTGAGGTAGTAGGTCCCTGGTAGTAGTGTCTGCAGAGTCCCAGGTTTTATCTGAGGGCACCCTGGGTGGAGATGAGGCTGGGCTCCCAGTTACAGCAGCTCTCCCCTTCAAAAAGGCTAGGCCGCTGAGGACAGCTGGCCTCTCAGCACTGTTTACAACTGTATCAAAGGCTGCCTAATTAGGCGACCAGTTTAGCCTGCCCCCTAAGGTCCTGCAGGATCTGTCTCTCTCTCTCTCTCTCACACACACACACACACACACACACACACACACACACACACACTCACACACGACAACACATTCCTCTTTTGCTCACTCGCTCACTCATGCTCTCTCCCTCACTGCTGCCTTCTTTCTGACTCTGTAGTTGGGTCCGGGGTGTTATTGACCCATTCGTAGATGGAGTTTCCTCTCCAGGTGTCTGGTTATGTGGCTCACTCTCTAGCACCTTTTCATACAGGGTAAAATTCACCTCAAAAAGATACAACACAAAGGGAACAAAACATGAATGTACTCATGACACCAATAACCCCACTATAAGTGACCACCTGATAAAAGAATTAGGGGAGATTAAAGAGCACAAATAATATCAAAGAGAGAGAGAAAATAAAAAAGAAGAAAGTGGAGAATATATATACACTGAGTTGTCATATTATTATGATCTCTGAATGCATAATAATCTGGCCACTCAGTATATATATTAGAGGCCTGGTGTATGAATTGTGCGTGGGTGGGGTCTGGCCAGCCTGGCCAGGGGGAGGGGACAGAAGCTGTTGCCTGGTCTGCCTACTGGTTGAAGTCCTGGTCAAGGGGACAATTTGAATATTAGCCTTTTATTTTATAGGATATAAACTGAGTGGCAAATCAATGTGTAATTGGGAGAAAACACCACAGAACCAATAGATAAACAAACAAAAATACAAACACCAAACACCCAGCAAAGAGGATGGGGGAATAATCGGTAGAGGCTGAAATTATGTACAGTAAATAAGGTTAAGAATTGGATGAATATGGGGAGGACGTCAGTTCAGTGTAGAGCAAGTAAAAAGGGGATGGGTGGGTAAGAAGAAAAAGAATAAGAAGCAAATAACAATAAATTTACAAAAAATGATTTCAAAACTGTTATAAAAATTAAAAATAGCTAATAAAAATAAAATAGAGTGATGGAAAATAATGCAAAAAGAAATAGAAAATATTAGGTCTAGTAATAATTAATGTCGTTTTCTAATACTTTTTTAAATCGAATTTATTTAAACAATACAACAAAATTTAATCAACAATATAGTTGCTGTTGTTTTCTACTACTTGTGCCCAATGCTCAGGAAGCATTTTAATCCCTCTGTTGTAAAATTCTTGTGATTTTGATGCAAAAAATTCGGTAAATGCATTTTTGAGGCATTCTTCATTATTAAATTTTTTTCCAAGAAGAAAGTTTTGCAAAGAACGAAACAAATGGTAATCGGAAGGGGCAATATCAGGAGAATATGCAGGTTGAGGGAGAACTTCCCATTCCAACTGGCACAGTTTTTCAGCAGTGATTCTTGCAGTATGCGGTCGTGCGTTATCGTGGTGAAGAATTACGCCCTTCCGATTAATCAGCGCGGGTTCTTTTTCTCTTAAAGCTTGGGCTAACCTTTCCAATTGGGCACTATACACTGCACTTGTAATGGTTTGGGTAGATGGTAAAAGTTCATAATGAAGAATTCCTTTAAAATTCCACCAAACACACAACATCACTTTTTTCGCATGCAAGTCAGGTTTTGGCGTGGGCTGCGGAGCCTCATTTTTGTCCAACCATTGAGGCTGCCTTTTCAAATTAACATACAGCACCCATTCTTCACCTCAGGTAACAATTTGCTTTAAAAACGGCAAACGGTTTTGACGAGAGAGGAGCGAACTGCAAATTGTGACTCTTTGATTACGGTTGTTGTCGGTCAACTCATGAGGAACCCATTTTCCAAACTTTTGGACTTTGCCAAGTGCACGCAATTGATTGGAAATTGTTTTTTTGTGAACAATTTAAAGTTGTCGCAAGCTCTTGTTGGGTAATTTGAGGATTTTGCACCAAAAGAGCTTGAAGAGCTTCTTGATCAAAATTGGACACACGGCCTCGACCACTCTTGTCATCTAACGAAAAATTTCCCTTGCGAAATTTCTCAAACCAACGCTGGCATTTTCTGGCGCTAACTGCATCTTGACCAAGAGCACTACAGATGTTTTTTGCAGCCTCACTTGCTTTTCTTCCTAATTGGAACTCGTAAAGCATGCAGTGCCGAATGTGCTCTTCATCCGCCATCTTCTTAGCTCTAGTTTTGCAACAAAAAACAAACCAAACACAAACTTTTTCAAGCAAAACTTGTTAATTGCACTTCACACGTTCTGTAGATACCACGTGTTTGAAGGTTATGTCAATACAAGTCAACGCCAAGCAAGATTCTAAACAAATGTTTTAAAACGACATTAATTATTACTAGACCCGATATGATTCCAACTGAGTTCCTTGTAGTTCCCATTAAGTTCATTATAGTTATCACTTAGTTCCTTGAACATCCTTATAACTATTATTATGAACTTGGATAAATTGCTTGACTCTATTTCATTAAGCTCTTCTGGAGATTTCTTCTTTTCTTTCATTTGGAAGGGCTGGAATATCATTTCATAATGAGCTGAAAGTATGCACTCGGGTCCATTCTCCTGCAAAAGGACTTGATAATACTGGGTGGGAGAAGGGAAGAAGCTAAGATAAAGCTGTTCTTATTGGACAGAGGCCATCTCTTTGACTTCACACCTAGGATTGGCGGGAAGAATATTAAATAAACTGAGTCATTGACACCAGTGTTCAGTCAGGCTTTCCCATGGAAAGGCTTTCCTTTTATCCATGCAGAACAGAGGAGGATTAGTCTCATCAGAATTAGTAGTTTCTTAATCCATCAGAAAGTAGACTCCTCTGTACTGACATTTAGGTCATAATAAAAATGTGATAACATAGTAGGCAAGAGGTAGAGTCTGGCTGTGCTGTGCTGAAAACAGCCCCATGCAATGGATGATGTGAGGCTTCCAAAACAGCCCACACTTGCCATGAACATGATGGCAATAAGAGAATTCGGAATATACCCCTGTAAGGAAAACTGACCTAATTTTCTATTCAGTCTCTTCAAACTAGCAAGCATTACTGCACACTAGTGCCTACTACTAAGACCTTGGCAATAGCCATGACAGAAGGAAATGGCCATAGGGTTGCAGGTTTTATAGAGTTGCTTACTATTTGTACAAATGAAGAAAAGAACTTGTGGGGCAGTGGTGGGAAAAGGCTGGCTGTGTTGTAGTGAGGAAATATACTATCTTCTATGTCAGGGTGGAGAAAATAAGGCATACTCTATAATGTCCTATTTTCCCCCCATTCTATTTGTAGATTGAAGTTCTGTGACTGGTTCTCAATAAGAGGGTAAAGGGAATCAGGTTAGGCCACCCCAAATTATGTAACTTTGCATAACGGATATTTTGAGCTGAAAGCAATTAAGAAGCAACAAATACAAGAAGATCTACTTACCCACCATTATTTGTCTAAAAGAAACATAATTTCCCTTCCTACAGGTGTTCCTTCTCTCTCCCATACTAGGATAATGCTTATCACTGGAGACAGTAATGAATCTTCCCAAAAGATATTACTAAAACAACCCTTATCTCCCATTAGTTTCTTCCATATATTCACCCTCCCACAATTTACTATGTCTAAAGCCCCATTCCCTTTTCTTTTGTCTTGTTACTTATTCAGTTTACAGGTCTCAGGTACAGCATATAAAAGGATAAAGGAACAGTTTTTTTTTTCTTCCCCTATATGGTCAGGGAAGTGAATGAATTGCATGGGTCCACTATTATGGAATTTTTTTTTCAATAAATACCTGTACTGTTTTCAATCTGCAGTTGGGAATCTAAAAATGCAGAGGGCTAACTATATGCATTGATTTATGCCATTTTAAATGATGGATTTGAGCAACTGTAGGGGTTCCTGGAACCAATCCCCTGCCAATACCAAGTGACAACTGCATTTGAGATGCTTTTTTGAAAAAGCCACTCACCCATGACTTTCCACCTATTCAGAACCATTCCTCTAGGAAAAATCCAGACCTTGGGGTAAATTTGGAGTTCCTTTTGAGTGCCTGAAGTTAATTGCTTCAGCCTTATGATTTACTCTGACTTTGCCCCAGTGCTAGTGAACAAGACACTTTATTTCTTTTTAACCAATCTCCCACATTTCACCTGTATTTTAACAATTGGGTTTTTCTTTAGTTTCCTGACATGAGAATCTTGGAAAGATGGCTTCCGCAGAACCCACATTCCTAGTCTAAAGGAATGCTCTAAATTCAGAGGACATTGAAATTCGTGTGCTCTGCCAGATAAATATAGGATGCCCAGTTAAATTCATATTTCAGGAAAACAACAAATACTTTTTAGTATAAGTATGTTGCATGCATTATTTGGTCCATATTGTAATAAAATGATTTGGTTTTCATCAGAATCTCACATTTGATTGGACTTCTTGTATTTTTATTTCTAAATCTGGTGATCCAACCTGGGAACTTGGCTTAAAATGTACATTTCTGAGTCCCACTCCCAGAATTCTAATTTGACATGACCTTGGCAGAAAATTTTTAACAAGTTGAGAGAGGTATCTAAAGAATACACTTTAAGAAGCCCTCACCTAATACTACAGACCTGTTTGTAACCCCTGTTCCCTGTTAGTTCAACAGCCTGGAGTCTTTCCCCAGAACCGTAGTCCTATAATCGGGCTGTACTCCAATTTTAGATAGGCCAGATGCTCAGCACATGTGTGCCTATGCAAGAAATCAAATTAGTATTGAAACATTTCTCAAGGTCCATAGCTCCAGTGAACAGGGAGGAATAATGTGAATAATTTAAAACATTCAAAATTGATAATAATAATTACAAAAATGACAGTATCTATCACTTATAAAACATTATGTATCAGACACATAGTATTCATATCTATCTATCTATCTATCTATCTATCTATCTATCTATCTATCTATTCATTCTTTTAAACTCACTACAACCCAATAAGGTAAGTACTATAATTATACCCATTAAAAAAACCCTGAAGTATAGAGATTTTAAGCCACATGCTCAAAGTCACATGGCAAGTAAATGGCAGAGCCAAGCAATTTGATTAATTTTCAGTCACCTTAAATCAAATCCTTGGAGAAAGTGTTCAGTGTGGCCCTAAAACATGAAGTGGGAAGTTTGTTTTCCTTATTTCCCATGTCTCTCTGGCCACCTTATTTCCAGCCCCTAAGCATTTTTCTATATCCTCTAATTTCCTCTTCATGTACAACAACCTAACTCAGCTCTCTGGTTTTGCCAAGCATCACTAAAAATCTCAGGGCATAAAGAACCCTACTAGAGAGAAGACTATGTCTATGCCCAGGGCAGAATAAGAGGTAGTACTTTCTAGATAAATGTAAACAGCTCCAAGGAAAACTGACGATCAAGAAAATTAGAGGTAAAACTGCTTATTGACTATAGAATCAAGCTTGATGTTATTAAACTAAACTACATGTATATTCTCTTTGGTCCCTGAAAAGAGCCCCTGATGTACAGGAAACCTGCCCCTTTAGCTGCAGATCTCTAATGGAACACTTTATGTCTGCTAACTAATTAATACCTCAGTTCCTCTGAGTGTAATTGCCCTAGAATGTAGAGCTGCATTTAGTATCTCCTGGTATGGTTTCACAAGAAGAGTTCAGAAGAGGCTGCAGAAGAACCTGTTAATAGTATGCTGAGAGCCTAATAAATGCAACTATTAATGAAAAATGAAGGGCGGGAGAGCAGTAGCATGCTTTTGAAAGAGCAACAGAAAAAATAAATTGGTAAAGCTAAGCAGGGTTTGTTTTTATTTTTGTTTGTTACAAAAAGAGTGTTGGAAGTGCTTCATTTATTTTTTCACCACCTCACCTAAAGGTGCTTGGGAGTTATGTCTTCCCCTTAGGCTGTTAACAGCTAATGAATGGAGCATTGATACAACATCCCTATCCATTTCTCTCAAGATAGAACATGCCCTTCAAAGCCATTTATACACACTAAGAACCACTAGTGGGATCAGGTTAAGGCTAGATTTAATCTACAATCATATCATTGCTTAGTTTCTTGATCTTTTCTATCCTATTTCCCTCATTCCCTCACATATTTCTCCTGGCAACATTCTCCATTTTGTACAAGAATCCATTATGGTGACCCAATCCTAAGATAATGTTTAATGTCCACAAATTTGGCTTACAATCTAGTTGAGAAGACATGATACACATCTAATAGATCAGTACTAAACACTGCATTTTGTAAAAAATTACATGTAATCTGGTACCAGTATAAAAGGTGCTATGGAAAGTCATAAGAAATAGAGATTACTACTACTAATACTGCCTAGTGTTTATTGAGCACTAAATTTATGGTATATATCTTCTAAATATTTAAAACTAGAGTCCTGGTGCATGAAATTTGTACATGGGTAGGGTCTGTAGGCCTGGCAGGTGATCAGGGCAAGCAGGTTCCCCGCCTCCCTGCCTCCTCCTCCCCACTCCTTCCATTGCCACCGATTAGGACCTGCCGATGGGGGGTGCAGGGCTACAGGAGGTTTCAATCCCCAGTTTGGAACATGCAGGAGGCAGATGATCAGTGATTATCTATCATCATTGATGTTTCTATCTCTATTTCCCTCTCCAAGATTAATCAAATACATATTTTTAAAATGCAAGGTTTTTAGAGGAAGAAAGATAGGGCAAGAGAGCTATTGGGGGGGGGGGGGGAAGGACAGGGGGCATTTGAGATCTTGCTCACATTTCAAATAGGATAACATAAGGTGGTACTGGGGGGGGGGTGACAGGTGAGGGGTAGCAGTGGATGAATCAGGGTAGTGGGTGAATTGGCTGTAATGACTGGGAATGTCTGTGACAGTGACACCAAGTGTGTGTTAGGGCCATAGCTGGGATCATTCATCCTCAACAGTTCTGGGCTGGAGGAAAAACACAGAGATCGGTGGGCCTTTCACAGCCTAGAATGTGATGTGGGCAGCAGGTGTGGGCTGCCCTGCTTCCCTACAAATGTAAACACTTAGTGTAACTGGACATGAACGGCAGTCACATGGCCGAATCATTGTCCCACCAGCCCTGGTGGCTGTGTCCTGCCACTCTCTGGCTGTGCTGTGGTGCTATTGCCTGGGGAGGCCAAAGCCACACCCCTGAGCGCACATAGTATAAGAAGGGGCTGGCAGGAAGCTGGAAGCCAGAGCTGATGCAGTACTGTGTCCTCCATGGAGTGGGATGGGGAACAGCTGTCAGCTGACCTGCTTTGGAGTCGAAGGTAGTGTGTTTCCTTCATGTCACCAGTGAGTCACTACAAGCCATGGGACCAAGGGGCTGGGGAGTGGAGGGGGATCTTCACGGTCAGTGCATGGTCCTTTGCAGCATGCCAGTTGGGCTGGGTGGGGCCTGGGGAGGCTTTTTCCTCTTGGAGCTGCTCTTGCCAAGGTGGTGGTGTCTGACCACTTTTATTTTCAATTTTTTTTTATTGGAAAGCAAGCTCTGGACTTGCAGTTCCTGGGATCCCTGGGCCATAGCGTGCATCTCCAGGCCTCGCTGCACTCCTCCCTCTCCTCCTGCATTGAGCATCAGCCTGGCCTGCACCCTCTTGAAATCTGGGACTCATCGGGGATGTCCGACTGCCTTACCCAGCAGTCCGACATCCCTCTCATAATCTGGGATCCCTGGGGAGATGTAGCAGTATGCCAAGTGGCAGGTGGCCAGGGAGGAGCCTGAACCAGGACCAGGCGCTGCACTGCTCATACTCTTCCCACCCAGCTGTGCCTGCTGCTGCCACTTGGTAGTTCTGTGGTGCTATCAGGAGAGGCTCCTGCCACCGCTGCAGCTGCGCTCACCAACTGTGAAGCCGGATTCTGGCTGAGCGGTGCTCCCCCTGTGGGAGCATACTGACCACCAGGGGGCAGCTCCAGCACTGAGTGTCTGCTCCCTGGTGGTCAGTGCATATCATAACGACAGGTTGTTCCGGTCATTCCAGTTGTTCCACTGTAACAGTTGCCTAATTTTTTTAATCTATATAGATAATTAACTATTTTAATCCTCCCAAAAACTCTATTGAGTGTGGTGTAAATTTTACTCCAGTGTGAAAGATGGGAAAACAGGCACAGAGCAGTCAGGGAACATGCCCAAGGTCACACATCTGGCAAGTGGCAGCACTTGAAATAAAACCTAGGTGGTATGGAACCTCTCTTATCAAGTACTCTATTATGTTTCTAGCTCAGTGAAATATGTGAAATAGCCTTCATAAATGGTGTGGGACTTTCTTCCAGCTCCAAAGGTTACACTATAACAAGGCTTGAGGGGTGGTATATGTTTGGAAGATCAGGGACTATATTTCAGTTAAAAAATAAAACCACATTGGTTATAACCATTGAGTGTCTACTAGATAGTTTTCTTTGACAATATAGAGGATTGTTTGCATGCTTGCACTCATACTGAGACAATATCCTATCTGACAAAGAGGGAATATGCTACTTGACTCTCATGCCATCACAAAGATGGTGACACCCACAACTAATAAGGACGGAATGTGCTAATTGACTGCTATGCCCTCAAAGATGGCAGTGTCCATAGCCAATAAGGAGAGAATATGTTAATTGACTGCCATGCCCTCAAAGATGGCAGCACCCACAGCCAGAAGATGGCAGTGCACAGGCAGTCACTTGTCTGCTTTCTTAATCTCTCTTGGCTTCTACATCCTCATCCACACAATGAAAGTGAATAACACTTCATAGGGCTAATGTAAGGAAGCTTTCGTGTAATAATTTTATTCCCCCACTGATGGGTGCTGACTCATTAATTCATTAATTCATTCAATTAAGAGTGTTGAATGCCTGTAATATGCATCTTTTCTTATATATCTAGTAATTTCTATACAAGGACCTATTTGAGTATGATGTATTTTAGTTGTTGTTGATTTGCTCATTCTTTCTTACACCACCATGTATTAGCTGTTGTAGCCTTACAATATCTGATACTGTGGGTCTCTTCTCATTACTCTTCTTCTCCTTTCCCCCTATTGCATTATCGGCCATTATTTTTTAAATAGAACCAGAGACAGAGAAACATTAATCAGACCATCAAACCTCAGAAGAAAGGTAGGGGAGGGTGGGGGTAAGGAGGAGAGATCAACCAAAGGACTTGTATGCATGCATATAAGCCTAACCAGTGGTCATGGACAACAGGGGGGTAAGGGCATGAGTGGGGGGAATAGGGGGTAGTGAGGGAATAAGGACACATATGTAATACCTTAATCAATATTGATTTTTTTTTTTTTTTTAAAGAAACCAGGCCAACTTACGCAACTAATGAGTGACAAAGCCAGGACACAAACCCAGGTCTATCTGATCCCACAACCTGTTTTCCTCCTATAACATCACTCTGTTTCAGTATGAATGCCACCATGCAAACAATCTACTGCATAGCAAAAGAAAGTTGCAAGGAGGACACATAACAAAATAGTAGCAATGCTTGTGTTAAGGAAGTTGCTTATGAATTTTAATTTTTGGCTTTTTGCTATTGCCTATATGTATAATTAAAATAACCCTGTTATAAACAAATTAATAATGAACAGAGTGGGGGGGAGAGAGAAAGAGAGAGAGAGAGAGAGAGAGAGAGAGAGAGAGAGAGAGAGAGAGAGAGAGAGATATTAAGGTGACAGAGATTGCTTTCTAACTATAAGAAAGGTTCTCAAGGACAAAGACTATGTCTCATTAAATTGTTATGTTAAACTTAATAATTCAATCTCAACTTTACCTTAAATGGCAAAAGATTTTGCCTTATGCTTGTTTTATTTTTCCAGAAATGAATGTAATGAGTGCTTAGGGGAACCTGACCTTATTTGTCTGAGTCAGTTTGTCAACTATCCAGGCTAGAATTTCAGGATCTTACTTAGAGCTTGCAAAGACTAGACTATACATACCACAGATAGCAACATTGGTTTTTTTGAGAATCAGTAAAGCTATCCACTTCAACTATACCATCAGAGAACAAATTTAACAATGCCCCTAAGAAATTACTCCCCAGAAAGGATACTGAGAGATTACTTACCCCTCTCCCAATACACACACTTCAAAGAACCAGTCCAAGATTCATATGTGTTCATTCTGCCTGGCAGAAAGCTAGTCTGGTTGCAATGATTGCTTGTTTGGTAATTTTTAGTACAAAAGGCTGAGACAAAACTTCTACACAGTAAGTCTTCTTAATGTCATCAGCAGCAGTTTATTGAGTAGGTCATTAGTTCCAGAGCCAGTACTAATTGACTTACATGTTATTTAAACCTCACAATTCTTATAAAGTAAGTTCTATTGTTATTATCACCAGTATACAAAGGAGGAAGTTGAAAGATTAAGAAACTTGCCCAACTACTTAGTAATTGTAGATGAAGCCTTTCTCCTATCTTAGCCACTGATAGAGATTGCATCTGAATTAAACCTAGGAAGAGGATTTTTCCTCTACCTTAACAGTCAACTGTCAGTATGATTTTAATTTTGTCAGTGAAGAGATGGCAGTGAAGGCATGATGACTTTGGATTTACATTACTGAGTACTAGCTGGCCTTTCATGTCTGAACCATGTCTGAATTGAAAATACCTGCACACTTATTGTCTGGCTCTCAGAAATGTTTTCTTACATATGGTTCTGCATGTATATCATGGCCTATTTCATCTGTTGAAAAGATGAACCATCAGTTATGATCCTTGCCTTTGAGGCACCTACCATCTAGATAAATAGCATCTAGATAAATGGTGATAATTATATGAATAGCATAACTGCTTGCATGGTGAAACATGTGGAAAAAGTGCACAGATGCAATCCTAAATCCACTAGAGTAAAGAAAGACTATTTTGAATAAACTGGAAGTTTTGAGGTAGTGTGAAGAGGGGCTACCTGTTTGGAAAGTTACTACCCAAAAAGTTTTTTAAAAAAAATATTTTTAATCCTCATCTGAGAACTTGCTGAGAGAGAGAGACTACACACACAGAGAGAGAAAGAGAGAGAGAGAGAGAGAGAGAGAGAGAGAGAGAGAGAGAGAGAGAAACACTGATGTGAGAAACATTGATTGGTTGCCTTCCATAAGTTCCCCAACTGTGGATCCAACCCACAACCCAGGTAGGTGCCCTCTGAGTGAGAATTGAACTGGCCACTTTTTGGTGCACAGGATGACACTCAACCAAACTGGTCACTTCAGCCTGACTCAAAGAATTTTTGCACTAACTTTTGACATCATGGAGGTCAATTACAGGAGTCATTTGGAAAACTAGAAAGAATGGATAAAGGTGTGAAAGAAAATCTTGATAGTGGGAATGTTGCAAGAAGATTGAAAGAAGAAATGGAAAAGGCTGAGTATGGGAGTATTCAGTAAAGAACACCTGTAGCCTGAATTAACTGGATAATCAATAACTTGTTTTATGATAGGAGGCAAATAGAAAATGAAAAACAGTTAAGAAAGTTCTCTTACTTAGGCTGGGAGATAGACATGGATGTTGAATGACTTAGAGCAGAAGGAAACTAAGGTGAACTGTACTGATCAATTGTATTATTGTGTCTGAATTCTTCTCCTTGCAAGTAAAACCATACTGAAAATAGCTAACATTTATGGCTGACTTTCCATGTGCCAGAATGTAGTTAAGCCCTTTACATGTATTATCTCATGTCACCCTCAAAACAGCTCCACAAAGTACATCCCCTAACAGATGGGGAATTTGAGGCCTATGGACATTAAGTAACAAGTCCAGTTTGCCCATATTGTAAGTGGTTGAGCAAAGGGCTGCTGGAATCCAAAGCACACATGCTTTCCAAGATGCTCCAATTGGGCAATGTGCCACTCTTTCCATCCTTTACAATATGGGACAGACCTCTCTGCTGAGTCTTCTTGTAAAGGATGTATGTAACCATTTATAATCCCACCTGCCTCTATTATTGAAATCCACACATAATCTGGAGTAACAGTGTCACTCTCCTCTTCCCACAATTAACCTTCTTAGCAAGGAACAAGGAAAAATATCTATTTATTTTTGCTCAACATTTCTCCTGGTAGAAGAATATATGATCAGTGAATCACACAGAAAGACGAGGAAGGAAGGGAAATAAAAAAGGCCTTCCAGGGGGGAAAAAGATGGCGGCTGGCAGGACAGAGCTCAGAGAGAGGAAATGAGTGAGGGTATAAAAGGAGTGTGTGTGGATGGGCATGGGGTGCCTGTGAGTGAGTGAGGGAAAGTTAAATCACACAGGAGCAGCAGGAGCTGGCAGAAAGCATCTCCTTGACAAGGAGAGACTACCACCACTGTAGGCACTCCCCAGACAGCGGGATTCCAGTACAGAGCCCATCCCATCTTGAAGGGGAGAGCGGCCTTTTTTAGAAACCCATCAACACCACCAACAAAACAGGCCTTGGAACTGCCCCACGACCCAGCACCCACCCCAGCCATTATCCTGCTACCCAAGCTGCAGACTCTTGGATCTCCACATCCAAAGATACACCTTTTGCAGAAGCTGTAAGTGCAGCTCCCTCTCCCCAACAACAAAACCCGGGATTCATGCGTTCACGGGCTCGCACCTGCTCTGCCCATTCCTGCCCCCTCGCACCCGCGACCCAACTCCATGGACAAGCAAGAACACCCCACCTCGGTGTTGCACGCCTATCCTGGGGCACTCACACACTCTCCTGCACACTCACATGTTACCCCAATCCCATAGACTCTAGGACCGACCACTCCGGGATTGCGCATCTCCTGGGGCACTCTCTTGCACACATTACTCCAACCCCACAGACACTAGGACAGCCCATTCTGGAGTTGCACATTTCTCCTGGGGCAGTGTGCAGAAGACACCAAGAGCACTTGAGAGTGGATTCTGTACAGATGGGGGCACGCGGCCCTGCAGTGGAAATTCTGAATGCCCTCTTCCTGGAGGTTAGCCCAGCTGGTCAACTGCAGTGCCAAGACCCCTAAGTGTGCATCGGAGCTCTGCGCCCTGAGAGTGTGCATACAACACTGCATAGGAAAGGTTCTGACAGTCCTCTGTAAACCACTAGTGGGAGATACTGTGAGCTTGCCTTGGGTGTGATCTTGAACAAGCATGAGGCGCACACCCCTCCAGCAGTAGAAGCTTTGAATTCACTTAGCCTAGATATTAACCCACAGGTACCTCAACTGCGTGACTACACTGCTAGGGCCCTTCAGAGTCCTTTAGTGCACCTCACTGGCAAACTAATGTGGGTTTTCCAGTGAATCACCACTGGGAGTAAGCACCTATTCACCACAGGTGCAACAGCAAATGCTGGGTCTGCCCACCCCATGACTGCATATCTCTGGGCACCTCAGCCATGCCTTTCCAAATAACAGGTCCCTTGAGCCCAAACACCCCAACATACAGTTCCTGGGGACCACTGCGAGTCCCTGCTGGGCACATGTGATTACAATTAAGGGTGCAAGACAGCAAAAATTAAGAAACTCCCCTCCACAGCGGCTGACTTGTAGACATCACTGTTGTCCCGCCCAAGCTTACAGACCGACAACAAGAGAACTTAAATAGCCTGAGAAGGGAGTTACACTAGATTAACAAGCCCAGGAGAAGTGAGAGATTACACCAGTAGCACCATCCCCAAAGGAACCTGGGCAGCAAGGCAATTGGATCTACAACTAAAACACAGCGGGAGGGGAGGGAGATCTGGGGGAGATAAGAGATCAACTGAAGGACTTGTGTACATGCATATAAGTACAACCAATGGACACAAAACTCTGGGGAGGGAGGGTATGTATGGGGGGGAGACAATGTTAAAATATGTACACAGATAAAAATTTAATTTAAAAAAAAAAAAAACAACACTACAGGAAAACATGAGAAGACAAAAAGGAAATACCCAAAAGAAAGGAAAAGAGGAGTCACCAGAAAGGGAGTTAAATGAATTCGAAGTTAGCAGCTTATCAGAGACAGAATTCGGAATAATGGTTATAAGGATGTTTAAACGGCTGGAGGACAAATACACACAACTCAATGAGACCTATAAGGAGCTGAATGAGAATGTCACCAACATCAAAAAATAGTAAGAGGAAACGAAGAACAACAAAATTGGAATAAAAAACACAGTGGAAGGCTTAAAAAGTAGACTAGAAGAGGCCGAGATCCGCATTAGCTAAGTAGAAGACAAGGTAGGAAAAAAAAATACACACACACAAATACAGCAGCAAGTGGAAAGAAGACTTAAAAAGCAAGAGGAGAGCCTAAGGGAGCTTTGGGACAACACAAAACAAAACAACATTAAAATAATAGGGATATACAAGAAGAAGAAGAAAGGCAAAGAATAGAAAATCTCCTTGAAGAAATAATGACAGAAAACTTTCCTGATATTGGCAAGAAAAAAACTATCCAAGTCCAAGAAGTACAGAGAATCCCAAACAAGTTGAACCCCCAAAGACTGACATGTTACTCTATATAGAGAACCCTAAAGAGTCCATAAGAAAAATTAAAAATAAATTCAATAAAGTATCAGTATACAAAATAACTATCCAGAATCAGTGGCATTATTTATATACTAATAATGAACTATCAGAAAGAGAAACTAAGAAAATAAATCCCATTTAATATTGCATAAAAATGCCTAGTAATAAATTTAACCAAGGTGGTAAAAGACCTATACTTGAAAAATTACAAGACACTTCAGAAAGAAATTGAAGAAGACACAAATAAATGGAAGCATATAACATGCTCATGGATAACATTGTTAAAATGCCCATACTACTCAAAAAGAGCTACACATTCATGCAATTCCTGTCAAGTTGCCAATTATGTATTTCATAAAACTAGAACAAACAATCCAAAAATTCATATGGAACCACAAAGGGCCTTGAATAGCCACAGCAATCTTGAAAAAGAGCAAAGTTGGAGGAATCGTGCTTACCTGTTATCAAATTATACTACAAGGCCATAGTAAATAAAACAGTGTGGTATTGGCATAAAAAATAAACATATAAATCAATGGAACAGAACAGAGAACCCAGAAATAAACTCATGTCTATATAGTCAATTAATATTTGACAAAGGAGGCAAGAACATACAATGGGATAAAGACAATCTATTCAATAAATGGTGTTGGAAAATTGGATAGAACATGCAAAAAAAAAAAAAAGATACTCCTAGACTACATTCTTACACCATACACATGAGTAAACTCAAAATGCATTAACGATATAAATGCAAGACTTAAAACCATAAAACTCAAAACCATAAATACATAGACAGTAAAATCTCAGTCATTTATCTTAGTAATATGTTTTCTGATATACCTCCTCAGGCAAAGGGAACAAACAAACAAAATAAACATGAAACTGAAAAGTTTTTGCACAGCAAAAGAAACTACCAACAAAATATATAGGCAACCCACTGAAGGGGAAAACATATTCACCAATGATACATCTGATAAGGGTTTAATACCAAAAATTTATACAAAACTCAACACACACACACACACACACACACACAAAAACAAACAAACAAAAAAAAAACTCAGCAACAACCCAAATAAAATATGGGCAAAGGATCTCTGTAGACACTTCTCCAAAGAGAACATACAAATGGCCAAAAGACATATGAAAACATTCTCAATGTCACTAATCATCAGAGAAATGCAAATTAAAATCACAATGAAATATCACCTCATACCTATTAAATGGTAATAAAAAAAGCAACAAACAACAAATGTTGGCAAAGATGTGGGGAAAAAAGGGAACCCTTGTACACTTTTGGTGGGAATGAAGATGGTGCAGCCAATATGAGAAACTGTATACAGGTACCTAAAAAAATAAATAAATAAAATAAAAAATGGAACTGCCTTATGACCCAGCAATTCCACTAATGGGTTTGTAGCCAAAGAAACTCAAAACACTCATTCAAAAGAATATATGCCCCCTATATGTTCATTGAAGCATTATTTACAATAACCAAGGTATGGAAGCAACCCAAGTGCCCATTAATGGATGATTGGATAAAGAAGATGTGGTACATATATACAATGAAATAGTACTCGACCATAAAAATAACAAAATCTCACCATTTGCAATAGTATGCATGGACTTAGAAGCATTATGCTAAATAAAATAAATCAACCAGAGAAGATAAATACCATATGATTTCCCTTATACTTTTAATATAAAAAAGTAAAGAAACAAAACAGAAGCAGATTCATATATACAGAAAACAGACTGATGTTTGCCAGAGGGCTGGGGTTTGGTGGACTAGGGAAAATGATGGAGCGAGAAGTACAGATTGGTAGTTACAAAATAGTCATGGAGATGTAAAATACAGCATAGGAAATATAGTCAATAATATTGTAATAAGTTTGTGTGGTGCAGTTGGGTACTGTAAATATCAGAGGGAACATTTTGTAAAGTTTATGATTGTCTAACGACTATGCTACACACCTGAAACTAATACAAGTTGAATGTAATACAATACTGAATGTAAACTGTAACTGAAAAGTAAAATTAAAAATAAAAAAATAATAAAAATAAAAAATATAAAAATAATGTGTATAAAATGGGAAAAAGATACTTCATATACCGGTAAGTGGAGTTATAAGTTTTGTCTTCTGTGACAGGTTTATTTCACTTAGCATAATATTCTCAAGGCTAGTTCAGATTCTATTTTACAATCTCTTAAAGTCCTTCCTTTCAAGTATGTGAGAGTTATGATTTTTTGAGTGGGGAAATACATATAACATAAAATTTATTATTAGTGACACTTAATATATTTATAGTGTTATGCAACCATAACCATTATCTACTTCCAGAACATTTTCATATCCATTAAGCAGCCAATCTCTGTTCCTTCCTCACCTTATTCAGGCTATTTCAGATAAATGGAATCATATAATATATGGCCTTTGGGGTTGAGCTTCTTTCATTTAGCATAATTTTTTCAAGGCTCATCCATGTTGTAGCATATATCAGAATTTCCTTCTTTTATAGTTGATTAATATTTTATTGTATGGATATATGACAGCTTGCATACCCATTCATCATTTGATTGACATTTGGGTTGTTTCTACCTTTGGGCCATTGAGAATAGTATTATTATGAACATTAGTATACAAGGTTTTGTTTGAATACCTTGTTTCAATTCTTAGGAGTGTTATGACATTTTCTTAAAGGATTTTTTTTTCTGTATGTCTTGCTAGGAAGAGGTATAACTTTCTGCATCCTTGCCCCATCAGGACAAATGCTACTATTTCCTCAATGGGACATTTTAGCACATCTTTTTTTTAAGATGGTAATTATATAAGCCACAATTTAGAGCAGTATTAAATCTATTATTAAAAATACCCACTACAGCCGAAACCAGTTTGGCTCAATGGTAGAGCTTCAGTCTGCGGACTGAAAGGTCCCAGGTTCGATTCTGGTCAGGGGCATGTACGTTGGCTGCGGGCGCATCCCTGGTAGGGGGTGTGCAAGAGGCAGCTGGTCGATGTTTCTTTCTCATAAACGTTTCTAGCTCTCTATCTCTCTCCCTTCTGCTCTGTAAAAAATCAATAAAATATATAAAGAAAAAAAATACCCACTACAAAAAAACAAAACCCACTACCTTCTAAATTCTATTACAGTCTATCAATTTCATGAACCTCCTCCCATAGAACAAACACCACACATTCTTATCCCTAATCACAGAGTATCATATTTTTATATAAATATATAAAATGTGGCCGAAACCGGTTTGGCTCAGTGGTAGAGCATCGGTCTGCGGACTGAAGGGTCCCGGGTTCGATTCCGGTCAAGAGCATGTACCTTGGTTGCGGGCATATCCCCGGTAGGGGGTGTGCAAGAAGCAGCTGGTCGATGTTTCTCTCTCATCGACGTTTCTAGCTCTCTATCTCTCTCTCTTCCTCTCTGTAAAAAATCAATAAAATATATTTTAAATAAATAAATAAATATATAAAATGTGGATGCCTTGCTTCTCAAACTAGAAGGCAACCAATTGTTTCCAGGGGCAGAACTAACTCTTATTTCACATATGTCCTCAGATGCACAAAATATTGGCTAAGAATGTGAGTTCCAGTTCTGGATTCATTACTCACCAGTTGTGTGACCTTGAACAAATTTTTGTTTAACCCATCTGGGTTCTGGTTTTTTCATACAAAAAAAAAAAAAAAAAAAAAAAAAAAAAAGATACTAATAGCATCTATCTACCTGGGGTTTTGTAAGGATTAATCACTTGATGCCTATGCAAGACACTTAAAATAATGCCTGAGACATGGTATGTGCTCAGAAATTATTAACTATTATTATTAATACAGTAGTATTGGTAGTACTATTTAGGGTCAAGTGTAACTGAATTCAAATCCCAGCTTTGTCAATGATTAACTCTACCTGTGGCTCCAATTTTCATGTTGTGTCATTGTGAGCTCTCTGCACATATGAACACAGAGGTGCAACCTCCTATGTTGCATCTCTGTGATAGAGACAAGCTAATTTTTCTCCACCGCTGTTACCTGTATCCTTTGACTCCCTTTAAATCTACATTACAAGTAGTTAGGGCCATAGGTCTGCATTCTGGCCAATAGAATGTGGATGGAAGGGATGTGCATGACTTCTAGGTCAGATCCATAAAATCTCTTCTGAGATCCTCAACACATTCCTCTCCCCTCATTTCCTGGTTAGATGCAGAAGCTCTAGTAGAGGACACCAAGGGTTTAGAAAACAATGGAACGAAACTGGGTCCCAGAATTATCATGTGGAAGGCTACCAACCAAACATTTTACTGGATAATGGAGTGAGAAATAAACCTTTTACTATGTTAAGTTCCTAAGACAAGACTAGCTTGGAAATGAATTTTAGATCTAAATAATGCATTTTAGTTGAAGTTGTATGTTATAGCAATTAACTTTCAAGGCTAATATAATAATCCTCTAATTTTCATTCTTGATGCTCAATTAAAATACATTGTAGCGATTTCAACTAAAATGCATTAGTCAGATGTAAAATTCATTCCAACCTAGATTCTTTTCTCCAGTTCTATACAAAGTGATCTATCCAAGCAGGGTTGGGGTGATGACGAGGTAGTGAGGTGCCTAGGGCTCATCTTTTAAGGAGGTACTCATTCTCAGCATTGTGCAAATGCAGGATCAGCACCTAAGAAAAATGCCTCCTTAAAGTTGGCAACCCGGGTGCCTCACTTGCCTCACCCTAATCCCAATTTTACATCCCAGTGCCCCTAGAAGCGATGTTACTCTATATTCTGTCCCATTTCCTAACACTGATTGTGAGCCAGGCAGCTGTTTAAAAGCCATTTTAGACACACGTTGTCTCCTGGAGCAAGCTCATTAACTTCTCTGAGCTTCATTTCCTCCAGAAAAGAAAATATAGCTACTTCATAGTGAACAATAAACAGTACTTTGATGCTATTATTATTTTCAAAATTTCTGAGTATAATGAGTGAACTCCTTTGTTTACATATTCAATGATTTTCTGCTCCTGTGACTGCTTTCCTCATGCTCTTCTGGTCACCCCTTGGAATCTGTGTGTGCTAGGACACATACACCTATCAAGCCCTTAAATGGGATAGCTATAACTATAAGCCCAAGGAAATTCATTTAGAAATCCAAGCCATTTTCAGGCCTGGCCCTTATTTGCTAAGCAGACAAAGGGAGTCTGAATGTACCCTCTCTGTATCAGCTATTGTACTTTGCGTTTCTGTGCTAGCTGAACTGCCGGGACCTCTCCATAAAAATGGTCTGTTCTGCCATGATTCCTTTGGGGAATTAGCTTACTCTTTGCTTTGGCTCACTGGCTTCTCTATTTCAGTGACAAGTTTGGCCTTGGAATGGGCTCCAGATCCACATCTGGGGGCTGGTGATGAAGCAATTATAGGGCGCTCTACCAGTCCATCACTCTCCACTAATAACATGGTTCTGACACTCACACTTACATACATGCTTTGTGTGCTTACAGATAATATGTAACTCCCTGAGGATTCTGATAAAAGTATTTCCTAGGGGGTCTGTTCCAACTCTCCATCTCATATTAATAGTCTAAGGAATTGGGGTCCCATTTATTTTAGTTTTAAATAAGACAAATCAGGACCCTAGTCAGTTTGGCTCAGTAGATAGAGCCTTGGCCTGCGGACTAAAGGGTTCCAGGTTGGATTCCAGTCAAGGGTACATGCCTGGGTTGCGGGCTCAATCACCAGTAGGGGGCATGAAGGAGGCAGCCAATCAATGATTATCTTTAGTCATTGATGTTTCTATCTCTCTCTCCCTCTCCCTCCCTCTCTGAAATCAATAAAAATATATTTTAAATAAATAAACTGGGAACTGAGGAGAGGAACTGAGATACTCTGTTACAAAAAAATAATGCTAAGAGGAGGAGGGGGGTAAAAAGAGAGAGAGAGAGAGAGAGAGAGAGAGAGAGAGAGAGAGAGAGAGAGAAAGGGAAAAAAAGGGGAACAGAAAGGGGGAAGAAAGTGATGAGACAGAGAGATGCCAGAGAATAGGAAACCCAGGATAGAAATGAGTTTGGATCAGAATAGAAATTAAAAAAAAAAAAAAAAGGAAAGGAAAAGTATGAAGACAAAACATAGGGAAAAAAACTTCAGAACAGAAAAAGAAGGGAACCATAGAGATGTGATAAGGAAAAACTAGACTGAGAAGTAACCATCAAAGAATAAGAAAGTGACAACCCAGGAGCCATTAGAGTGGAGGGGACATGGAGGCAGGGCTTGTGCCTCCGACAGCTCAGTCAAGGCCAGATAGTGCCAAAGAAGAAAGGCCAACACTGCGGTAGCAAGCCTTAGGGTAAGTCCACTAGACTGTGAGCCTTTTTAAGGCTATACTGACTCTCATCTGGGACCATTTCCAGAGTAAGGTCACATCACAAGTTTATTGCAGTTTTATTTCCCTTGATATATAATAGGTACTGTATCAAATTGGGAAATAAACATAACGGTCCCTGGCCATTGCTCCTTTAAGGTTTTTGCTTTGAGGGCCCTAGATTTTGGCCCTACTCTCAGGATTATAATGAAGGAAACTATGAAGGAAGTTAACAGGTATAGAAGGGGTTCTGAGTCAAATTCCATCCATCTTAATGTCTCCCTTGTTTCTCCAAAAGAATCTTAACTATATATTTAGGACAAAGAAAGAGCACAAAGAGGAGGAGATGGAAGGTGAGCTGAAATACATGGGAAGCCATGTTTTTATTCATTTATTTTTTTTTCAAAATCGATTTTATTGCAGCCAAAACAGTGGAATTAACTGTACATAATAAACTATCATATATATATATATATATATATATATATATATATATATATATATAGAGAGAGAGAGAGAGAGAGAGAGAGAGAGAGACATTTTAAGTTATAGGGGATAAAGTTTATTTTGGCAGAGAGTGTTAAAATTAAAATTGCATACATTAGTAACATAACTCAACATCCTTAATTTGGTATAAGTGTGACACATTTTCCTGCTTTCCTGTGTTCTGTAAGTCACCATAACCTAAACTGCTTTGTAAAACTTATACGTTGAAATTTAACTTTATTGTTTTTGCTTATGTTCTGATTCCAAACAAAACTTTTCATAAGCTTCTTCTATCTCTGGGTTCATCTCATCATCAAGATCATCCAAGTACAGATCACCAGCGCCTGATAAATCTGTTCCATTTTCTTCATAATCTGCAAAAAGGTCTTCTCTTTCAAGTAACTCTTTATATTTCTCTTGGTAATCTGGATCAGCTGCAGTAAAAGGAACACCATCAGATGTATAAAATGTTGGTTCATTCATAAAATAGTTGGGGTCATTTTCAGGTGTTGCTTCTCTGTATGTTGAGGTTATATGGACTCTACCCCAGTTACTTTACCGGAGCTCTACAAGCTTCAAGAGCATCTGCTTCACGTCTCTGCTGCAGTGCGCATCTAGGACGACATTTTCAATCCTCTGGATAACTTCTTCCATGTCCATCTTTCCCTTTTCCTTCCAGGTATCTTCCAGCACTGACCCTGTCAACTTCAATAATTTTACTGCACAAATTAGATTATCATCTACAGGGTTAGCAAAGAGGGCATTCAGCAACTCCCGAAGACCAGCCTGAAGAATATCTGCTCTTGTAACCTGTCCATTTGTTCCTTTGATCTCCAGCTTCAGATAAAGTCCTCCCAGGAAGAGCACAAACGCATGGAATCATTTTCAAGCTGCTTCATCCCCCTTTGCAGCTTGATCTCGAAGTTCATATTCAGTCCTACATCTTTGAAGTAGCAATTGGCGGAAGTTGCCACTCTGTGAGCTAATTGTCAGGTGATGGGACAGGTAATTACACGGGCGAGCTCCCATGTAGGAGAAATTTGGAATGGACATGGCCTGCTGATAGATGAGTTCCACAAATTCTTGCAAAGCATCGTCTGTGGTAACCCAGGAAGCCATGTTGTTAACCACTCATTCTGGACCTCCTCTTGGTGATGTTGGCAGCAAAGAAGAAATACATGACAACCTGACAAGCCTGAGAGACCCACTCCTTCTCCTGATCCTTGCCCTGTGCCAGTAGCCTGCAAGAGTTAAAATACTAATTCCTCAAGTCATCAGGGCCTCCCAAGAAAATGAATCTTAGATGAGCTCCTGATAATTTTACTCTTGGGGTGACTGTGTAGCCAGGTAGAGTTGATGACAATGGGTTAGTGGGGAGCATTGTAAGTTAAATAGCTACTCTTAAATCTTCCCCATTCTCCAACCTTTTCTTTGTCTCCAGCCTTATCCCTTTCTCTTTGATCTTCATTTTATTTTACATCTAGTACATACAGTTGGATTATTTATATATTTACATATTTACATATTCCATGGTTTATGAAATATGATCATCATTGGTCCATATAGTGCTTTATTTATTTATAAAACCTATATATGAAACTACCACCTTATGAAAAAAAAATTATTAGTCATTTGTTGATTTGTTGATGGTAGCCATTCTATTAGGTCTAGTAATAATTAATGTCGTTTTCTAATACTTTTTTAAATCGAATTTATTTAAACAATACAACAAAATTTAATCAACAATATAGTTGTCGTTGTTTTCTACTACTTGTGCCCAATGCTCAGGAAGCATTTTAATCCCTCTGTTGTAAAATTCTTGTGATTTTGGTGCAAAAAATTTGGTCAATGCATTTTTGAGGCATTCTTCATTATTAAATTTTTTTCCAAGAAGAAAGTTGTGCAAAGAGTGAAACAAATGGTAATCAGAAGGGGCAATATCAGGAGAATATGCAGGTTGAGGGAGAACTTCCCATTCCAACTGGCACAGTTTTTTAGCAGTGATTCTTGCAGTATGCGGTCGTGCGTTATCGTGGTGAAGAATTACGCCCTTCCGATTAATCAGCGCGGGTTCTTTTTCTCTTAAAGCTTGGGCTAACCTTTCCAATTGGGCACTATACACTGCACTTGTAATGGTTTGGTTAGATGGTAAAAGTTCATAATGAAGAATTCCTTTAAAATTCCACCAAACACACAACATCACTTTTTTCGCATGCAAGTCAGGTTTTGGCGTGGGCTGCGGAGCCTCATTTTTGTCCAACCATTGAGGCCGCCTTTTCAAATTACCATACAGCACCCATTTTTCATCTCTGGTAACAATTTGCTTTAAAAACGGCAAACGGTTTTGACGAGAGAGGAGCGAACTGCAAATTGTGACTCTTTGATTACGGTTGTTGTCGGTCAACTCATGAGGAACCCATTTTCCAAACTTTTGGACTTTGCCAAGTGCACGCAATTGATTGGAAATTGTTTTTTTGTGAACAATTTAAAGTTGTCGCAAGCTCTTGTTGGGTAATTTGAGGATTTTGCACCAAAAGAGCTTGAAGAGCTTCTTGATCAAAATTGGACACAGGGCCTCAACCACTCTTGTCATCTAACGAAAAATTTCCCTCGCGAAATTTCTCAAACCAACGCTGGCATTTTCTGGCGCTAACTGCATCTTGACCAAGAGCACTACAGATGTTTTTTGCAGCCTCACTTGCTTTTCTTCCTAATTGGAACTCGTAAAGCATGCAGTGCCGAATATGCTCTTCATTCGCCATCTTCTTAGCCCTAGTTTTGCAACAAAAACCAAACCAAACACAAACTTTTTCAAGCAAAACTTGTTAATTGCACTTCACACGTTCTGTAGATACCACGTGTTTGAAGGTTATGTCAATACAAGTCAACGCCAAGCAAGATTTTAAACGAATGTTAAAAAACGACACTAATTATTACTAGACCCGATAGCAGGTATGAGAGATGGTACCTTATTGTCATTTTGATTTGTATCACTCATGTGATTAGTTACATTGAACATTTTTTCAAATGTGTCTTGGCTAACTGTATGTCCTATTTGGAGAAGTGTCTATTTACTAGTATGTCCTTTACCCATTTTTTAATTAGATTATTTTTCTTTTGTTAAGTTGTCTGAGTTCCTTATATATTTTGGATATTAACTCTTTATCAGATGTATTATTGCCAAATATGTTATCCCATGCAGTGGGCTCTCCTTTTGTTTTGTTGATGGTTTCTTTTGCTGTGCAGATTTTTTTTGTGTGTTTTTTTTTTTGTTTGTTTGTTTTTTATCTTGATGTAGTCCCATTTATTTTCTCCTTAGTTTTATTTGCCTTGGGAGATGTATCTGTAAACACATTGCTACAAGAGATGTCTGAAATTTTTCTACCTATGGTTTCTTCTAGGATTTTTATGGCTTTACAACTTACATTTAAGTCTTTTATCTATATTTGAGTTTATTATTGTGTGTGGTGTAAATAGGTGGTCTAGTTTAAAATTTTTTGCATGTATTTGTCCAATCAACAAATGACAAGTACTGGCAAGGGTGTAGAGAAAAGGGAACCCTAGTAAACTACTGGTGGGAATGCAGAATGATGCAATCATTATGGAAAACAGTATAGAGTTTTCTCAAAAAAAATAAATATGGAACTGCCATTTGACCCCGAGATCCCACTTCTAGGAATATAGCCTAAGAAACCCAAAACAGCAATGAGAAAGAATGCATGCAACCCCATGTTCATAGCAGCACAATTTACAGTAGCTAAGATCTGGAAACAGTCTGAGTGCCCATCAGTAGATTAGTGGATAAAAAAGCGGTGGTGCATTTATACCTGAGAATATTATGCAGCAGTAAAAAAGAAGAATATCTTACCCTTTGAGACAGCATGGAGGGACCTGGAGAATATAATGCTAAGTGAAATAAGTCAGTCAGAGAAAGAAAAGTATTTCATGATCACACTCATATGTTGAATCTAAATAACAAAATATATTGATGAAAGGAGTGGATCCAGAGACTTGGAAGCATGGAACAGAGTGCAGAATCTCAGAGGGAAGATGGAAGAGGGTGGATTGGTGGGAAGTAATCAACCAAAGAACTTGTATTCATATATGCAAAACCCATGGACATAGACAATAAGGTTCTGAAGGCCTGGGGTGGGGGTGGGTTGCCTGGAGGGATTTTCGGGCAAAAAGGGGGACATATATAACACTTTCAAACAATAAAGAATTAATTTTAAAAATCTACTAAAACATTACCAATAAATTTACGTACTAGTATGTTTATGTGCTCCTCCTACTCTACCTTATCTCTTACCCCTTTTGTTGCTACCAAAGTTAACTATTATTGTGTATTCTGTGTTTATTGTTTCCATTATTTACTTTTAATTTTATCACAAATACTAGGCTCATTTATTTACTTATTGTCAGTGGATAATTTCATATTACAATAGGTGAGTTGAGAAGTTGTGACAGAGACTACAAGGTTCTCAAAGCCTAAATCATTTACAAACGAGATTATTACAAAAACGAAGTTTGCTGACTCCTGCCTTAAAAAAATCTCTCTGAATATAAGAACCGTGTCTTATTCAACTCCACTTTTTCTGAATATGCCTAGAACAGTGTTTTTGCATAGTTGCTTAATAAGTGATTGTCCAAAGAATAGATAGAAATGAGGTAAAAGATCCTGTCTGCCAAATTCAAGCCTGGATTTCATTTTTCCATTAGTGCTGATATCAGCCAGTATTATGAAGTATGTGAATTCTAGCATCTTTGTTGGTTGGGAGAAAATGACATAGAGAAAGCACTGCAAATAGAAATTTAGGAAAGCTAGTTTGACTTGCTCCCAGCATCTATTCTTAAAGCACAGTGCTGGCCTCACCCCTGCCATGCAATATTGTTTGGTTTTAGAATCTCTAATTGGCTTGCAACTCTCCCAAGTTTCTCCACTTTGAGAAATGCTTAAATTGGTTAATCTCTACCAGGTGTGTCTCATGGTCTGTCTTTGGTTTATTTATGTCACAGTTGTTAAAAGAAATTTTTCACATACATGAGCACACTCATTTAAAGCCTCAGCTTTCTAAAGTAAGCAGTATGTAAGCCTGTAAAGCAGAGGTGAGGAACTTCTGTCTCATGGACCCTTAAAAGTCCACAAAATCATTTGGTCTGGCCCTGCCAAGGCATTAGGGGTAAGTACATTAAATGTTTGACCAAATATAGCAGGCTAATTTTGTATGGCCCATGAAAGATGTTATAAATATCCATATGACCCCTTGGCAGAAAAAAAGATTCCCCAGCTCTGCTTAGAGCCAGGCAAACCTGGGTATGAATCTTGCCTATGTGACCATGGTTTCTCTTCCTATTGGCTCTGAATTTCTATTTTGCATCTACAAAATGGGTCTAGCATTACATACCTCAGAGGTTTCTTAGAGGAAGTAAATGAGATAATGCCTATGAAACACTAAGTACAGAATGGGGCAAATGGAAAACACTCAGCTAAAAGTAGCTATTACCATTTACATAACAGCTATCATCTCGATCAGAGATTTTATAGACCTTGACATGTTATAAGCCTTTTAAAGGTAGGGTTTATATCCTAGCTATTCTGCATCTCCATCATACCTGACACATAGTAGGCTCTCATTAATTACTTGCATCGTAACTGACACCTCAAATGAAGCTCATGGTAGAGATGCAGATGTCAAACTCTACCTTATCTCATATTTTCCACTGCCTGTATCTCTAGTCATCTGGGCGTTAATTAGGGCCATATATCAAAAATAGGCACTGACATATGTGGTTATTTTATCAGTTTGGGGGCCATCAAAAATTAGTCTATGTTCTACAAATGAATAGTAACCTTATTAAAATCTCCCCTGTGAAAATACATAATACATTAATTATCCCTGGAGAAAGTAGTACAATGGGTGTAATATTTCCAAAACACCTGTCTCAACAAGTCTAAATTGATAAGATGGAACTCAGATTCAAATCTTGAGGGTTTGTTTGTAAAACACCAATCTCCCAATCTGTGACAGGAGAAAAAAAAAAAAAAAAATATATATATATATATATATATATATATATATATATATATATATATATGTGTGTGTGTGTGTGTGTGTGTGTGTGTGTGTGTGTGTGTGTGTATGTATATATCTATCTATATATATATGGCACTCTATAGCTGGCAACTGTTTTAACACCAAACTAGGCTCAGGGACTCCTATGTTAGCCTGGGAATAATGCATTATATTTTGGAAATCTGATTGTTTGTATTAATAAAATGCCACAAAACAGAGGCTCCCAGGCCAGCATGTCAGGACTTGACAACTTCCATTGATTTATTTAACAGTCTGGAGGAGGACAAACAGGGTAAACACCTCAGTGAGAATGGTTGTGGGACTGTGTCAAAACACTTGTCAGTTCAACAGCAATCAACATGAGATCTGAGGTTCTGATTAAAGTTCAGGCCTCTGGGTACTCAAGGCCAACAGCAAAACCCACCAAGGGGGAAGTTTTCTTTCTCTAGCTCCCACCTCTTCTTTCTACTCCGTTTGCCTAGCTCACCCCAATCCCGCAGTGGATGACACATTTCTTTGATTCAACTTAAATTAATGACAAATCTTAATGTGGGCCCTTTCCAAGGGAATTTGCATTTATATAGTGGTCACTGGATTCAAAATAAAAGAAAGACATGATAACAATAAATAAACTTAAAGAGATTTATACTAAGACACATCTTGATAGGGACAGAAATATAGTATTGGGGACCAGTTATAATTGTAAGAAATATTAATAATGCTCTATTATCCATGATTGTTATGTTCTGGTTAAAGAAAGCACATTCTCACCTGGCTTGGAGTTGCAGAAGGGCCCTGGGAGCTCACCTGGAAATTCAGCCCATCCTCTACATCTGGGGGTTGCCTATTATCATGGAAAATTAAGAACTTTGTTGCAGAAACCAGAGCCTCCAACCCTTGGCATATCACCAGTCCTTTAAAGACCCCAGCATTTTGCATACCCACAAGCCTTTGCAAATCCCCAGCCCACAGTTACCAGTAAATTGCCCATTTGGCATATCCCTTTGCCTACTTCTCCAAGTAATATTCATCCTTCTACCCAATATAAACAGCTGGTTCATGGTAGAGGTGCAGAGCAGACTTTTGTGGGTGATCTGCTGCTCTTCCAGTACTGCTGGCATTATTGGAATATATGATTCAAACCTATCTCTGCTGAATTGGCTCAAGTAGTGACAGGCAGCCTGGACCCACGATTGTCTGGTTACAATCTTAGTTAAACTTCTGAATCTTATAGACAGAAAAAAAAAATATTGAAAGCAGTAAGAGAGAAATTACTTTGCCGAGAGTGGGGGGAAAAAATCGAATTACAGCAATTTTTCATCAGAAACCATTGAAGCCAGAAAAAAGTGGCACAAGATTATTAAAATGCTAAAAGAACTATCAACCATAAATCCCACAGTCTTCAAAAATATATTTTAGGGATTAAGGGGCAATCAGGATATTCTTAGATTAAGGCAAAGGAAGAAAAGCTGTTGTCAGAAGACCTACCTTTCAATGTGGCTAATGGAATTTTTGAAAGAGACAGAAAATGATAAGGGAAAGAATCTTGGGATGTAAAAAAGGAACAAAGCTCATATCACATTGGAGAGCAAAAAGAAAGAAGGAGAGAAAGAAAGAAAGAAAGAAAGAAAGAAAGAAAGAAAGAAAGAAAGAAAGAAAGAAAGAAAGAAAGAAAAAAGGAAGGAAGGAAGGAAGGAAGGAAGGAAGGAAGGAAGGAAGGAAGGAAGGAAAGAAAGAAAGAAAGAAAGAAAGAAAGAAAGAAAGAAAGAAAGAAAGAAAGAAAGAAAGAAAGAGAAAGTCAAACCAGGGAGTGTTGGACCTGCAATACCACCATCTGTCCACCATCCAGAACTGAAATATCATTGCTGACATGTACACATAAAGAACTGTTAGACTTTGAAATTGGGACTCAAAAGAAATGTTGGTCCAGAAAGAAACTCATGACAGACTGATTCATTTGCCTCTTAGCATAACCATTATTGCTTGTCTCAATTTCGGTTCTTATAAGTGTATTTCTAGTATCACATGAGCTCACTCATCTAGAGGAAATTATGAACAACATAGACTGAAGAACAAGAACATCAACAATCAAGCTGTCAGACCTCAGAGGGAAGGTATGGGAGGGTGGGGATAAAGGAGAGAGATCAACCAAAGGACTTGTGTTCATGCATATGAGCCTAACCAGTGGTCATGGACAACAGGGGGATGGGGGCATGTGTGGGAGGGGTTTGGGATGGGAATGGGGAGATGAAGATACCTTAATCAATAAAGTAATTAAAAAGAAAGAAAGAAAGAAAGAAAGAAAGAAAGAAAGAAAGAAAGGAAGGAAGGAAGGAAGGAAGGAAGGAAGGAAGGAAGGAAGGAAGGAAGGAAGGAAGGGAGAGAGAGAGAGAGAGAGAGAGAGAGAGAGAGAGAGAGAGAGAGAGAGAGAGAAAGAAAGAAAGAAAGAAAGAAAGAAAGAAAGAAAGAAAATAATTATTGAGTCCATAGGGAAAGGGGATGAGGAGAAGAAAGAGGAGGGATGGAAGCTTTTTAAAAATAAAAGAATATTAGCTAAAACATGTAGAAGAAATTATAGAATTAGTAAGTCAGTATTTTACATTACCCAGTGTAATAACAAATACAAGCATAGATCATTATTAGAGGCTAAGACCATTGGGTAACAAGTCATTGGAAGTAGATAGTGAAAAGGCCTTAGGATATCACTGTACAGTTAATTTTAACTCTAAAAGAAGTAAGATACATTTACAATATAGAGAGCTGATGGATCCTCAATATAACCATAGGATCAAACCCAGCATAATCAGTATATGGACAAACCAAGATTCTGAGCCTGCTGATATGATACACTGGAAGTATACAATATCACCTATATGGAGGTCTTTCTCAAAATGTTTAGCCTAAATCTATATATAAAAGCCTAAGTGACTGTTATGACCATAACAACTGGAACAACTGGTCTACCAGTTACTATAATATGATGGGCACTGACCACCAGGGAGCAGATGCTGAATTCAGGAGCTTCCCCCTGGTGTTCAGTGTGCTCCCACAGCAAGAACATGGTTCAGTGAGAATCAGGGCTCATGGCAGGCAAGCGCAACTGTGGCAGCGGAGGGGGGGGGGGGGGCTCCTCCCCAGCAGCCTGCCTCTTTGGCACTGCTATGTCTCTCAGGGGGATGTTGGACTGCCAGTTTTGGCCTGACCCAGCAGTCTGACATCCCCCAAGGGATCCTGGATAGTGAGAGGGTGCAGGCCAGGCAGAAGGACACCACCTGTGCATGAATCCGTGCACCAGGCCTTTAGTATAATTATAAAGCAAATTTCAGAATATGGGATACTCTACGTAATAGAACTGGCTTGGACTTTTTGAAACTCTCAATATCATGAAAAACAAACTAGCAACAAAAACAGCAGGAAACTAAGATTAAAAGAAACTGGAGCCCAGCTGGTGTGGCTCAATGGTTGAGCATCCACCCATAAACCAGGAGGTCATGGTTAGATTCCTGGTCAGTAAGGGTACATGTCTAGGTTGTAGGCTTGATCTCCAGCAGGGGGCTTGCAAGAAGCAGCTAATAATTGATTGTCTCTCATCATTGATGTTTCTATCTCTCCCTCTCCTGTTCTCTCTCTGAAATCAATAAAAACATATATATTTAAAAAATTTTTAAATAGAAACTGAAGAGATTACAATCCAAATGTAATGGGGGACCTTAAAAATAAAGCTGTAAAAGATAACTTTAGGGGAAATAAAAACTGGATAATAGATGACACTATTGAATTAATGTTAAATTCCCTAAATGTCATATAGAATAAGTATTTATTCTAGATTATTTACAGTTGAAATATCATGATATTTGTAATTTACACAGAAAGAGAGGGAGAAGGTGAGGAAGAAGGAGGGGATCATAGTGACAAAAAAAGGAAGCAAAGCTGGCAAAATGTCTTGTTAAGGGGTTGTAGTTGTTTGGATTATAGTTGTTCAAATCCTAACTCCTGATACCTAAGAATGTGATCTAATTTGGAAAATAATGTCTTTGAAGCTATAATTAAATATCTCAAGATATAAATATCTCAAGATAGTGGCTTTAGTGTAGACCCTAAATCCAATAATTGGTGTTTTTATAAAAAAAATTAGAAACCATTGGGGTTGTGAAAGAAAAAAGCCACATGCTAACCTGACAAGCTCAGGGAAGGCCTGCATGGCAGTCTTGCAAACCAAGAGACCTAAGATAACCACAAAAGACAGTTTGAAAATTAAAAATCTAACAGGTTATATAGTAGGTAGTCATGTCCCAGATATTTTCCCAGACAAAGATCAACTTTGATCTTTTTACTGAGCCCATTTGCCTTTTTGCCTCTAAGATAACATATTTGTGAGATGTCTGGGTAACTTGTAACTTCCCTTTTTCCGGAGCCCCTGGGGAACAACCAAATGTGGTGAGTACCAGGACAGATGCCTCAAATTCCTTCATTATCATGTTAATTGTTGCTGCACTCACCTGAGTACATCATTTTACTTTTTATCCAATCCCAGGAGTTTCCCACTGCTTTGCTTTCTCCCGCCTCCTTACTCCATCACCAATGAATTTCATGCAACCCACCTATGTCTGCTTTGATTTCAGTGTATAAATAGAGAAGTGTAACCCACCATTCTTGGGAGCATTATCTCAATCCGTTGAGGTTCTGCTTCCTGGCATTTGTTGACAGTAAGGCTCAAATAAACTCGCAAAAAAATTCTTTACAGGTTTCAATGTTGTTGTTTTTTCGTTAACAGGGGAACAAGGGATAATGGTAAAGAAAGAGATAAGAGATTGGTGCTACCTCAAGCTAAGGATCACCAGGAACCACCAAAATCTGAAAGTAGCAAAGATCCTTCTGTAGAGAGTGTTTGGCCCTGCCAACACCTTGATTTCAGATTAATAGTCTCCAGAATTGTGAGAGGATAAGCTTCTGTTGTTACAAGTCACCAAGTTTGTGGTAACTACAGTGAAACAGGAATTTTAGAGGAACATAGTCAGATTTAGGGAATTTTTAGAATTGGGGTCCATGGAAAAAAAAAACATAGGGCTGCAGATGGGGAGAATATACATCTCCATAACACAAGGAAGCCAGGTGCAGTTACATTTCCATAAGACAAGGGAGAAGCAATGGGTATATTTCCATAAGACAAGGGAACTCGAAGTAGCCAAAAAAAAAAGGTCTATGTTTATAAAATAAAGAAGGAAGAAATCCCAGAAGGAATAGGAGGACAATGAGGGAGGTGGGGGCTCAGAAGTCACTATAGTCACCAATTTGAAAGGGAATATTGACCAATCAGAGGGGATGTCAGGACACAGGAATTGCAGCCTTAATAAACCATGAAAACAGGAAGTCTGTTTGACCCTTTCCCCTTCCCCAGGTGGGAGTCTATTCTGTGGGACTTTTTCCTTCTCTCCACATGGGAGTCTCTACTTGTTCTTCAATAAATCTCCACCTTTGCAATACTACCCTCTGTCTGTGGATTCATTCTTCAACTCTAGTGGACAAAGAATCCTGATTCCAGTACCAAAATTCCATATCAGCAGGAAACTAATAAAATGGTATATCAAGTTTCCACCATATATTTTTTTTTTTTTTTAGGTTTTCTGTAGATTTAAATTTTTTCAAAAGAATTGAGGGAATAAAACATTATGACAGGTCATGAGAGACTGAACAAGAACAAAACAGTATTATTTTTAGTACCTTCAATGGCTCTTCTTTTCTGCATTTTAAACTATAGCTCCATATCTTCGCTTTACACTGGCTACCAAAACTTGTACAGCTGGTTCAGTGTTTAATGAACTGTGGTGTTGGGATAGATCATACTTCTCTCAGTGCTCAGTATTGGCTAGTGCAAATTGAAATAAGTGAGGGAAAAGAAACCCAGTAAGTGAAGGGCCAAGGACTGCAGTGTATGGGAACTGGGCATGGCCTGATAAGGAACCTTGATGGCCTTGAAAGTTTAGAAGCAAATAAGATAGCCTTGTGTGTTGTTTGTTTTGTTTCCTGGTTGTCTTCTCAACCATATTTTAAGAAGTTAATGTTCCAAGACTTTGCCTTGCACTTCATTGAATCCCTTATAGTTTGTGGCAACATGCTATAACCCTATAACTGAGTAATCATTGGTCTGGGCTACCTGTCACTACTTGAACCAATTAAGCAGAGACAGGGTTGAATTTTATATGAGTGTTTATTACAATAATGCCAACAGTATGGGATAGCAGCAAGTCATCCTCAAAAATCTGTTCTGTCCCCCACCATAAACCAGAGCTTATATTGGGTAGAAAGAAGATTACATGGAGAAGTAGGCAAAAGGGATAAGAATTGGTAAGCTAAATGGGCAGTTTACAGGTAATGTGGCCTGGGGGTTTGCGAAGGCCTGCAGGTATGCAAAGGGATAGGGGTTTTCAAAGGGCTGATGCCTCTGGTTTCTGTAACAAAGTGTTAACCTTTCCATGATAATAGGCAGTTCTTGGCTGTGGAGGATGGGCCGAATTTCCAGGTGAGCTCCCACATCCCTTGTGCAATTATTAGCCTGGTTAGAATGTGCTTTCTTTAATCAGAACAAAGCAATCCTGGTGTTAACATAAAAAAATATACAAACCTGTAAAGAATTTTTATGAGTTTATTTGAACCAAACTGTTGACAATTGCTAGGACACAGAATCTCAATGTATTGGAATAATGCTTCAGAGAATGACAGTTTTTCACCTTGTTTTATACATTACTAGAGGCCCATAGCATGAAAGTCATGCAGGCCTTCCTTCCCTCAGCTGCAGCACTGGCTTCCCTCTGGCACCTGAGATCAAGTCCTCTCTTGCAGTCCCAGTGTCGTCTGGAAAGACAGAAGGAAGGACATCTGGTTTAATTAGCATATTATGCTTTTATTATTATAGATTATTATTATAGATAATCAAAGGAGGAGATATAAGTTACATGAAATCCATTGATGATAGATTAGTAAGACATAAGGGAGCACAGCAGGGAAACCTCTGGGATTGGATATAAAGTAAAATGATAGACACATACTTATTTTATTTAGGTGGGTATAGGATAATTAACAGTCAACAATTAACATGATAGCAATAACAATGAAGGAATTTGTGGTATCCATCCTGGAACTCAGTGCATTTGGTTGTGCTCTGAAGGGTCTGGAAAAAGGGAAGTTACAAGTTACCCTCTGTCTCAAGTAGATCCTGGAAAAGGATCTGAGGCGCTTATCTAAGGTGTCCCTTGAGATAAACTTGAACTCTGCAGGTGTGGGGCATTCAAGTACTTGCTAGCACAGAGGCTACTCTACCTAAGCAGGACCAAGTGTCAGGCTTAGGACCAGAGGGACCAGATGCTTTAACTTAAATTTTAAGCATATGCAAAATAATTAAGTTAACTGTTGGAGGAATTACACCACATGAAACATATGCAGTTGCAAATCACATAGCACTTTATTACTTACACAATTCTTGGTGCTGGGGGTACAGGTTTACTGGGGATCCCCGCTGGTGCTGCCCTCTGGGGTACGGCAGCTGGGCTGGGCTGGGCTGGAAGCAGGGGCCTACATTCCTCATCTGAGAGCTAGGTTGCATTTAGATTGGGGGTTGCTAGCCATTCTTATGTCATCTGGCAGGGAGTGGAGCATGGAGTGGCATTGCTTGCCAGACTGGCAAAAGGACGTGCCTTTGTGGCTGTCTTGACAGGCAAACACTTTGGCTGGTCTGGACCAGAACTTTAAAGCCTGTACTCCATTTGCAGCTGCCCAGGTGGCTATCAATGAATTACATCAATACACACATGTTTATCTCAAACAGGGCAAGGGGCTACATGTGGTTATCTAGGGAGAATACATCACTCACTCAAGTGGTTACCTTGACAAGTCACTTTGACTTGTTTACTGAAGTTCAAATCCTTATCTATGAGGTACACACGCTTCAGGGGAGTGGGGAATAACACGTTAAGTTTCAAGGAAAGTTAATTTAAACATTTAAAACCTTCTTTATATATATGGCATTTTAAAAGCATTTTAAAACATTTCTATATATTATTATGACACCCTGACATTTCAATGATATGTTATTGTGGATGTAAAAGACAATAGGCTCAGTTAGGGTAAATGTTGACCTTTGTTAGAGAAGATATGAGCATAGAACGTTACTACCGACCATAACCGCTTTTTAGCTAAAATTTTATTTTTATTTTATTTATTTATTTTTTAATCATCTATTGATTTTTAGAGAGAGTGGGAGAGGGAGATATAGAGAGTAACACCAATGTGAGAGGGACATCAATGTGATTGGTTGCCTCCTGCACGCCCCTGATCAGGGCCAGGAGCCTACAACTGAGGTATGTGCCTGTGACCCAGTCAAACCTGAGACCCTTGAGTCTGCAAGCCAATGCTCTATCCACTGAGCAAAACCAGCTAGGGCTAGTAAAAGTTTTAATTCCAGACCATTCTTTGTGATTATTTTAGATCTTTGAGTTGGCAAGACTGCCTTGCAAACCTTCCCTGAGCTTGTCAGGTTAACATGTGACCTATCAATATTTTTCATCCACAATGGTTAACAAATAATGATTAATATTTGTTATAATTATAGTTGCTCCTCAATATTCTATTTCTGCCCTTAACTATACTAGGCACAGGGTTAATTAAGTCTTCAATAATTACTTGAATTGGGATTTGTGGTGGGATAGAGGGAGTATAGGGAATGTGAGAGATAGCAGAAGAAATTTGAGAATCATTAACCTAGTGCTCCTTAGGTTGTTAAAATGAAACAGAAGTATATCTCTGGGGGGAAAAATGTATTTTGGATTGGGGATGAGGAAACTTTTTCTGTAAAGGAACAGATAGTAAATATTTTTGGCTTTGTGGGCCATACATGTCCTAGCATGAAAACACACATATACAATATGTAAATGAATGGGTATAGTTGAGTTCCAATAAAATTTTATTTAAAAAAAACAGACAATAAGCTAGATTCAGTGCACAATTTGTTGACTGCTGTTATACAATAGATGGGAAGTAATATACTATGTAGGAGTGTAAGCTCTGCTGTTAGATGTATCTTAATTTGAATCTTGCCTCTTACTAGTTTTGGTCCATGGATAATTTTCTTACCTTCTCTAAGCCTCAGTATACTCTTCTACATGATAGGGGTAATAATAAAAGATCCCTAATAGGGTTGCTGTAACAATTAAAAGAGAAAATGCACATACATTGCATGGAGTAAGTGTCCAATAAATAGTAGTTGCTGTTATCATCATCATAATCATCATCATAATCATCATCATTAACATCATCATCATCATCGTCATCATCAATACCAATGGGGGGAAAAAGGAAAATCTTGTGGGAGGGAAAAAGAATGAGCTTCAGTGTTGTTTTAATGTTACCTATTCTTTAAAATACCCCAACTATATTTTTAGTGTAGTGGAATTGAGCCACCAACTACAACTTTGGAAAGACAATACTAGCCTTCAGGGAAGGGTCTATAATGACTCTTCTCCCTCAAGGAACTGATGAAAACTCAATAGGCCAAAAAAATAAATAAATAAAAAATACGGTATACCATTAAAAAAACAGTTTTGGTAATAAAGCAGAAAATATTAACTTGTTCAAATTTATTTTGTGTCTATACCTGGAATTCTGGATAACATGGTCATGATTGTCCTTCACTAAAAACAAAGTAGAGTAAGAGAAGGTTTAGAAAGGGCATGCTATAGAGATTAATGGCCTAGATGGGTGAACACATGAAGATTCACAAAAAGATTAGGACTTTTCAGCCTGGCACACCAATCTAGAAGGACTGGTCAAGAACATGGTATTTTCTATGAAATAGACCTGCATATGAATTTTGGCTCCCTGACTTACTAGCTTGCTACCTTGGACAAATGAACTCTAATAATTTACTTGTTTTCACCTGTGAAATGGAAATACTAATAGTTTCTTTCTCAGGGAGCTACTGTCAGTATTATGCATGTGATCCTTGTCCTTGGGACATAATAAGCACCCAGTGACTGTTGTTATGACTTGAAACCTTTAAAATAATGTATGAAGTTATCTGCATGAACACATATTCTTTCCAATCCTGGAACAATTAAATGGGGAAGGAGATAACCTTTAAATTATGGATAGATAAAGCTAAGTAAGGGAAAATCTAATTTAAATGACAGGTAGTAAATCTATAGTCTTCATTGTCCCCATGAAGTGTCACAGATTAAAAACAGATTTAATAAAGAATGCATACATGATAGACTCATCATGCCTAATTAAGTGAACATGATATTTAATAGTTGTTATGTTATGGTTAATGTAAAAGAGAACACAGCTATCTTCCCACAAATATTCCTTGGAGTGAGATTTTGGACTCAAAATTCCCCAAGGTCGATACTGTGGGGGGTAGTTCTCAAATTTAACTGGCTTATTGCTATCTGAATTAATCAAAATCTCATTTTAATCTTGATTTTCCCATGACAATGGTAGATAAGAACCATCACAAACTGTCAAAGTTCTTATTGTCACCTGGCACTGAGAAAACACTGTAAACATCACTGAACTATTGTTAAAAAAAAAAAAAAAAAAAGAGTCAATAGCTTTGAATGAAGAGCTACAGAAATATGAAGTCTTTGTGATAGCCAGAAACCTTTGTTAGAATTCTGACGAAACAAGCAACAGCCTGCCCAATAAGATAATACAGACACAGTGTATATTTTTGTGTGTCAAGGAATTTTCTCCAACTCATTACAAACACAAAATTTCAAAGTACCGGAAGGCACTGATTTGTTATGTTCTTCCTTTATAGACTGCTGTATAGAACAAGTATTTCAACAAGTCATTATGTGAATACCAGTTACTAGAGTGGCCTCGCTGTATTAAGTGGCTATAGTGTTACAGAGAAGCAGAATAAATCAAGCAATGCTCAGAGAGTTTGGAGTTACATTTATTATGCTTAGGTCCAGAGGAAAATGTCTCAAATTCTGGGCCCCAACATAGAGGAATTTTCCCTATTTATATGTTTTTACATTCTTTGTCTCCCAAATATGGGCCCTCATTCCGGCCCCTTTTGCAAGTTCTTAAAGAGCCCCTATGTGCTGGAGCCTTGAGACCTCAACCAAAGGCCTGGCCTAGTGCCAGCACTGATAATTTTGTCTGGGAAGGTTAAATGGCCTCTCTGAAGTGGGAGTAGTCTAATTTTTTTATTATTATTATTTAGCAGAAAGCATTTACAGAAGCCAAATAGCAAGGTTGGAATTTCAAACAGCAGTTTTATATAAGATGGATGCTTCATTCCCCACTGGTTTTATGTACAGGAGTCAATAATTTGACTCTTGTTCATTGTCAAGGAGGGAGTTATATTTACCCCTAAAGACTATAATTTTAATTTTATGCCTAATAAAGTTAGTGGTTATAAGATAAGGGTCCGGAATGAGGGCTAAGAGTAATCTTTAGAGAGTCTGAAGAGTTCTGGACTCTCAATTTTGCTTGGCTGTCTTAAGCCGGGTGTGATTAAGTCATGTTTGGATTCCATCGACCTTAATTGCCCTGGAGGTGGTCCTTTCCAGGTAGAGTCAGTTCTTGGATGGCAAATACCTTTACCCAAACAGATTCACCAGAGTGGAAGGGATGAACCAGATCAGAAGTTGGTACAGGCAGAACATCTCAGACATACTTCTGGATTGCTTCCTGGGTAGACTGTAAAGCCTGTAAAAACTTGAATAGACTGGTTATGAATTTCAGCTTTTCTAGACTGGGTACATCAGGGTCTGGAAGAGTCACTAGAATCTGTAAAGGCTCCACTGGTTTTAGGGCAGCCTCCCAGGCAGCTTCATCTGTGGCCCGGTTCCCTCTTGCTTCTGTGGAGACCCTCACCTTATAAATAGCACTATGTAAGTGAGCCATTCTAAATGCGAACCTAATATCGGTATAAATTGTTACTGATTTTTCTTTTGTCCACTGGAGAGCCTGAAACTGGGTAAATCAAATGTTTGACATCCAGCACTCCAGAGGGTTCCAGAATAAAGCCTTGAACTCATATGGGGCAGTTAGGATTAGTTCCTGCCCCAGGGTTAACTTATTTGCTTTTTTGATAAGCATAGCTATGGCTGCTTTTGCCTGGATGTAAGTATGTCACCCAAATGCAAAGGGATCAAGTCTTTTGGACAAATAGGCTACTGGCATTTTCTAAGAGCTGAGACTGAGTGAGTACCTCTTTGGCTATGCCCCTTGTCTTAAATACTTAGTTACATCTGGTATCACTAGTTGGCCTATTATCCTTGCTCTGCTCATGTCTGTCTAACTGCCTAATATATTATCTCAAGGATCTTGGATCTGAATTCTTTTAGGGGAAAATGGACATTGAATTTCTTCTGTAATTGCTTCATGCTGAGGAGGGACAGGGTTTTAGAGTTTTCTCTCAGAGCCAAGAGACCCTTGCTATCTGTCAGAGGGACAATGAGGCCGGGGCACAGAAGGAGGGGGCTTGTGACCTAGCAGAGACAAACTGTAACAAATGGTCCAGTGGAAGGGAAAGAAAACATTTCAGTTTTAATAACTTATATTGAAATAAAATTTTTCTCCTCAAAATTAGCCTTATGTTTATTAAAAGAGCCAAATCAAGATAAATTTACCTATTGTATTTAATTTGGCCTGATTGTTTGCATAAACACAACAAGAATGATAACTAACTACCTTTGTCAGAATTTCATGATTGAATCTTCCCATAGGGCCAGGATGCCAATCCATCCAGCTGCTGTCCAGCCTGCCTGTAGTATCTGCTAAGTTAGGTGAATTCCTCACCTGCAGTGACTTCACCTGGGCCCACGCCCTAGGTTTTAAGGCCCATCTCAGTATTTCTCCTACTTGTCACGGCCTAGAGTGTCTGGGGTTTCTGCAGGGAAGCAGAGGCATCCTTATTGCTCCCCTTCTACTCTGACCAACTGCCAGTGATGGTAGGGCATGGGCCTGATGCTCCAGTGCAGCCATTTTCAGGGTTCCCAATCAGGATACCAGGCTTTTCCTTGGCACTCTTATTGGATTCAAGTCTTTAGAGTCCAGACAGGGTTCTTCTAAAACATGATACTCCAGTCAAAGTTTCCAGTCAATAAAACCACTATTAGAAACTGGTCTTAATGAATTTATGCAAAGAAATGTATTGCCATGATTATTAAGCATTGCCAAATTTCAGAGGAATTATATAAGGAGAAAAATATACTGACCTGCTTCAAGAGCTTCTGATTTTCCTTGTCACTCCTTTCTATGGATTCTTCAGAGTAATATAACTGTCTTCAAATGACAAGGAGAAATTCAAAATGTGTCTATATTCAAGTAGACAATTATAGCTGTCCTTGTAGTAGGGTTCCCCCTTCTTGATTTATTCTTAAAATTTCATATGGTCTCTGGGAGGAGCGACATGCCCTTTGAGAAAGGTATAAGGGAGCTTTATTGCTTTACAGGATCTCACATGTCACAAGACCTCACAGGGGCTGTAATTCCTGTAACAAAGGGCTTGAACTCACCACTTCCCTCTGTTCCGAACAGGCCTTCCCTGGTTCCTAAAGTTGAGGTTTGTGCCACACATGACATGGGTATCCACACAAGCCTATAAGACAGTATACAGGCTGCTAACTGTCTTTCAATACAGCCAAAACCAGATGGGTATTTCCCTTGCCCATTTGGGCACCTTCCCTTTTGGCAACTGCATTAAAATCTGTAAGGTTAATGCAATATTATTAACACAATGAAGTACAATATTGGCACTGTGGCCACCCTAAGTAGCCAAATCTTCTGCTACCATATATGACACATGGTAGGGCTATACAAATATCTTACGGAGGTGACTAAGGTCTATTCTTGACCTTCCCACACAAAGCAAAATTGCCCTTGTATTTCTGGAGTCATGACCATAAAGATGCAGGCATCATCTAAGTCTATTATACAGTTTTCTGCAGGCCACTGTCAGAGCTGTGCATGGTGGCCAGTTCTTCTTTCTAGCCACAAATAGCCTGTCTAATTTCCATAAAATTTATTCTGGAGCGGGAGAATGTTATTTTGCTGTAAACAGGCAGCTTAAACTCTACATAACTGGGCTTGGACATTTGCCTAGAAAGCCGTAATTTATAAGTTTAACATGTGGCCTTAGGTCCTTCCAACCCAACAGGGTCTCTGCAATCCCTCAGTCAGACTCCTTTCTTGCAGAATCTCAAAGTCCTGAAGGCTCCCCAATCCAGGGAGAGTGCCTTTCCTTTGTTCTTTGACTTTAAGCTTCCAGTCCAAAACAGCCAGAGTTGCAGTTAGAAAAGCTTTGCATATTGCAAAGCGCTTCTGTGACAGTGGCTTGGGCATTAGACCCTTTGTCTTCCCACCAGTCCCCTTTGTGGCAGAGCAGCAACCAGGCCTCTCTCAAAGGAGTGCACTGGAAGGGGATCTTAGCCCCTCCCTCCTCTTCCAGCAGCAACAAGTACAGAACCCTTTCAGTACATTTGCAAACAGGGAGCTTTCACTAGATCTGTCTGCTGCTTTTACAGATCCTGGGTCTGCTGCTCTATTCCTGGGGCTGCAGGAAGCTAGCAGCAGTCACTGGCTTCTGATTTAACTGCTGCAGCCAACAAGCCAAAGGCCTAAGTCTTGTATTGCTTATTGTAAAACACTCATTACTCACTGGGCAGCAGCGGGGCAGCTCTAGTCTCAGGTAAATGTCTTCTGTCCCCTGCTTTTCTTGCTGCTGCGGCTTCTTCCAGAGCCACTGCAGGCAGCTCGGGCATCCAGCCCCTCTCACCCCCTTCTTTCACCTGGCTCTCAGGGGCTGAGTCTGCCTGTTTTAAATCACCAGGACAGCTGAGGACTTCAGCTCTGTTTCTCCTCTGCTTGGCTCCTGGGAGTTTAGTTTTTTTTAATGTATTAAATATACTTGCAGAAAATTTGCAACCTTGAATCTAGTGAAGTTCGGATAAGACACTTGGACCAGACCCCTATGCCAGCAGAGGGGTCTGTAGCCTGTAAAAATCAATAAAAATCTATCTCTCCCTGTTTTATAATTAACTGCTGATCCCTCCTTTTTCTGCATTAACCATTTACTCTGGCCTCAAATAAGACAAGTGGACTGAGATCCTGTATATTTAAGATTTTTACATTTAAGGATACTTCCCTCCTCCCCCCGTAACCGTTGTTTTCCTCATAGATTTTTACTCTAAATCCCTAGAGGATCTTAAGTCCTCCTCCTTTACTACTCTTGAATTCTCTGACCACCCCCACCCCATCCCGTCCCCAGTCCAGTTGCTTGTCTCCCTTTTCCAATTGTGCATCAGAGGAAGACAATTCCCACAGAGGGGAGAAATGGAAAGTGGGAGCTTCGGAGAAAACTACAGACTGCCGCTGTAGCAGTCCTCCCTTTCAAAGGCTGAGGTCCAACCTGTGGGGAAAAATGACTCTTAGTCAGAATCCAGTTACAGATCCTATCAGAATCAGGATGAGAGAGGAAGGGAAAGACCAGGTTACGTCCTCTATGAGGATTCTAATAAATAACTGAAAACAGCAAGTCAGACAAAACATACAAACATGAAGACAAGAGATGGCACAAGATATATAATCAGGGTTAACGGGGTCCATAGACAGTTAATAACTTCAGCCTTAGTTCTACCTTAGGTGGCTTAACGTTGGGCTATGATATCACAGGCAGGGACAGGGCTGTAAATCTCTCCACCCTGCAGAACTGTAAGCCCTGCCCCTGGAAGTCTCTGATCACCAAAAGAGATAAGAAAACCATAAATGAAAGTTCTTTGTTTTTTGAAATGTCACAAATTTATACCTTTAAATTAACACTAGGATTTCAAAATTTCAATTTAATGCAGCAAATTCACATCTCAGGGAAGAGCAACCAATATACAAACCTTTTTATTAGCTAAATGGGCTGATTCCCTTCCACTGTGATAGAAAGCAAACATCTCTGAGAAAAATAACTCAGCAGCAATGCTTAAGATGTTTGCAGACCATCACAGGTTCAGCCTTTAATAAATCAAACATTTTAGCCCCATGAATCAACAGAAATGCAGAATAAATCAAAGTAGCTTTCTCTTCACACAGACCAGTTAATGAGCAGATAATTATGTCAAGACAGACAAACATCCATACTCATACTCTCTCAGTAGACTAACCCAAACTGGAGCTGAGTAGATAAATGAAGCAATGCCCAACTCCTCAGATGGCGTTGTGGGCACTCCCGGCACCCATGCCACAGAACAGAATTCTGGACCAACATCTTGGTGAGAACTTACCAGAGAAATTAAGACTGTGTCCAGTCCCCCTTCTCGGTAGCAAATTGGCTAGTCCCACACAAACAAACAGCAGAGTGAATTAATAATTCCTTCATTTACCTCCAGAGCCCCACATTTATATACTACCTAGTCTGAGTTTTTGACTTCTACCAGGTATTTACTCAGTTTAAACAGTCCACCTGATTCCTGATTAATTTGCCTGAGGAAGCCATATGGTTTCTAGGAAGGCGATCAAGCTCCCTCTTTCAATCACTTGGAGTGGGATGAACTGATTCTCTCCACAGGTCCAGAAGTGTCTGTCCACTCTCTCCAGATGCTGGTCAGGTCCTGGGCTGAGGTCCGGGAGCACTTGGAGTCCCCCGGTTCAATTCTGCTAAATCAGCAGAACGGCACCTCCAGGAGGCCTATCTGGCTTCCCCAGGCCCAAAACCTGGTTCACTCACCAGAGGCTAAAAAGCCAAGCATGGGATGATTGTCCTGAAATCTCAGGGAACCAATAATGTTACAGAGAACAGGAATAAATCAAACAATTTTCAGAGAGTTTGGAGTTACATTTATTATGTGTGGATCCAGAGGAAAATGTTGCTCAAATTCTGGGCCCAACATGAAGGAATTTTCCCTATTTATATGTTTTTACCTTCTTTGTCTCCCAAATATGAGGTGTTTCCGGCCCTTTTTTCAAGTTCTTAAAGAGCCCCTATGTGCTGGAGCCTTGAGACCTCAACCAAAGGCCTGGCCTGGTGCCAGCACTGATAATTTTGTGCAGGGAAAGTTTAATGGTCTCTCTGAAGTGGGAGCAGTCTCATTTTCCTTATTATTTAAGCAAGCAAGCATTTACAGAAGCCAAATAGCAGGGCTAAATTTTCAAACAGCAGTTTTTATAAAAGATGGATGCTTTAATAGGAGATGTAATTGGGTCAGTTTGGTGGGTCACCAGCAGTAGGAATTAAAGTGTTTCCCTCTTCTATCAGAGATCAAATGGCTCTGGCAATAGAAAGATACTGGTTTCAAATCCTAGCCCTGCCACTTACTAGCTGCATAACTTTAGGGCTGGTAAGTTAACTGCTCTTAACCTTCATTTCATCATCTTTTATTGAATTTATAACACTACCTGAGCATTAAGAGCCAGAAATGGATATCATTATGTGAAATTAAATGACTATCATTAACAAGTTAAAGCACTAATCACAGAACCACTCACCCACCAACTATAAATTCCCTTACTCTAGGTGCACACAAAGCCAAATTATATGCCCAAAGAGACAAGTTTTCTGTGCATAGGAAAACTGAAATTCTTCATGGTCTTCCACAATGAAGGGTTACTATGAAGCAAATGGTGAAATAGTCACAACTGGCTGATTGCTGAACTAGATAGATAAAAGGGCCAGTGCCATGTTATGTGTGCACTAGAAGTCACTGATCAGAAAACAGGTTCAAATAGACCCAAGAATTTAAGCATACATAAAGAAGTAATATCAATATTTTAGTGCATGAATATTCAAATATTCAAATAGTCATTATCAATGATGGGGAATTGTGGTCTGAGTACCAGGAGATTTCTACTGACTACTAAATGTTGTACCTCGTTTCAGGCATTTTAGTTTGTAAATGTGAGCAGTAACCCTTGTATGAAGGTGACATTGAAGATTTATGACATGACAGTCCCTTGAAGGTTTTCCCAATCTCTTGGCTAAATGAGGCCTGAAGCTTCATAGAGAGACAGTGAAAGATCGTCACCAATGTAGAAAGATTTACAGATGTGGTACAAGTTCCAAGAGCTTTCCCAAGGGCATGATATGTTAGATTTTGCCAAGATGCTGATATATCTTAAATTCTCTATTTTATTTCAGAGATGGCTATTGTGGTCATAAGCAAGATGGTGCTGGGTGTAGAAGATCTTCCAGAATCTAGAAAAGGGTAATATTTGTTTTGCCATCATGGATAGAGGTTAGGGCAGTGACATTATGGGTCTTATGTGTTGCCATCTGGACAGAATGGAGATGGTGAGAATTAGGTCAGCCATATACACTCTTCTCTCTTCAAAGCTTCTTCACATGGGCTTATGTTAACATGTCTTCATCCATGACAGTGTATTATGATGATCTGACTAAACTATGTAGTATTGTAAGAAGTAATGGCTTATGGGAGGTACCATGGTGCTGAATATGAGTGAAGGAAAGTGCAGGAAATGAAACCCATAGGTATTTTGAAATTTTATTATAGTTGCAGACAAATGAGAGAAATAGAGTGAGGCTGATTGACTGTTGGGGTAAGGTTCTCAGGGAGGTTAATATTCAGTGGATTCACTATGATTCACATTGTGGTGTTGACTTTGCATAGTGAAAAATCTTATTTTTTTACAGTGGGCTCACAGGCGATTATAATCTGGAGGATTGGTGCTACTAAAACTACAAAAAATGTTGTATAAGCCAAAAACAAATTTATTCATTTATAATAAGAATTAATTAGGCTAGAACACTCGTACCACCTGGTTAGTAAATTTTCTCTCATAAGAACATTTTTATACAGGAAAATATTACTTTTTGAGCATAGAGTTAGAGCAAGGGGAATTAGGTGACAATCTTAATGGCTAATGACACAAATTGAGATGACCTCACCTCACTATAGGTAGACCTACCAAATCATTTGCTGGTCAACATCCCCTCTTTGACTCTAGAGAGATTATGAGTATCCTATGGCTCTTAATTGCCTCTTTTTTTAATTCCATGCAGAACATTTTCTTATAAATAATTCTTTCTTAATGCATCATAAAATGATTAGATCCTATCTTGCTGGGTGGCATCAATTATACAGCAGAACTTCCTCCCTAACACTACAACCTTGATTATACCTGGGGGCACACAAAGCATTTACATTTTCAAACTACATAATTCAGTAGGTTACATTTAATCTGTTTTCTGTAAATTTTTACTTGCTTTACTCTCAGAACAGTTCACTATGGTATATATTCTGAAAACTCGTCCATGTAACTCTTTATGGTAAGTAACGAATTAATTATAGTTGAAGTGGATGGTGTCACTATAAAATATTTTGAAGTGGTAAATAAAATGTTTGCTAGCTAGTAAGCATTAAAGTATTATCTCAGCATCCTATTCATATGTTCAGTCTCACTGTTGGATTTTATCACACAGAGTACAAGAGATGGCTTCTAGAAGTGGGAGGTGAACTGAAGTTAATAGCCCAGGGTTGATTATCTATTCTGAGAGGATATGAAATATGAAGATTTCTTGGAGAAAAAAAGTAATTTTGCTGCAGAGGTAAGGTCCAAAGAGGAAACAAAGTGACATATTTTTGTGAGAGGGCACACAATGATAAATTAGGTCTCTAAGATAAGGAAAGATTGGCGATGAAGCCAATTGAATGCTACCATTAGCACTCCAAGAACATACTAGGGTTTGTAAGAAAATGACTTGAGGCCATTCGATGAGTTCTTTATTACAGAATTGGTGGTGCTAGATTTGGATACCTCCTGGTAATTCCCAAGTCACTTAAAGTTCATGTAAATCTATCCTTTAGACTAGAGGATCTCATATAATCCTAGTATCCTCGTGATAATTTCTTGGAACAACTGAAATATATGCATTCAGGTCTCCTTGTTGTGAGAGCACATGTAGTAAAATGGATACACAGCAAGGTTTTGACAAAAGAGACCCCTTGTGAATACAAATAAGGGTTGGTACAGTAGCTAGCGAGGCACTGATGGGCAGAAATATCTGGTAGTGCTACAAGATGAGAGTAGTAAGCTCCTAGCTAAGTTTAAGTATTGCCAATGCTAACATAATTCTCCAGGAATAAGGCCAAAGTACAATTGCACTTTATATTCTGAGAGGTCTTGGTGGCTGCTAGGAAAAATGGAATTACCAATTTTTCTCCAGGGGATCCATTATGGTAACATATATCAGTACTACAAAGCAAAGAATAGAGAACTGGTAATTACTACGAATCACTGATCATCACTGGATATCATTGAGATTTTAGAAAGTTGTGCCTTTCCAGCATAGTATGATGTTTGTACAGAAGCATTAGGAATCCATAATCAGAGCTGATATATGTCAAGAATACAACACAAGCAATCCAATCCCCACTTCTTGAGTTTTATGTACAGATGGTGTTTGTTTATATGTCCCAGGATTCTTCAGATGAGATGGGTCAGAAAGTTTCCTGCTATTAATTGCTCTTCAAGACACTCAATCAGACAAGGAATTCCGAAAGGTCTCCATAAGAGTAGAGCTTGCCAAAACCAGTTTGGCTCAGAGCATCAGCCTGCCAAATGAAGGGTCCCAGGTTCGATTCCAGACAAGGCATGTACCTTGTTTGTGGGCACATCCCCAGTAGGGGTGTGCAGGAGGCAGCTGATCGATGTTTCTCTCTCATCGATGTTTCTAACTCTCTATCTCTCTTCCTTTCTCTCTGTAAAAAAATCAATAAAAAATATATATTTAAAAAAAAGAGTAGATTTTAACATAAATGGCCAGTGATCCTACATGGTGACCACACTTAAACCTCTAAAGTCAGAAACTTTAGACTGATTGACCCTCAGTCTTCAATGCATACATAGTAATTATGATGGGATACCATCCCCCAACTTTCACTAAATATTTTTCAGAAGTCATTATCTTAGACAATTTTAACTTGGCCATACAACATGCAGAAACCTAAAGTAGGTGGTTGGCAAAAGGAAAGTAAGCTGGACTTGTTAGGGCTTGGCTAAAAATATGTACCTCTCTGAAGGGCTAGTAGTGGACTAACAGTTCCAAACAGTGTTCAAAAGGCCATGCAATCTGTTTTATCAATAGCCAAGAGACCCAGTATGATGGCAACAAAATATAGCTCTATGGAAGGGTGGCAGAACTGTGCTTCCATGAAGGTTGGCTTGTGTTGAAGCTGGACTCTAGTCAACAGGTGGAGCAGGAGCCAGCCTCTAGTAGGATAATATTGGTAGGAAATACAAAAATGAAATTAGGTCTTCAGTCCAGAGTCTTAAACCAACAGGGAACAATAAGGGTGAGGGTAAAAAGAGTGGTCCCATTCTTGGCACAGAAGACTCAAACTAGATCTCACCCACTGGTGGGGAAGAGGTTCTTAATGTATTTCCAGGCTCATTTTCATTGGCAAAGACTAGGCAGAGTTTTGCCTGCAGGGTTACAGTACTCTTGGAAAATTAGTACCAACTGCAGAAAGTATCGATACCTGTGAATTGTTTTAATCGTTGTTGGGTTAAGTTTGGTGATGGGTCAACAAATAAATAATATCTGGTTATTTAAATTTCCAGAAGGACATGAATGTGTAAAGTGGTATCACAGTTCCCATCTGTATTTTAAATGTTTAGTGCAGGATATAAATCAGTAAGGCTGGAGGTGAGAGGAATGTAAGTTCACAAAGGGACATGCCTTGGCTCCTCTTACTGGTGAGCTGGGTTATTTATCCTTGCTGGAGCTCGTGATCGTTTTGCAAGGCAATCTCTTGTGAAGTGATCAGCTTGGCTGCAGTAGAGGCACAACTGAGTTTCTTGCTGGCGGGCTCGTTTGGCAGGGGTGAGAGGTGGCTGGCTTCCTCTCAGCTGTATATGCTCCTTGGATGATGGACATGAGGAGCTGGAGAGGGTTTGGTAGTGGATCAGTGATGACAACACTGGGAGTGGAGCCTCTGATTGTAAGAGCTCTGGCTTGGCACTATGCTTTCTGTCTAACTGAATACACTGAGTGATCAGGTCTGGGAGGTTGTCCATCATATCTGTGCCACTCACTTCATCCTGAATGGGCTCAGGTAGGCCCTCTTGGAAGTGATCACTCTCATTGGTTTTATTATAGCTCAGATTTTGAGCAAGAGGCTGGAAAATGGTAGCATCCTGTTGAGAGGAGTTGTCCCCTTCATCAACATTAGCATTCACCAGAGGGTTTATTTCCTGTCTTTTGGATTCACCAAATGACTGCTGGAACTCAAGAACAAAGTTTTCATATTGCTTCAACAGAGCATTCTGCTCTGACCTAGATATCATCCCACAACTTTCCATCTGCTGAGACAGGTGGTCAAAAAATAATTTGACTTGAGCATCGTGTATGGGATTGGTGTTCTTGAGAGTTGTCAAATAGTTAGTCACCTGAGCAAGAAACCCTGAGATATTGGCAGGGTCACCATGAAACTGGGAGAGATTCTTAAGTGAACAGTGTAAAGACATCATTGGGGTGGCCAGAGCAGGCATGACTTGGTCCCTTAGATTAATATTCTCCTCAGCCAGATGCTGCACTTGTGGCTGCAGAATAAGGTTCTCCACCCAAAGGGAGGAATGTTCTACTTGCATTCTAGGTGATGATTCTGTATTTGTCTCCATTATATCTTCTGGAACTAAGTAGAATTGAGTACAAGTTTAGTAGACCAGTGGTGAGACAGTGGGTTTGCTCTGTGATCGAAGAGACAATATCATGAGCAAGTAGCCAAAGCTGTTAGCTATGAAGTCACAAGGAGCTGCTGAGAGCTGAGCTGGAGAGATGGCAAAAACTGCTGTCCACTACTGAATATCACCTCTTCTTCATGGAAAATGCCAATGTTCTGCACATTCAGAAGAAATAAATTACCTTAGGACAAATAGAGGATTTTGAATTAAGAAGATAAATATAAAAGATACAGTGAGTTTCTCTCCCCATTCCCTTATAATATAAGAATTTGCCCTCAGATTAAGCCTTTGGTTCTAAAGTACCTTTATTTATCTTTTAAATCAGAGACTTAAATAATTTTATAATCCATAGTGATCTTAGAGATCATCCACATCAAATTCATACTTTCACAGATGAGAAAACAGAGATCCAGAGAGGTAAAAACGTTTGCTCAAAGTAACACAGTTAGTTAATATTAGATCCAGCATGCTCATCAGGACTGCTATCCAAAACAGAAATTTCTTGGGTACCACAGATATGCTCATTTGCATACACTACTCAGTTCATTCCCCTTGCTACTCAAAATGTGATATGGAAAGAAGCAGAATTGACATCACAAGGGAGGTTGTTAGATAAGCAGACTCTCAGGTCCCACTCCAGACTTATTGAATCAGTTTTCCACTATAACAAGATTCCCCAGGAGATTCAAATATGCACTGTTTGAGAAGAGTTGCTCTAAAGAACACTCAGTTTGAACTGTAATAATCACTGGTTGGACTTGACCCTCAGTTACCTAATTCCAGCCTTCACTGCTGTGGGATCTGATTGCTGTGGTGGTAGTCAATTCATTTTCTCTGGCTTTCTAGTTCCTTTCTGAGGTCACATTTTTGGTTGCTATGGAGATGATTAAGACATCAGAAGCAAGAAGGGGTGAGGTTAAGAATCTAGGAAATAAGAACAGAATTTCTAAAATATATATATATATATATATATATATATATATATATATATATATATAAAGCAAAATGTTCTGCAGTCCTTCCTGCATTGACAACAAATAGAAAACAGCCAGAAAAAGTTAAAAACAAACCCAAAATATATGGTATACCAGTTGAACTATTCTGCTATGTAATTCCTCTCATTGCCTTTTCCTTGTGTATCATAGCATTCAAATGTATTCAAATTGGCCATTAATGAGCAAAAACTGTGCATCGTTTAATTTAATACTTGATTCCCTAGCTTGTATTGGATGGTTCCCTCTCTCTAGATTATGAAAGAAGTTATTGGAAGAGTGAAATAGTCTAAGATCAGGGGCCAGAAACTTGCCCCAATACTACCATTAATCAGTTAGATGAGTTTGAGAAACTCATTTGGGTTTCAATCTCTTATTTTATCTAATGAGCTTGCCTATTTTGTCTACTTCAGAGGGTTGTTGTATCAATGCAATAATCCATATGATCTAAGTGGCCACCCCAAAAAAGAGACATATGTTACCAAGACTGACAGCTGGACAATGTCAATGTGAGGCTTTACCCTTATTGATGTTACCAAATTAGTGGGATACTATCATATCTTCCTTTCTTTCTTCTTTTTCATATATCATGCTTCTAAAATCTCCCCATTTACCTTTCAGACACCTTCCACTTTCCAGGTGCCCATCCATGAGTTTAGTCCTGCTAATCCAACCATGTGTCAACTGATACTAAGATGTAAATTAACAAATGAAGGTCAATGATTGGCCTTTCTAAGGGTATTCACTTTCTTACCCCCAAACTCTAATATGTATAGGAATAAATTTTATTTTGTTCCCTAGAAATTCTGATTTAGTAGGTCAGGGGTGGACATCAGGAATCTGTATTTAATAAGATGCCCAGCAGATTTCTGATGCTGGTGGTCCCTGTGTGAAAAGCCATGCAGATGAACCTCAAGGAATAAAGCTATAATTAATTGCATTGCAGAGAAGAAGAGATGGGGTGGGTATATTTTTTAAGGTAGTGGGTTGTTCCTCAAATGATATTCTACCTTTACATAAAGCCCAAACAACCCCACACTGCCCTTCACAACTGTTAATCTCTCCCAGGCTGTAGAGTGTAAGAATTCAACATGTAGCTTCTAGATTTAAACTGACCTACATCCAAATCCTGGCCTGACCAAAAGTTGTGTGACTCTGGGCAAGTTATTTAACCTCTCTGAGAATTAATTTCCTAACTTTCAAAAGGGGTGATGATTTTAATACCTGTCCTACAGTGACCTACTGATTAAATGAGAGGAAAAGAGGTTAGCACAGCTTCATCCAGATGCCAAGTGCTCCATAAATGTTAGTTATCATTATTCTGGGTCCACAGTCTGTTAGCTGACTGAGTTTTAGAATTATTTTTGTTTTGTTTTGGAATTTAGAAAGGTAACACAGATTATATACTGCTTCTTACATAACATTCCCAGTGATGTCTGGGGAAATATCCCATAATTGAGTCATTAACATTTCTGCATGAGAAAAAATCCTGAATATTTATACTAAAAGAGATAAAGACTAAGTTCATGTCAGTTCAGGTTTTGCTGCTAAATGAGTCTTTCACTGAGTTAATGAAAATAAAATAGCTCCCATCCCACAGAATATTTTATTTCAGAATTGAAGATAAGGGATTGGGAACCTGTACCAAACTTTTTGTTGTTGTTGTTGCAAGGGTGTGATTATAATTTTTAGCTCTCAGTCAGTGCCTTTGGCCATTTATCTCCACCCTCACAAGTTCCAGAATCTCTACAGAGGTATCCCTTTTCTTTATAGAATTATGTATTTGAGGTGGCAGAGCATTCATTTTTTTCTGATTATGTAGCACTAGTGAAACACTGAAATTATAAGCTTTATCTCAAATGCAATCCCTACAAGGACACTGTTGTCAACTGCAATTGCTTAATCTTTCAAAGAAAATCTACTTTGTCTTATAGGTAATTGCTCTCCTTCTGGAGGTCAATGGCCTTCTATTGGATTATCCCAGCAGATCCTGGGGCAGATAATTCCAGTCTTGAGGAGTTCCAGACTACAGGCTTGGGGAGATAAGTAGAGAAAGATGGAAACTCAAATGCACAGGTTGGACCATCAGACTAGTGAACTTGTACCAGGTCTGACACAAAACTGCATATGTTTAAGCATTTACTTAACTGGTATGAGTTTCAACTACAAAAACAACAGCACAAAAATAGGCTCATTAAAATATTTCAGGACATTTGGGTGTGTTCTTTTCAGTTTAACTCTAAGCCAGAGTTAAGCGTGAACTTAGATATTAAAACTAATTCACTCTTGAGTTCCCTGATACCCCATTTCATGAAGGGCCTGCAAGATCTGCTGCTTTTAAGAGAGCTTTGTGACCTTGATCTAATCCGACTAACTCATTGTAGAATAAGCTTTTATTTAGGCTCATGCAATTACCAAAGCAATTATATTGCTACTTTCAAGTACCAGGCCTTCTTACGAATGTCACAGAAGCTAAACTAAGACATAATCCTCAAGATACCATTTGGATTTGTCTGGAAACTTGGGTGTGACCATAGCTCTACTAACAACCTTGGGAAAGTCACTTCTCTCTCTGGGTTAGTATCTGGATATGTACAATAAAGCTACTTTGTGTATCAAATTTTAGCACACTTAAATTCTGAGTCAGGGGGTTAGAAGGAGGTTCAGGAGTTTGAGTGTTTATGGGCACCCCAAATGATTCTGTGGTAAGAGGTCTTCAGATTTTACCTTGGGAATATTGGGTAATTTACTATGCAGAACTCCAACATTTGTCAACAGTTATCAAATTTCAAGGCAGTTAGAATCCCCTGGTAATTTACTATGCAGATTCTAGGACCTTACCCCTAGACAGTGTGATTCAATGGGTTCCAGAAGGAGAAGAAACTGAGCAAGGAATAGAAAACCTGTTTAAAAAATAATGACAGAAAATTCCCTGATATAGGGAAGAAAAAAATCCACACAAATCCAGGAAGCTAACAGAGTCCCCCAAAAAATGAACCTGAAAAGACTGACGCCAAGGCACATTATAATTAAATTGGCAAACACCAATGACAAAATAAGAATCTTAAAAGCAGCCAGAGAGAGACAGAAAATTACAGCAAAGTTATATACAAACTAGCAACTGATTTCTCAACAGAAACTCATCAGGCCAGAAGAGAATGGAATGAAATATACAAAGTCATGCTACAGAAAGGACTGAATCCAAGAATACTTACCCAGCAAGGTTATTAATCAACATTGAAGGTGAAATCTCCAACATCTACAGGGAACTTATACAACTTAATAAAAGGAAGATGAATGATCCAATAAATAAAAATGGGCAACGGACCTAAATAGAATCTTTTTGAAAGAAGGCAGAAGGAAGGCCAAAAGCCACATGAAAACATGCTCAAAGTCACTAATCATCTGAGAGATGCAAAACAAAACAACAATGGGGTACCGTCTCACACCTCTCTGAATGGCTATTATCAACAAATCAACAAAGGACAAGTGTTGGTGAGGATGTGGAGATAAAGGAACCTTTGTGCACTGCTGGTGGGAATGCAGACTGGTGCATTCTGTGGAGAACAGTATGGAGTTTCCTCAAAAAACTAAAAGTGGAACTCCCATTTGACCCAGTAATCCCTCTCCTAGGAGTATATCCTAAGATACAGAAATACCAGTCAGAAAGGATATATGCACCCCTATTTTCATAGCAGCACAATTTACAATAGCTGAGATTTGGAAACAGCCTAGGTGCCCCTCAATAGATGACTGGATCAGAAAACGATGGTACATGTACACAATGGAATTCTATGCTGCCATATAAAAGAAGGAATTCTTACTATTTGCAGCAACCTGTATGGAACTGGACAGCATTATGCTAAGTGAAATAAAATAGTCAATGAAAGAAAAATACCACATGATCTCACTCATTTTTGATAATGAAGAACATTATAAACTGATGAACAAAAATATAGATACAGAGACTGTAAAGTATCAAACAGATTGTCTTATTATAGCAGGAAATTTAGGAAGAGATTGGAGAAATAAGAGATCATCCAAAGGACTTGTATGCATGCGTATAAGCATAACGAATGGACACAAAACGCTGGGGGGTAAGGGCATATATGGGAGTTGGGTGGCATTGGTAATATATGTACACAGATAATATCTTAATAATAATAAAAAAAAAAAAGATCAAGTACTAGAATCCTCAACTCCTGCTCCTATGTCTTCAAAGTAGTTTGAAGCTATGGGAAAATTGTGGCTTTAGAGTTAGACAGAATTTAGATTAAAACCCCAACCTGAATTAAAAGCCAAAGTTGTGAGACCTTGAGTGAATTACTTCTCTGAGCCTTGGATTTTATTAATACATCTATAAAGTATGTATTGCAAAGTAGCTCTGATGAATTGAGATACTATATGTAAAGTCCCTGCAATCCAATAAACATCATTAATAGAAGCCACTGATAATATTCTCTTTTCTGCAGACATTGGAAGGTTACCACCAAATATTCTTGTTCCAAGCTCCAGTTTCCATCTAGGAATTCTGAGGAAAGTGATTCTATCCACGTCTCTTGTTGTGGAGCATGTGGCTTAAACTAAGTGACTTAGTATATAACCTGCCTTAGTATTTCTCCTTTATAACACTCATATCACTTGTAATTTATTATTATATCCCTGCTCTCCTTACTAGGTTGTGAGCTAATTAATATGTGAATCCCCCAATTTCATTTCTGTATCCCTAGGGCCTAGAGCATTTTCTTACACATAGAAGTGCTCAAGAAGTCTTCATTGAACTTATTTCTGCTCATGGAAGCCATTGTTAGAACTAGATTTTAGCAAATATGCTTTTACTGTTACCCACTTCCTATATATATCTTCTTTTATTCTTCTCTGGTGTGTTGAAAACCAAGCCGTGTTTCAGTGTATTTCAGCATTTTTTTTTTCATTACAGATGCCTGAATTAGTAAGATATAAATATAAACAAAGGCTTGTGGCAGTGAAACCAATGGTCAGGAAGCAGATATCATAGCCCTGGACTTCACTAACCTTAGCCAAAGCAGTGAGGACACTTTCAAATATATTTTGCTTGGATGAATGGGTCATTTAGTTTGTGGCTGCTCTTAAAAGAGTTTCAGATTATCCCATGCCCAGATCAAGACAATCATCTAGCAGGCTTGTAATGAAAACAAATATAAATAATCCAGACAAGAGTTGTTTAAAGGTATTTATTTTCAACTACCCTGAAGTAAAAACAGAATTACTTATGTGATGTGCCCCAAGCATAATCAGGACACAGGCTTGGGCAGTAGAGAAGATTCTGGGAGCTGTTAAAAGACAAACTGAAACAGCAACCTTAATTATAAGCTCTTTCTGCTACAGTACTTTATTTGGTTATATTGCCCAATCTCCTGAAGCTGTTACAGATAGGGGTGGTAGAGCTTTGGCCTCTGCCATTGAGAGCTGTGTAACCTCAGGCAAGTTAATCTTTTTTAGCTTAATTGTCTTTATCATAAAACTAGAGGCCCAGTGCATGAAATTAGTGCATGGGGGGAAGGGTGTCTCTCAGTCCAGCCTGCACCCTCTCTAATCTGGGACCCCTTGAGGGATGTCTGACTGCCCATTCAGGTCCAACCACTGGGATTAGGACTAAATCGGCAGTCGGACAACCCTCTCACATTCCAGGACTGCTGACTCCCAACTGCTGGCCTGCCTGACTTCCTTATTGCCCTTAACCACTTCTGCCTGCCAGCCTGATCATCCCCTAACCAATCCCCTACCATCCTGATTGATGTCTAACTGCTCCCCTGGCAGCCTGTTGGCCCTCAGCTTCCCTCCTCTTCCCACCTGGTCACCCCTAAGTGCCCTCTCCTGCAGGCTTGATCACCTCCGACTTCCCTCCCTTGCAGGCCTCGTCCCTTCCAACTGCCCTCCTCTGCTGGCCATCTTGTGGTGGCCATCTTGTGTCCACATGGGGGAAGGATCTTTGACCACCACTTGAGGGCAGCCATCTTGTGTGTTGGAGTGATGGTCAATCTGCATATTACTCTTTTATTAGATAAGATAGAGGCCTAGTACTGGTGGGGGCCATCTGGTTTGCCCTGAAGGGTGTCCCTAATCAGAGTGGGGGTGCCCTTGGGGTTTGGGGCAGCCTGGGCAAGGGTCCTGTGGTGGTTTGCAGGTCAGCCACGCCTCCTGGTGACCCAAGCAGAGGCCCTGGTATCTGGGATTTATTTATCTTCTACAATTGAAACTTTGTAGCCTTAAGGGGAGGCCTGGGCTAGCCAGGGTTTGCAGAAAGCTTGGCTTCCTCCATTACCAGGGAAACCCAAGCCTCCCTCCTGCTCTCTCCATGGCCACAGCCATCTTGGTTGGGTTTAATTTGCATACTCACTCCTGATTCGTTATTGGGCATGGCTGGTGGGTGTAGCGGAGTGATGGTTAATTGCATATTATCTTTTATTAGATAAGATGGGACATATAATATGCACTACAGAGGATTATTCAATTATTCATGTAATAAATCTTGATAGGCCATTATAGGCCATGGAATATGTTGGGAGCTAGAAAACAAAAAGCCCTTATGAAGCATGAGCATTGTATAAATATTGATGTAATGTTTACAAACTACTTCTCTTAGTACCTGGCTCTTATAAATTTAAGTTTATTTTATATTGTTAACAGTATTACAGATGTTCTTATTTCCTTCTCCCACTTTCTCCTTCCGTCCAATTCTGACCCATTGCAGGCCTTCACCACACTATAGTCTTTATCCATGGGCTATACATATATGCATATTAGTTCCTTTTTTAATCTCTTCCTGTATCTTCCCCATCCCCTACAAAATCTGTCCTTCTATCCCATGCATCCATGTCTTGTACCTATTTTGTTCATCAGTTTATTTTGTTAATTAGATTCCACATATAAGTGAGATCACGTGATACTTGTCTTTTTCTGACTTGCCTATTTCACTTAGCATAATGATCTCCAGGTCTATCCATGCTGTCACAAAGGGTAAGAGATAATTTTTTTCAGAGCCGCATAGTATTCCGTTGTGTAAATGATATGTGTGATAAGGGTTAATTTTCAAAATATATAATGAGCTCATACAACTCAATAAAAGAAAGACAAACAATCCAATTAAAATTGGTCAAAGGACTTGAATAAACACTTCACCAAAGAGGACATCAGATAACCAATAGACACTTGAAAAAAATGCTCAACATCACTAATCATCAGAGTTGCAAACTAAAACTACAATGAGGTATCAACTCATATCTGCCAGAATGGCTACCATCAATAAATCAATGAATAAAAAGTGTCGAGGCCATGGTGAAAAGAGAACCCTAGTGCACTGCTACTGAGAATGCATACTAGTGCAACCACTATAGAAAACAGGATTTGAGTCTCTAGAAAAAATTAAAAATGAATCTGCCATTTGACCTAGTGATCCCACTTCTGGAGATATATCCTAAGAAATCTGAAACACCAATCATAAAGAATGTATGCACCTCTATGTTCATAGCCATACAATTTACTATAGCTAAGATCTAGAAATAGCCCAAGTGCCCAATAGTAGATGAGTGGATAAAAACTGTGGTACATTTACACAATGGAATATTACGCAGCTGATAGCTATTATTTTCTTTTTGATTAATTAATTTCCCCCCATGGCATTTTTAAAATTCTGTTTCTCAATTACAGTTTATATTTGTATTATTCTGTATTAGTTTCATGTGTGCAGCATAGTGGTTAGATAATCAAATACTTTCCAAAGTATTCCCAACCTAGTTTTTTTCTCTAATATATATTTTTATTGCTGATAATATTACAGATGTCTGCCATTCTCCCTCTACCTTTTGTTCCCATCCACTTAACCCCTGCTCCCCCACCTCAGGCTTTCACCACACTATTATCTGTGTCCATGCATACATGTTAATAGTATGAGATCTAAGGATGTGGTGATTACGACTCCAGGCACTGGAGTCAGACCTGAGTTATAGCACTAGCTGATAGTATTAGCTCCACATATTAGCCATAAAAACTTGGACAAGTTTTTACCTTCATACACTTTAATTTCCTCACCTATAAAATAACAAATAATAATTATAACTATTTTATAATATCGAGAAGATCAAGTAAGAGTGAATGTGAAAGTTCCAGCTAGTCTTCTCTCCTCTGCGGGCTAATGACTCAGGACTGAAACTTATCTCTTTGGATAAAAAATAAAAGGCCTTTCAAAAAAAAAAGTGGGTCTTCAGCTGCTTGAAATCTGTCTAGAGAAAAAATAAAAGTAAATGGAAGAGTTATAGTTAGAGGAGCAGTAACTCCTATGACATTTGAAGTACAAATATGTCAGGGAAATACAGTAATGATAAGTGACAAGCAAATAGCTCTCTGCTTCATATCCATCACAGGTGGAAAAATGCTGTCACTTTATTTATGGCTATTGTTTACAGAAGACTCAAAATAACCCCTTGCAAAGCCCTTCTCTTTTGAACCCCAGATTTTATCAAGGCCATGTTTACTTCTCTCTTGCTAATAGATCATGTTTCCTATAAGGATTAGCTCTTTTAACCTATTTGTGTTTCTGTGTTCTTGACAACTTTTCTTTTCTGGATGCTGTTGCCATTGGCACTTGGGTAACCAAAGAATAATTGAGGATGCAAATAGACCAGCAGTAACATGATTCTGCAGAAAACTGGCCTTTACCTGGTTTCTAAAAAAATATTTACACTCAATAAAATTCATCAATTAAAAATGTACAGTTAATGAGATTTATTAAATTGAATTTGTTGGGGTGACATTGACTAAAAAGAAACATACAAGTTTTAAGTATACAACTTGATAAAGCATCATCTGCACACTGCATCCTACAACCATAACCCCACCCCAAACAAAGTCTCTTTCTATCCCCGCTTACGCCCACCCCCTTTGCACACCTCCACTTAGGCCCTATCCCTTTTCCCCTCTGGCTATCAACACTGTTGTCTATGTCTATGTGCAACATATATATTTTTGGCTAACCCCTTCACCTTCTTTCATCCAGTCCCCCCAATGCCCTCCCATATGACCTCTATCAGTTTGTTCCATGTATCCATGTATCTGGTTGTATTTTGTTTGTCAGTTTATTTTGTCCATTAAATTACACAGTGAGATCCTATAGTATTTGTCTTGCTCTGGCTGGCTTATTTGACTGATCATAATGCTCTCCAGGTGTGTGTACACTTTTTCAAAGTAGAAAATTTTCTTTGTTTTAACAACTGTGTAGTATTCTATTTTGTAAATGTGCCATAGCTTTTTAAATCCACTCATCTACTGATGGGCACTTGTACTGTTTCCAGATTGGCTATTGTATTAATAAATAACATTTAGATATTCCCAGAAGTGTAATCATTGGGTCAAATGGCAGTTCCATTTTTAATTTTTTTAAGGAAACTCCATACTTTTTTCCACAGTGGCTGCACCAGTCTGCATTCCCACCAGCAGTGTTCTAGGGTTTCCTTTCACCACATCCTCACCAACTGTTGTCATTGTTGATTTTTTTTATAGTATCCATTCTGGCATATATAAGGTGATATCTCATTATGGTTTTGATTTGCATCTCTCTGATTATTAGTGAAGCTGAGCAACTTTTTTATATGTCTATTGGCCTCTTTGAAGAAGTGCCTATTCAGGCCATTGGCCCATTTTCTAATTGGATTGTTAGTCTTCCTTTTGTTGAGTTGTATAAGTTGTTTATAACATTTGAAAATTAACCCCTTATTGGATGTATCATTGGTGATAATGTTCTCCCATTTAGTGGGTTCCCTTTTAATTCTGTTGATGGTTTCTTTTGCTCTGCAAAAGTTTTTAATTTTTCCCCTTTGTTTTCCATGTCTGAGGAGATGTATTAGCAAATATATTTCTATAAGATATGTCTAAGATTTTACTGCCTATGTTTTCTTCTAGGATTTTTATGGTTTTGTAACTTATATTTAAGTGTTTTATCCATTTTGAGTTTATTCTTCTGTATGGTGTAAGTAGGTAGCCTAGCTTCATGTTTTTGCATGTATCTGTCCAATTTTCCCAGGACCATTTATTAAAGAAGCTGTCTTTACTCCACTGTATGCTATTGCCTCCTTTGTCAAATATTAATTGACCATAAAGGTGGGCATATATTTCTGGGTTCTCTGTTCTGTTCCATTAATTTATATTCCTATTCTTATGCCAGTGCCAGGTTACTTGATTACAATGGCTTTGTAGCATAAATTTATATCAGATATTGTTATACCTTACAGTTGATGAGTTTTAACAAATATATATATATATATATATATATATAAGTAAATATAAATATATATATTTGTTAAATAAATATATATATTTATAAATATATATATATATATTTGTTAAATAAATATATATATTTATAAATATATATATATATATTTGAAAATTAACCCCTTATTATATATATATTTGTTAAAACTCATCAACTGTAAGGTATAAATATATATATATATATGTGTGTGTGTGTGTGTGTGTGTGTGTGTGTGTATATATATAAATATATATATATAAAACCAGCAGCATATTCAAGTTATAGAATATTTCCATCATCTCCAAAATTTTGTCATATTCCTTTGCAGTCAGTTGCCTAGGCAACAACTAATTTATTTTCTTAGCCCTAGGCAACAACTAATTTATTTTCTATTGATGTACATTTGCATTTTCTGGACATTTCATATAAATGTAATCATATAATACGATATATGGTATTTTGTGATTGGCTTATTTAACTTAACATAATATGTTGAGGTCCATCCATGTCTAGGTATGTATCAGTACTTCATTCCTTTTTATTGCCAAAAATATTCCATTATATGAATACATCATATCTTTTTTTTACCTTGTTGAAGCACATTTGGGTTGTTTAGCGTTTGTAGTCATTATTATTTTTTTAAAGTTGCTATGAATATTCATGTAAATACCTAGTATTAGGTCATGTGTCTAGACTAAAAACAGTTGCCCTAAGCAACTATACCATATTACATTCATACCAATAGTGTATAATTGTAGCAGTTATATACCCTTTGCCAACACTTGCCATTGTCACTTTTATATTTTATTTGTATCAATGTTTAGAGAAGCTCCTCAATGGGCATGAGTCATTTGCTTTTTCTCCTATTGGCTGCTCACTATCATCTATACTCCTGCAGCCTTCGAAGGATATTGTAAAAAAAAAAATGGGAGAGAGAAGCTTCATTGGTGGTAGAGTATTAGGAAAGCTTCCTTTACATTTCCAGAGAGCCTTCATAGGGACAAAGAGGTCATCTACTTCTGTGAAGAAACATCAATAGTATCTGAGCTTTAAGGATGCAGATTTGGGATTCCTACAGCATAGAACTTTCTAAAATTTAGAACTACCTAACAATAGAGTAAACTTAATGGTGGGAAAATAGCTCCCTATCAAGTAGTAATTGGATGAACACTTTGTGGAAATGTTCTAAAGCAGATTTATGTACCAGGTAAACATTGCACAAATGGGCTCAAATGTTTTTATGAGAATATAAACTAGACAATATTGAAATTTTGTGTCTCTGACCCTTTTTGTTTTCTGCCCTTTCACTTGACGTTTGGCTGACCTCTACCCTTAATGCCCTGGTACCACAAATGGCTATAAATCAATCTTCACTAGAGTATAACGGTTTATCTTTCCTAGAGTGTCTGAGTTGTAGTACATACCTTAAATAAAAAAAACTTTAATTGTAGAATCTCAGGCAAAGAAACAGCTGGGGAGTAAGATGTTTTGGCTAGGATTTCCTGCCTATCAACACTCTCATTAATATTCAGTCTACCTACTGACTAATAATGGAGGACTTGGGGGAAGTCCAAGGGAAAGAAAGCAAAGCTTCCATATATAATTTTCAAAGCAGGGCAATGCATCAGGACTAACAAACTCCTCATCTTGGATTTCACATCCACATAGGCCTATCAAACATTGTCCATCTGCCAACTCCTTTTTGTATCCAATACCCTTTACCACTGATATGGCACTGTATGTTTTTAAAATACTGCTTACACTGACTGACATGTTTTTAAATACACATTCATCAGGAATAATGTATATTTTATTCATCTTTACACCTTAAGTGCCTGTCAGACTGCCAAGTTCTCCTGTCTTCATTAAAGATGTGTCACTACAAAGGAAACTGTTTGTGACCTTCCACCAGGCCTCAGGGATTTATTCTACAGGGAGACACTGAAAACCTGTGCCAGGGTAAAATGTCCCTAAGCCACATTATCTTTTTCTTCATAAAAACTAAACTACAAAAGAAGTAGATAAAATTGCATCAATTAAATATTCATTTAGATTTGGAAATGAACTTGTGTACATGAGTTAGTAAAAAAATAAATCAATATACTCAGAAATGGCTATAGCACCAGCCATGAAATGACTTTGAGTTAACCTGCAGTGAAGGCTATGCACTGGGCTAAGTGGCCTCAAGTGTATTTGTCATAGATAGTGGCAGCTGTATCGAACATACTTGTTTGTGTTCCTCTTCCTTCCTTCCTTTATTCTGCCCAGATGGCTTTTAATCATTCTCATATGCAAATATCATTTATAAATGTACTGGTAGATTTTTCCCCCAAAATCATAAGAGAAGTATCTAGCATATGGGTAGTGTTATCTCAAAACATGAAGTACCCTGTCTAGGTCATTCCAAGAGGTTAATTGAGACCCAGAGAGGAAAAGTAATTGACTCTCAGTAATTCTAGGAGAAAGCATTGGCCCTCTTATCTCTTTATTGCGTCTCAGTTCAGAGAGAAAACTGAGAGCCCAAATATATATATATATAAAAATGGTGGAAACAATGGTTTTGATTAACCAGTTAAGTTTTGCCATCATTCTCTGGATAAAGGAATACTGAAAATTGGCCATTAATATCCCCATGAACATAGAGTGTTGGGAAACCAGACTGCATTCCATTCAAGCTCCCCATAGGCCCTACCTTTGATTTAGTGGTGTATATGAGAGATTAATCCACTGAAAGCCTTCACAATCCTACCTACCAATATTGGATCAAGAATTAGTGTGAGCAATACTATATGTAATACTTAAACAATAAATAAAAAAATAATAACTAGTATTAGCTGAGGCATACTAGTGGGGCCTATAAGGACATGAAGCTATGAAAAATTACAGAAAGCTGATAGTTTTATTTCCTTGGTTCTGCACTTTACATTAACATTGGCTTCTCCAGAGTTTATTATTTTAAAGTTTATTAGCTTCCATTATTTTCAAGAGACTGAACTTTGCTGGGTCCAGGACCCATAGTTTAACAATCTCTCTCATAAGACTTACCACTGAGCAAAGAGCAAAGGGCATGAAACACAATCTCTCAGTTCAGTGTAATTAAATGGCTCCACAGGTTCCATCAGTAGATTATTTAGAAAATAACCTTTGCTCAAAGCTTGAGGTAGTTAGTATGAGAACCAGATAATTATAACTTAAAAGAAATCTATTTATTGAACCCTTGGAAAATCTATAGGATTCAGGGTCATGACCCCAAATCAACTTGTGTTCATAAAGGTGTTCAGTCTGATCAAATAATTGAATCTATACCCTCTTCCCTGGGAACTGACCTTTAGATCACTTCACAGCCAATATTCCCTTTTACTTAGACAGCATTACACTTGCTAAGACCATTATCCTTCCCTTGGGGACCCTCCAAGGATCTGGACCTGCCCAAAGAATTCTCTACCCAGAGAAAGCCCACCTAGAGTTTTTTAAAACTTCTGACTCCCTGTTCTTAGGTGCTGGTGTCATTTTGGGGCTCAGCCCATCTGTTTTCCAGATGATTTAATAAATTCATAATCCCTTACCACTTTTGGACTCATGCTAATGACCTTAACAGTGAGTAGGAGCTTAAAAAAGACAAAAAAATTTATTTGAAAAATGATAAAAATAGGTACTCCACTGCCAAAATCCATGGCATTTTATACCAGCTTAACAATAGACATGATGTTAAAAGAAACAAAACATCTGATGGATGGATGTGGTTTCCAAAGAAAGGAAACAGATAAACCACCCCCCCACCACCACCATCACCATCATTTACAGAATACTTATTTGGGGCCAAACACTGCACTCCCTTTACATCAGTAAATTTTTTAATTGTGAAGGTAAGCCAATGAACGCATTTTTAATCTTATTTTAATGATGAAGAAATTGAACCTAAAAGATTGTGTGGCTTACCCAAGACCCCATAGTAAGTAGCAGAGTCAAGATTCAAACTCAAATCTATTTAACACAGAAGCCTTATATTATTAACTAATTATGATGAACTTCCTAGTAGAGATGATCTGGTAACAAATATGCTGGAGTTGAGGGAAGCATAAATTGTTTTATTGGTGGAAACCTTTGAGTTTCTAACTTATTCCCTCTGTATCCCTCTATCCATTTCCTGCCATTCCATTGTTTCCAGGCTATCACCCACAGGGATAGATATAGAAATCTGGGATGTATAAAATAGGAAAGTTAGTAGAAGCCAATGGAAAATATAAATTTGAAGGATTTTCTGTAGAATTGTTCATCATCTCTATGCATTATAAATAATGTGAAAGATACTGATTGTTCCCACTATAGATGGCAAATCAAAAGGATAGGAGTACCCATTAGGGGTATCAAATATCCTCAACACTAGTCCAATATTTCTTATTTAATCAGCTATCTGTGACTTCCACTGGGGCTCCTGGTTGACTGCTGCCTTTGTCTTAGTGGCGAGGAAATGACCCATGCAGCAGAAATAATGATTGGATCCTGTGTTGCTTCTAGCATTCCAAAAATACAGACTGAATGTTATGCTGAACAACAGAGCTTGAGTTACACTTCTCACATCTAGGGTACTATAGAAGCGAGTGGAAATTTATTCTGGAAGTCTCATAATGAAAAAACAAAAAAACTTCACTTCTTGCAATTAGTGGAAAAGTGGTTTATCAGGGTCTGCCAAGGAATTCTTTGGTTATTCCACATCTTCCGTTAATTTCTACAAATATACATTTAGAGCAGAACACCAAATCATATTTGCTTTCAGAAACACTACACTGTGTTCATGAGAAAACTGGTAGTTTTCTGAGACCTATTGATTTTTCCTAAAATAAAAATATTTAGTCTTGAACTCTTGTGCTCACAATTGAGGAGATGAGGGCCTGGCACTTTCAATTATCAAGAAGTTTTTTGTTTTTTTTTTTCCATTATTAGGTGGAGATTTCATTTTTCTTTTCAAATATGTATGGCTTTTCCCACTCTATCCTACCTCCACATTCCCTCATTAAACATCTTTAGCAAGTCAGCTCTGCTAAAGAGGAAATGAAACTAAGCTAATGTAGAAGAAATTTCTGCCATGGTATCTGTAATAAAATAACATGAAAAGTTTGAACATGACATCTGATAAATATCCTCCTTCAAGAGGTAAAAGAGTAAGGCATGTGTGTTTGAATTTAATAACTAAATAAATTATCATATCTTTAAGAAAAAAGGCTCAAATAATTTTTAAAAGTCTTCGTTTATGTTTTGTCTTTAGTTCTCAAGATAACATTGCTTGGCTCATTTTAGATTTTTGTCTAGCCCTATCTCACTGAGTTTTCCTTAAGCCTTCTCTCTGGCACATTTTGAACCTTCCTCTTCTCTTTCACTTCTATCTGTACTACTGAAAATGAACTTGAATCTAAGGGAAGCCAATTACTGGAGATATGTCATGAGGGCATGGAGGTTTGTCATCAATCACTTCCTTGAAAATTCTTTCTTTTACAAAATATGTTTTTCTAAAATGAAAAAATATTCTCTCAAAAGACAGTAATGTTATTTCATAGGACTTTCAAGGATATAAGAATAATAACTGCACAAAAGTTGTATCATAAATTATAAAGAATCATACTGAGGCTCTAAGCACCTGGAACTGTATCCTTGAGAAAAAACTGAATGGATATATAACTGATATTCAATCTAAGTATGATATGAGTAAGAATTCAAACATGTGCAAGAGATTGTGAGTATTGTAAGATTCTCAGTAATGTTGGTGGTGGGTAAGTATTGATATGCTTTACCTCGGGACTCACTAAGCTAGTGCAGGAGCTCCATGGTGATCTGGAAGGCCTCAAATACAATAATTTTGTACCTAAAATTTCCAACTTTGTTTTTGGTTTTCAGTCTGGCACATAAGGAGCTTATAAGTTGCCACTCCACCCTAACAAGAGATAAAAAAAAGCCGACAGCCACTTGGCATGGCACAGTGGTTGAGCTTCAGCCTATGAACCAGGAGGTCACAGTTTAATTCCAGGTCAGGGCATATGCAGGGGTTGCAGGCTTGATCCCCAGTGTGGGACATGCAGGAGGCAGCCAATCAATAATTTTCTTTCATCATTGATGTTTCTATCTCTCTATCAATCTCCTTTCCTTTCTGAAATCAATAATATATATATAAAAGCTGAACAAATTGAAAAAATCAGTGATTCTACTTAGGTCTAGCAAAGAAGTGTGGTCATAGGGAAAATCACTGTCTTCCCCCTCCCCCAAATTATAGAGATATATAAGGGTTGCATAGAGTCACATTTTACCAGAGGCTAAGTATGAACAGCAAAGAATTTACAACTCCAGTGGGGACCAGTCATAAGGGGCTCCACATATTTGAAATTTTACCTCCAGGAGCTTAAAATTGCTCCTCACAGTCAGTATTAAAGAAAAATCCCCTTCTGTTTCTAGCAGGAGGGGAAAAGAAACAATTATGAAATATGCCAGGCATTTTATCTTTTTTTTTCTTTGTACAATCAACCTAACTTTACACCTTAGAGAACTAGAAGAAAAAGAAGAAACTAAGGCCAACGTTAGAAGGATGATGAAATAATAAAGATTAGAACAAAAATAAATGAAGTGGAGTACAAAACAATAGAAACATTAATAAAACTAAAACTGATCCTTTGAAAGATGTTTAAAATGAAAACTTTTTAGTTAGATGAACCAGGAAAAAAAAGGGAAAACCTAAATAAATAACATTATAAATGAAAGATGAGGCATTACAATTTATGCCACAGAAATACAAAGGATCACAAGAGACTACTATGAACTACAACACATCAACAAAGTGTACAATCTAGAAAGATGTATGAAATCCTAGAAACATACCACCTACCAAAACTGAATCAGTAAAAAATGAGTATATATGTACAAACCAACAATGAGTAAAAAGATTCTATCAGTAATAAAAAATATCTCAAGTCCAGGACCAGATAACTAAACTGACGTATTTTACCAAACATTAAAGAAGAGTTCATGGAAATCTTACTCAAGCTATTTCATAAATTTTTAGAGGAGAAAACACTCTCCAACTTATTGCATGAGTCTAGCATTAATCTGATACCAAAGCCAGACTAGTATCGCTGATGAATCTAGAAGCAACATTTCTCAACAAAACACTCCCTAACTGAATTCAACAGCACATTACAAAGCTTAAACATCACAATTAAGTGGGATTCACCCTGGGATGCAAAGAGGAGACAATATATGCAAATCAATAAATGTAACACAACACATTAATAGAATAGAAGATAAAAATCATATGATCACGCTGAACAGGTGGCTCAATTTGTTGGAGCATTGTCTCATACACCAAAAAGGTGCAGGTTCTATTCAAACCTAGGTTGCTGGTTTTATTCCCTGTTGGAGTGTGGACCAATTGATGTTTCTCTCTCACATCGATGTTTCTCTCTTTCACTCTCTCTCTCTCCTTTCCCCTCTATCTAAAAATCAATAAAAACATATCCCCAGGCAAGGGTTAAAAAATAATATGACCATCTCAATAAATGTAGGAAAAAAATTGACAAAATTTAACATCTATTCATGATAAAACCACTCTATAAATTGGATATAGAAGATAAAATCTAAAAATAATAAAGGCCATATATAACAGCAAACATCATAATTAATGGTGAAAGGTTGAAAGATTTTCACCTATAATCAGGAATCAAACAAGGGGGCCACTCTCACAACACCTATACAACATAGTTATGGAGGTATTCTTACCCAGAACAATTAAACAAGAAAAATACATAAAATTTATCTGAATCACAAAGGAAGAAGTAAAGCTGTCTGTTTGAAGATTACATGATTTTATATGCAGAAAAACTTAAATACCCCACCTAAAATCTGTCAGATCTAATAAAATAATTCAGTAATGTTTCATGATACAAAAAGAATATAAGTCAGTTGCATTTTACCCTGGTCAGTGTGGTTCAGTCGGTTGAATATCATCCTGCACATTAAAAGGTTGTGGTTATATTCCTGGGTACATGTCCAGGTTGTGGGCTTTATCCCTAGTTGGGGCGTGCATAGGCGGTAACCAATTGATCTTTCTCTTTCACATTGATGTTTCTCTTTCTTTCCTCGCTCTCTAAAATAAATAAAAAACATAAAAAGTTAAAAACAAACCAGTTGCATTTCTATACACTATCATTTCATGACAAAAATGGTGGCCCCCATAGCCACAAAATGGTTGCCTCCAGGGGATAGAGAGCTAGAAACATCTATGAGAGAGAAATATCAATCAGCTGCCTTCTGCATACTCCCCACTGGGTATGTGCCCCCAACCAAGGTAGATGGCCTTGATCAGAATCGAACCTGGGACCTTTGAGTTTGCAGGCTGCCTCTCCATCTACTAAGCCAAACCAGTTAAGGCTGTCCAATATGTTAAAGAAAAAACCTTATCTAGCCAAGACCGGTTTAGCTCAATGGATAGAGCATCGGCTTGGGGACTGAAGGGACCCAGGTTCGATTCCGGTCAAGGGCATGTACCTTGGTTGTGGGCATATCCCCAGTAGGGGGTGTGCAAGAGGCAATTGATCGTTGACTCTCTCTCATCGATGTTTCTAACTCTCTATCTCTCTCCCTTCCTCTCTGTACAAAATCAATAAAATATATTTAAAAAAAAAGAAAAAAAAGAAAAATCCTTATCTAATAAAGAGGGAATATGCAGTGGAGGGCATTTGGGGGTGACCAGGCTGTCTGGGGAGGGCAGTTGGGGATGATCAGGCCGACAGGGAAGCAGTTAGGCATTGATTAGGCTGGCAGGGGAGTGGTTAGGGGGTGAACATGCTGGCAGGCAGAAGCAGTTAGGGGCAATCAGGCAGGCAGGCAAGCACTTGGGAACCAGCAGTCCCAGATTGTGAAAGGGATGTCTGACTGCCTGTTTAGGTCTGGCAGTTGGACATCCCCTAAGGGGTCTCAGATTGGAGAGGCTGCAGGTTGGGCTGAGGGCCACACACCCCTGTGCATGAATTTTGTGCACTGGGCCTCTAGTTTACTGTTAAAAGAAGTTAAAAACACAAAAATGGAAATGTAACTCATGTTCATTGATTGGAAAATTAATGTTTTCATATTGTTCATATTAAACAAAGCCATTTCTAAATTCATTGCAATCCCCCCAAAATATTCAATGGCACTTTTTTTAAAATAGAAATAGAAATATACAATAACCTTAGATTGGTTTGGAACCACAAAAGACACTAAAAGCTAAATCAATCAATCAAGAGCCCATAAATAAACCCAAACACATATGGTCAACTAATATTTGACAAGGGAGCAAAGACTACTTTATGAGGAAAGGATAATCTCTTCAATAAGTGATACTGAGATTTTATATCTTACGCAAAAATAAATAAATTGAACCCTTATCTTATACCACTCACAAAAATGAACTTGAAATGGATTAAAGGTTTAAATGTAAGACCTTAAACCATAAAACTCCAAGAAGAAAATAGAGGGAAAAACTTACTAACATTGGTCTTGACAGTGACATTTTAGATATGACACCAAATGCACAAACAATAAAAGCAAAAGTCAACAAGTGGGACTGTATCAAACTAAATAACTCCTGCATAGAAAATATGTTATCAACAAAAAATAAAAAGACAAACTATGGAATAGGAGAAAATATTTGCAAGCCACATATATAACAACTGGTTAATATAAAAAATATGTAAGGAACTCATACAACTCAATACCAAATAACAAGCAATCCAATTTGGGCAAAGAATCTGAATAGATAGCTTCTAAAGAAGATATTAAAATGTCCAAAGAGTACATAAAAAGGTGCTCCACATCACTAATAATCAGGGAATTTCAAATCAAAATCACAATGAGATATCACTTCACACCTGTTAGGATGGCTATCATCAATAAGATAAAAGATAAATGCTGGTGAGAACATGGCTAAAAGGGAATGGTGGAGCACTGTTGGTGAAAATGTAAATTGGTACAGAAACTATGGCAAAGGTTATAGGGGTTACTTGAAAGATTAAAATGAAAACTACCATAGGAACCAATAATCCTACTTCTGGGTATATTTCTAAAGAAAATGAAATCACTATCTTGAAAAAATATCTGCATTCCCAAGTTCCTTGTCACATTTATTCAAAATAATTCAGACATGGAAACAACCTAGATGTTCAAGGATTGATAAATAGATAAATATGTGAGATACATATGAATAATGTAATATCGTTAAGAACTAAAGTAGAAGAAAATCCCTGACATTTATAACAATACTAGAGGCCTGGTGCACAAAATTTGTGCACAGAGGTGGAGTGTCCCTGAGCCCAGCCTGCACTCTCTTCAATCAGGGATCAGGCCTAAACCAGCAGTCAGGCATCCCTCTCACAATCTGGGACCACAAGCTCCTAAACACTCACCTGCCTGCCTGCCAGCCTGATCACTCCCTAATGACTCCCCTGCTGGCTTGATTGATGCCTAACTGTTCCCCTGCTTGCCCAATCACCCTCAACTGCCCTCCCCTGCAGGCCTGGTCACCACCAACTGCTCTCCCCTGCAGGCCTGGTAGCCCCTAACTGCCCTTTCCTAATGGTGGGTTTGCCCCCAACTGCCCTCCCCTGCTGGCCTGATCACCCACAACTGCCCTCCACTGCTGGCCATCTTGTTGCAGCCATCTTGTGATGATATTGCATGAGGGTGTCTTGCCACCTAGGCCTTTATTATGTAGGATGGGTAGACCTTAAGGGAATTTGATAAGTTAAATGTTAGACATAGAAAGGTGAATTTCACTTATATGTAGCATCAAACTCATAGACACAGAGAGTAGAATGGTAGTTTTCAAGGGCTGAGGGGTGGAGGATTGGGAACATGTTGTTTCCAGGGTAAAAATATTCAGTTGTGTGGTGAATGAGTTACAGGGATCAAAGAAATAATATGTTTTGTATAGCTATTAATACTGTAATGTATACTTGAATGTTGCTATGAGAGTAGTTCTATAATATTCTCACTGTAAAAACAACAAAATTCTAATTATGTAATGTGAGGAAGGTATTAACTAACCTTATCGTGGCAAATATATATATTTATCAGAGGCCCCATGCACAAAATTTGTGCATGGGGGGCCATCCCTCAGCCCGACCTGCACCCTCTCCAAACTGGGAGCCCTATGGGATTGGGCCTAAACTGGCAGTTGAATATCCCTCTCGTAATGTGGGACTTCAGGCTCCTAACTGCTCACCTGCCTTTCTGCCCTAACCACTCTGCCTGCCTGCATGATTCCCCTAACTGCCCTCCCCTGCCTGCCTGGTTGCCCTTATTAACTTTTTAAAAAATCTTATCCCTTTCACACACAGCTGTATTTCACTTCCTTATTAGCTTCTCCATCTCACACAATTTCTCTCTCTCCTTTATGTATTTTTTTCCTACTGACTCATCATTCATAAACTTCTTTCTTCCTTATTTCCTACTTATGTTCCATCATCCTTCTTCTCATCTTTTTCCTACCATCCCTCCTTCCCCACATTCCTTCTTTCTTTTATCTTTACTCCTGTCCACTCTTCCCTTTTCCTTCCTTCCCACCCTAATTTTTTCTTCACTTCCTTCCTCAGACCTGCTTTGCTTCCTTCTCCATTTCTTCCTTCTTCCTATTCTCCTTTTAAGCTCTACTATCTCCCCTTGAAAACTTTTCTTCATTCCCTCTTTCTCTCTCATCCATATTCTTCTCTACTTACTTACTATTTTAATATTTATCTACCTGCCTAATTATTCACTATCATTTATCTTTCTTTTTCTTTTCTGACTTCTACTTTTAAAATCTGTCCCCAGTACAGAACTATACTAGGTTTTCTTTATAGCTACTACAGTTCACTCACACATCCTCTTTCCTTCTTTAACTCTTCTCTCTACTGACGCCTTTATAAAGTTCTTCCCTCCCTCTTTCCCTTCTTAAAGCTTCCATTGAGGGGGGGCCATTAACCCCCAACCCAGGGCTCAGCCCCAGCCAGGTGTTTGCTGCCCCCCCTTCCCCGGCCTCCCCACTGCTGTCCTGCTCCTATTCCCTGCCCAGGATTCCCAGCCCAGCAAGGGTGGCCCCCATGGACTGTGCAATGCTGATGCAAAGCAGGAGCTCCTCCACCCAGAAGGCCTCAGACCATCCTCCACTCTGTGCTGGACCAGTGGGCTTCTCCCGACAAATGGCCACCACCAACCTCCTCCCACATCTGGTCAGGGCTCCCTGCTCCAGGTGCTCTTGCTCTACCCCCAACAAGGTTGCCATTCCCTTCTGCATGCAGTTTCCTTCCCTTTTCATTCCTTCGTCTTTTCCTTGTTCCCTTTCTGTATTTCTGTTTCTCCTCTAGGCTTATCTGCCTGCAGGCCTGCCTTTCTTTCCCTCTCCTTTCTTATCCCCTTCTATCGTATCCAATCCTACCTCAGGTCTTGCCTGAGCGGAGGGTGGAGATGCAGCCTGCTGATCTGGTAGTGACATGACACTGTAACAGACAAAGTTGAATATTCCTCTATTATTAGATTAGATGTATTCAATCATCACACTGTACACATTAAACTTACAAAATGTTATGTCAATTATGTCTGAATTAAGTTAGAAGAAAAAAACACATCATTTAACATTAGCACCAAAAATAAAATAGGTATAAATTTTACAAAATGGTACACAAGTTATATGTGAAGAAAACCATAATCTGATAAAAAAAAAAAAAAAGTATCAAAGAAGAAATAAATAAATGGAAAAGATATTCTGTGTCCATGGATTGGAAGACTAAATATTTTCAAGTTGTCAGTTCTTTCCTACTTGATATATAGAACCAATGTAATCCAAATCAAAATCCTAACACATTATTTTGTGGATATTAACAAATTGATTCTAAAGTTTAAATTACTAGGCAAAAGACCCAGCATATCCAACTCATTATTGAAGAACAAAATTGGAGGGCTGACACTACCCTACTACAACATCTGCACTAATAAAAGAGAATTGACAATTGACAGTACCTTCGCTATGCCCACAGCCAATCAGGAGTGATATACAAATTAAGCCAACAAGGATGGAGGGTAATTTGCATATTCAGGAGGGGCAGGCTGTGTCTGACTCTGCTGCAGGGACCAGTCTACCATAGGGAACTGGGCAGGCCAGGCAGGCAGTGCCTGACGCCACTAGCTGGGTTAAGGCCTCCATCGGTAACCAGGCAGGCGAGGTGGGGTTGGGCAGCAGCGCCTGAGCCACCGTTGGGATCCAGGCAACCATTGGTAACCGGGCAGGCCTGGTGGGCAGTGCCTGAAGCCACTGGGGTCCAGGTAGCCATCGGGATCAGGCAGGAATGGCGGCAGCGCCTGATGCCACCTGCGGGGTCCAGGTCATCATCAGAGTGCGGGCAGACCAGGCAGATAGTGCCTGACTCCATCGGAAACCGTAAAGGCATGGCTGGCAACACCTGACGCTACCTGTGGGGTCCAGATCACCGTCCGGGACAGGGATGCAGCATGGACGTTACCTGACACTGTCCGCAGGGTCCAGGCTTCCATCAGGACCTGGCAAATGATATGTACAGCGCCTGACATCACCTGTGGAGTCTAGGCTTCCATAAGGACCTGGCAGTTCCAGTAAGCAGCGCCTCTGCCCAGAAGGCCTGAACTCCGCCTAGCGGGGTCCAGGCAGCGATTGGGACCAGGGAGGCGGCATGGACAGCACCTGATGCTGCCCTCAGGGTCCAGGCAGGTGGTATGGACAGTGCCTGACGTCGCCTGCGAGTCTGTAAGCAGGGGTAGCCAGGGTCTCAGGGATCACTGTCTGAACTTGGGCCGCCTGAGGGCACTGGTGGAGCAGGCCTGGGTTGAACATTTTAATGAAAATGCGATGCCTGTGCCCTACCCCACAGCACCTTGTCCCTGGAAAGGAGAGAGAAATAGGCAGTTAGGAGGCACTAGGGCTTTGAGATGGCTGGGTACAACCTGCAGGGAGCTACCAGGAAGAGGTGCTGAATCATGAGGATGCAGAGGGCTGGCTGATGGAGGTGAGCAAAGGTTCAGATGAGGTGGCTCTTACTAGCGCTGAGCTGGAAAAGTGCATTGAAAGCCTGATGGACAAAATCGCCTTTCTGAAGAAGGTGCATGTCAGTATGCTCAGATCTCCGAGGAGATGGACGTGTTCTCCAAGTCCAACCTCTCCACTATGCTCAAGGACATCGCGCCCAATATGAGAAGCTGGCTGCTAAGAACATGCAGAATGCCAAAGAATGATACAAGAACCACTTCACCATGCTGACCAAGAGCACTGCCAAGAGCACCTACGAGACGTGGGCCAGTGACTGCTCAAGGCCAAGACCCTGGAGACTGAAGCAAGCTGGGGCATGAATGAAATGCTGGGAAAGCAGCTGCAAGAGCTGGAGAATAAGCAGAACTCTGACATTAGTGCTATGCAGGACACAATCAACAAATTAGAAAATGAGTTGAGAACCACAAAGAGTGAAATGGCAAGATATTTAAAAGAATACCAGGAACTCTTCAATGTGAAGATAGTTTTGGACATTGACATTGCAGCTTACAGGAAACTCTTGTGAGGAGATATGGTTCAGTTTCACCAGTGTGGGAAGCATAGCCAGCACCTAATACAGAGTTCCCAGGTCTTTGATAATCTACCTATGGTGGTTTACAGACTAGGTCTGTCTTGATGTCTGCTTGCTCCTTCCTTTCTTAATACACCAGCCACATCCAGGAGGAGCAGATCAAGGTGGAGAAGACCATTGAGGCTGCAAAAGCTGAGAAAGCTAAGGATGAACCCCCTTCTGAAGGAGAAGCTGAAGAGGAGGAGAAGGTAGAGGCTGAGGAAAAGGAAGGAGAGGAAGAGGAAGAAGGTGTCAAGGAAGAATATGAGGACACAAAGGAGGAAAAAGGAGGTGAAGGTGAAGGAGAAGATGCCCAAGAAGCTGAGGATGAGAAGAAAGATGGAAGGTGCTGGGGAGGAGCAAACAACCAAGAAGAAAGATTGAGCTCCCCTTTCCTTAATTACTTCAGAAATAATCCTCCCCAAACCAGGTCAACCCCATCACCAACCAAGCAGTTGAGTTTCTAATACTATATGAATTAAGAAGTCAATATATATAACATTCTGAGGTGACTCTGGTGGGACATTACATTTTATGCTATGACTTTTCTCCTTATGCAGAGTATCTGTTTGCTTGCAGAGTGGCTTCCTGGCTTGTTGCCAGCCTGTGCATGGTCCACGCTTATGAGTTTAGGATCTATGACAATATGAATAATTCAGATCTTTATAATAAAAATACATGAGTACATGAATTCACTAATGTCATTGTTAAACTTCATGGAAAAATAGTCCTTTAAATCTTTGGTGGTTAGAAATTAAAGACCTCAAATCATGTGCAATAAAAAGTAAATAAAGTTACACTGAATGACAAAAAGAAAATACATTAGGGGCCAGGAAACATTCAAAGAACTGGGGAACCATTCCCAGATCAGGAAGGGAAATCACAGGGTGTATATTATTGCTACAAATACAGTATTTCTTACTACTTACAATATATACAATGTAATGTATTAGATGCCTTCCTATCGCAAGAAGTATGTATTCTCATAGAGCAATACTGGTAGATATGTTATAGTTATGGCAGTATGTCGTATCCTATCTATTGTATATTAATAAAAGGGTAATATGCTAATTAGACCATGAGACCTTCCAGATGTCCTTCCGGACAAAGCCATGGTGGCTGGGTTGAGGCAGAAGTGGTTATGGGTGATCAGGCCAGGAGGGGAGGGCAGTTGGGGGTGATCAGGCTGCCGGGGGTTGAAGTTGGGGGCAAGCAGGTCAGCAGTCAGTGTGGTTAGGGGAGATCAAGCAGGCAGGCAGGTGAGTGGTTAGGAGCCTTTAGTCCCACATTGCGAGGGGTTTGTCCAACTGCAGGTTTAGGCCCGGTCCCACAGAGGTCCCAGATTAGAGAGGATGCAGGCTACGCTGAGGAACACACTAGTTTATTATAAAACTACAGTAAATCAAGATAGTGTGGTATCAGTGGAAAAAACAACAACACACAGACAGATCAATAAAACAGAGAGCCAGAAATAGACCCACATACATGCAGTCAGATGATCTTTGAGAATAAGCAAAGACAATTGGGCAAAGTTAATTTTTTCAACAAATGGTGCTGGAACAATTCAACATACATATGTAAAAAAATAATATAGACTTATACTCCTCACAAAAATGAAGTGAAAATTGATCATAGACCTAAATGTAAAACACAAAACTGGAAAATCCCTAGTAAATAACAGGAAAAAACTTAGATTACCTTGGGCATCATGATTTATTTTTAGATATATCAGCAAAGCATTGCCTATTAAAGGAAGAACTGATAAATTGAACCTCATTAAAACTAAAATCTTCTGCTCTTAGAAAGACAATGACAAGAAAAAACTCAAACTGGGAGAAAATATTTGCAATGGCAGGTTTGACAAATTATTATCCAAAATAAAATAAGAACACTTAAATTCAATAATGAGAACACAAATAACCTGATTAAAAAATAACCTGAACACCTGAACATCTAGATATCTTACCAAAGAAGACATACAAATGGTAAGTAAGCATGCATCATTAGGGAATTGCAAATTAAAATAACAATTTGATACCACTAAAAACCTGTTAGAATAGCCCAAAATTTTAACACTGACAACACCAAAACTGGTAAGGATATGGAGCAACAGGAACTTTTATTCATGGATGATGAGAAAGTAAAATGGTACAGACACTTTGGAAAAGAGTATGGTGAGTTCTTATACAACTAACATACTCTTAATATACAATTCAGAAAAGATGTTTCTTGTTAATTATCCAAGTAAATTGAAAACTTATGTCCATAAAAAAACTGTACATGGAAGTTTATAGCAGTTTTATTCATAATTACCAAAATTTGGAAACAACCAAGATGTTCTTTGGTAGAAGAATAGATAAGTAAACTGTGATACACATACAAAATAGATTATCATTCAATGCTAAAAGAAATTTAGCTACAAGCTGTGACAAGATATGGAAAGAACTTAAGTACATATTGATAAGTGAAAAAAGCCAATCTGAAATGCTACACACTATATGATTTCAGCCATATAAAAAAGACAAAATGGAGACAGTAAAAAAATTAGTGGTTTCCAGGGGTTAGGGAGAGGGAGAGATGAATAGACAGAACACATGGATTATCCACTCTAATTGTGGATACATGTCATTATACATTTGTGAAATCATAGAATGTATAATACCATGAATAATCACTGATGATAGTTATGGATTTTAGGTGATAATAATGTGTTAATGTGGGTTCATCAATTGTAGCAAATATATTAATCTGATATGGAATGTTGATAGTGAGGATGGAATGTTGATAGTGAGGATGTTATATGGGGTGAAAGCAGGGAGTACTAGTATATGGGAAATCTCTGTACATTCTGTTCAATTTTGCTGTGAACCTAAAGCTGCTCTTAAAAATAAAGTTTAAGTTAAAAAGACAGTAAAAATTAAAAAAATCAAGCTTTATATTTTGCCTATCTGCCCTTTCCATGGCAGACATGATGACATTAATGCTTTTAATCTGCTTCTTACATGAGGTCATTTTATTAAATTGCTAGCCTACCCTCTTCAGTTTGGTTGCAACCTTTTCAGAGTTGTGCACATCGAAGATCCATGTCCTGGGCACTGATCCAAAAAGGTCATTAATGCTACCCTAGAGGTAGCAGTTGCCAAAAGATTTATTTTCAACCTATTCACACAATGATAATCAATGTTTGTGTTTTCTAAGAGTGTTTTGCAATGCCTATGAAATTTTATATAACTCAAAGTCCAGAAGATAAAGCAATTTGAGTGTAGCTAGACCAAAGAGAATTTCTAAATAGAAATAAGTCTGTCAAAGCCAAGTTTCCCAAGGATATTAATGAAGTCTATATATCTGCTGCCTTGTAAATAGTATATTAAAGATTTCTCATAAACACCCTTCATGGTATGCCCTGAGGTTGTTACAGCTGTACATTAACTAATTTAAATATTTTCATTTATATTAACTCAAGAATTATTAAGTTCTAACTGGAAAGAACTCTCCTTTTGAATTTACATGACTGATTCTGATTAATCCAAGAAGTAACCTAACAAAATAATCCTGGAAATTGCATGCATGAATTACAGACAAGTTACAGAAATGCATACTGAGCATCCCGATTTGGGGAAAAAAAAAAAAAAGAAAAAAAAAAAAGAAAAAAAAAAACTGGGCAGAGAGAGAAAATGGAAAAACCCAAGTAAGTCAAGGTCCAGCTCTGAGTTTCAAGATCTTAATTAATAATAGGCAAACATGTAAATTGATCGTACCTCTGCTATGCCCACAGCCAATTAGAGTGAGTACGCAAATTAGAAGGCCAAAGATGGTGGCCTCCCAGCTGCTCCAGGTGTGGAGTGTCCAGGCAGAGCAGGACGCCTGCTATGAGGTGGGGGGGGGGGCGCGAAGGATCTACAGGAGCAGCACTCCTGCCTCAGGGAAGACAAGACAGCAGACTCTGGAGTGTGCCACAATGACAAAGAAGGCAAAGAAGGGAGACTCTGGTTGGAGCTAAGGCCTGGGTCTCAGATGTCAGAGGAAAACCGGTGCTGGAAGCTAAGGGAATGAAGGCCTATTGCATGAATCTCTTCATGCAATGGGCCTATAGTATTATATAAGAGGGATATTTGATAAGTACAACCTCAAAGCAATGGCAGGATATAAATTAATGCATGTGTTAGTTTGAGTCAAATAGGGATCTGAAGCCAGAGAAGGTAAGTCATGTACTGTATTTTTTTCAAACTTTGTATTCATCCATTCATAGCAAGATTATTTTTTAAATATATATTTTATTGATTTTTTTACAGAGAGGAAGGGAGAGGTACAGAGAGTTAGAAACATCGATGAGAGGGAAACATTGATCAGCTGCTTTCTGCACACCCCCTATTGGGGATGTGCTCACAACCAAGGTACATACCCTTGACTGGAATCAAACCTGGGACCTTTCAATCCACAGGCCGATGCTCTATCCACTGAGCCAAACAGGTTTCAGCAGCAAGATTATTTTAAAAATCATATAAAGAATCCCCTGAGGTTCCCTTGTGGGGCCCTAAGAAACTGAAATTTGTAGTTTTAAAAGTACTGGGCTAGGTGTCCAAGACACTTTGAAGCAGTGGTGTCAACCAGTGGATTCTAAGAACTTCTGCTTCCTTTCTTGTTAAAGATTGACCAGTAGTTTGAGCTAACGGCTTGAGCTAGTCAGTAAGCAAAGCAACTTTGTTTTCATAAGTCTGTCATCCATATCCATTACCAAGTTCTACCCAAATCAGACCCATGGCTGAGAAGCAGGTCAGTTCATTTTCCTCTCATTGATAAAAATGGCAGTTTTTATGACAAAAATCAGAACCTCCCCCAAAAATAAAACAAGGCAAGACAAAAATATGTTTTTAAAGTTACCATCCAGCCTAAATACCCTTTTTAGTCAAACCCAAACTTGCTCAACAATGTGAGGCAAAATATTTGAGGAATAGCAACACAGAATGAAAGAATAAAAAAAGATGAATGCTCTTTTAACTACATCTCCACTCACCCTATACATGAAAGAACTGAAACCAAATGAACATTTTATAAGCAGAATTTAAAATTTTAGGAGTTTGTATTCAATATCATATTCCTAAGGCTTTTGTGGGCTTGGATGGGCAACAAATGGGCAAGATCTTGATCATTAAAGTCCTCCTAAAGGTATCTCATGCCTAGCAAATTATTTCTGTTATCAATAAAACGTGTGTTGCTTGTATGTGAGGGATGACTAGAACAGCAGTGTAAGATGGGAAGAAAGCCTCCACTGCTTAGTAGGATTCAGTTACTATAGGCACCCTCATTATTGGTGTTTGCTGCTATGATGCCAGCTATTTCTCAGTTTGCAAATAATCTGTATATTATGGGACATAGATGGCAGATAGTTTTCATTTTACATGCCAAATACAATTAATCAGTAATGGCCATCTGTAGTGCTCTATCAAGAATGATTCTGAAGTTTATTCCAGACAATAAGAATGCTGTGATTTATTTGCAATGTCTGCCATGGGCACAGGAATGGGGAGGGGCAGCACTTATTCAAGCATCTTCAAGTTTTGAATGAGCATAAGCAGTGCAAAAAGGTCACAGTTTTATAGAAGAGTCAATCCCCTCAGTCCCATTGGACTGGAGTGAAAACAGGGATTCCTTGAGAAAAAAGTTCTAAACTATCATCTTAAAATGGCTCTTTTTCCTGTAGGTAAAGCTCACATTGAAACAAACCACAAGTTTGTGCTGTATAAATCCCATATTGAACATCTCTAGTTACGTTAAATATCATTTTCTTGACTTCTTGTTTGGGCCTTTTTAAAAAAAAAAAAAATCTTGTTTCAGGGGATGAAGGTGTTTCCTACAAATATCTTTTTCAGTTCCACACAAAGACCCATATCTTCTCTGCCTGTCATGCTCAAATGGAAAAAATTATTTAGAGTATAAGCGTATTGCTTTGGATCCCATATGTCATTTAAACTTTGGATTAGTTTTTATTAACCAATATTTCATTCACTATTCTGACTATGCTATTTTGAGTTGGTAATGTATTTTTCTTCTCAAATTGTTTTCAAGATATTAAGCTATAAAGATTATTCTTTTTAAAATATATTTTTATTGTTGACTAGAGGCTCAGTGCATGAAATTCGTGCATGGGGAGGGGATCCCCTCAGCCCAGCCTGGAATATCTCTAATCTGGGACCCCTCAGGGGATGTTTGACTGCTGGTGTCAGCCCAATAGCTTGGTCATCCCTCACTAACACCCCTGCTGGCCTGGTCACACCTAGCACTGGCAGTTGGAGCTCTCACAATCCTGGACCACTGGCTCCTAACTGCTCATCTTCCTGCCTGACTGATTGCCACCAATTGCCCCCCACCCTAGCCAGCCTGGTCACCCCCAACTGCCCCCATCTGCAAGCCTGGTATCCCCTAATTGGCCACCCTGCCTGTCTGGTCACCCTGCAGTGCCCCTCCTGCTGGCCTGGTCGCCCTCAACAGCCTCCCTGCTGGCCTGGTTGCCCCACACTGACCCTCTCTACTGGCCTGGTCTCCCCTTACTTCCCCCCTCTGCTGGCCTGGTTGCCCCTCACTGCTGCCTCTGCTAGCCTGGTTGCCCCATACAGCCTTCTGATCAGTCATTTGGTCGGCCCTCGCTAGCCCCCCTGCCAGTCTGGTTGCCCCATGCAGCCTGCTGTTTGGTCATTACTGTGAGGGCGTTGTAACCAATTTGCTTATTACTCTTTTATTAGTATAGTTAATATTATGGTAAATCTCCCATACCCCCCCCCCCATTTACTCTCTCCTCTCAGTGCTTACCCATTCACCCCCAGGTCTTCATTACCCTATGGCCCGTGTCCATGGACTATGAATAAAGAGTATTCTTAAACATCTCTGTCTAGTTCCTCTTATGATAGAACTTCCCTGAAGGTTTGTTGACTTAGTCTTTTGGTGAAGAGTTATCTTCCATAAATTATTAGCTGTGTGACTTTAGACAAATGAATTCACCTAAGCCTCAGCTTTTTTTACCTATAAAATGAGAAAAAAAATAGCATATAACAGGGTTGTTGAGAGCAAAGCACTTAGGATTATGCCTGTCTTATAGTAGTTTGTCTATAAGTGTTTATTTTTGCTATTCTATTTCCTAGGAATAATATCATTTAGCCTAAATATTTATTTGATAAACACCTGAGTATCTATTTCTATTCAGATTTGCTATTTTGAGACAAAAGGGTATATGAGAGTACTTTCTACATGACAAGTCATTATAAAAATGTCTCCAGTAATAAAATGTTTATATTTTTATCATATTTGATAAACTTGATTCTGAGGTTGATTCATCGATTCTATGTACTTAAGGACGTGGAGAGTATTCTGCTAAGTGAAATAAGCCAGTTAGAGAAAGACAAATACCATGTTATCTCACTAATATGTGGAATCTAATGAACAAAATAAACTGATGAACAAAATGGACCCAGAAGCATAGATACATGGAACAGACTGGTGGGTGCGTGAGGGGAGGAAGGGAGGTGGTGACTGGCTAAAGAACATATATACATATCCAAGAGACACAGACAATAGTGTGTTGAAGGCCAAAAAGGGGAGATATGAGGGTAGATTAAGTTGGGCAAAGTGGGGGTGTCTTCAATAATGTCAACATAAAGAAATTTTAATGAAAAATAAAAATATATAAAATGAAAAATAAAGTAAAATGTATTTTAACTTAAAGACTGCATAAGATCAGTATTATTTTCATTCCACATTGTATTTAGCTCAAAATATAAGTGGCAGAGCAAGGATATAAATCATATTTGCTTGATGCTACAGCCCATGCTCTTAACCACTTTACAACACTGCTTAACATACGTATTTCCTTGCCGGCAGGACAGCCCTCCATTCTTGTCAAGTCTCATGGACACTTCTACCTTTCCCTCCTCTCTCAACTCCCTCCTTTAACTATTTCATATTAAAAAGTATTTATACTAATAAAAGGGTAATATGCTAATTACACCAGACATCTTCCAGACAAAGCCATGGTGGTAGGAACCTAGGCAGAGGCAGTTAGGGGCAATCAGGCTGGCAGGGGAGCAGTTAGGGGCATTAGGCTGGCAGGCAGAGGTGGTTAGGAGAAATCAGGCAGGCAGGCAGGCGAGCGGTTAGGAGCCAGGGGTCCTGGATTGTGAGGGGGCTGTCTGACTGTCATTTCAGGGCCAGTCCCCTGTAGGGTCGGGCCGAAACTGGCAGCTGGAAATCCCCCGAGAGATCCTGAATTGGAGAGTGTGCAGGCCAGGCAGAGGGAAACTCTCCTTCAACCCCGTGCATGAATTTCAAGCACTGGGCCTCTAGTCTTGAAATAAGAAAATGAGTTAGAAGGAGTTGGTGGTGACTATTTTCTTAGTCCATCAGTCCAACTGGAAGAATGTGTGATAGCCTTAGTATTCTCAGACCCTACCTGAACTGAATGTGTCTGCCCTCGGTTCATCAAGGTGACCCACCAATTGTTTCACTGCCATCACTAGCAATGTGCCCCTACTTATACCATATCTACTGGATGAATTATCTGAAGTTATCTGGAGAGCTGTGTGAGTGGTGGAAAGATATAACAGGGTTAATCAATTTCTAAGCATTTCTTATATTTTATGGAGATTCGTATAGAAATTCAGAAGAAAAAATGTCACAGACACCTACCCACTCTCCTAATGACAGTTTAGCTCTTCCCAGAAAAGAAATTTCCCATTTCTGGGTGTGAATGTAATTTTTTCTGTGTTGGAGCCCTACCCTCTAATCTAGGGAAGCTGACATTTCCCTTTCTCTAAGAGGATGAAGACATTGGTTTGACAAATTTTCTTTGCCAGAAGCTCTTTTTCTTCATGGCATATGGTAGCCTGGACTGCATCTGTTCTGATTGCCAAGAGCTTCACAATCCTTTGGAGAATCTTTATAGACAATGGGTCTAAACTGTGAAACTATCCTCAAGGTCTTTTCTTACTACAACAAGAATATTAGGCCCCCACGCCTTCCTACAAGAGTACATTTGTCACCTATTGCAGTCACTGATGTAAATACCCAAAGAGACATAGATGACCCTATATGTAATTTTATACCATTTCAAGTAGCTTCATACTTTATTATTAGGCCACTAAGACAAGAAGGGTAAATATCATTGTGCTTCAATATACAAGGAAATTTGAGTATATAAAAACTATTATTCTTTGAAGAAAGTAGCAATTTCTAGTGGATGCAAAATTAGAATTTAGGTTTCCCTACTCTCAGCATTTTGGAAACTTTACTACATCAATTCCTTGAATAAAGTACAAACAGGCTGTCTTTCCCTATTTCCCTAGACATACCAATACTTATATGCTATGATTTCCTTCATTGCTTAAAAGTCCTGAAGGTTCCTAGAGTTCTGGTTGAGAAACTGTAGCCACCTAGAACCAACTACACATTTGGAGAGGTTCTGGAAAGAGCTGATCCAGGGTTCAGGGTAATGGCTGGGTGCACAACTCAGTGCTGTTTGGTTAAGTGTTGTTAAGTCTCTTCTGTGCCCTAGTGGCCAATTATACCTACCATCTACCCATTGCTTACCATGGACCAGACAGAATGCTATGCACGTCACAGAGATTACCTCATTTGTACTTCCTAACAACCCTATGAAGTAGGTACTACCTTTAATCCTTATTCCATTAATCCTTATTCCATTAAATCCTTTAATCCTTTAATCCAGCTCTCAACACTGCTGCCACCCCAATATTGCAATAATAAATATATTTTAAGTGTTCAATGACAAAAACTAGTAGTTGAGAAGTTGATTTATCATTTGTGTCTTCTCCCTCACTTGCCTGATTTCTTTTTTTCTTTTTTTTATTGAAAATTTATTATTTTTATTTTTATTTATTTTAAAAATATATATATTTTATTGATTTTTTAAATTGATTATGGTCTCACATAATTGTCCTTATTCCCCCATTCCCATCCCAAACCCCTCCCTAGATATGCCCCCCCAAACCCCCATTGTCCATGGCCACTGGCTAGGCCCATATGTATGCACACAACTCCTTTGGTTGATCTCTTCCCCTTCTAGGGGTGTCGAACTCAATCAGAGAAGGGGCCAAAATCTAAAATCCAGCCTAAATCGCGGGCCGAATGGTTTACTGAACAGTCATAAACTGTCATTGTGATGGAAACGCAGCGGAGTGCAGTGATGACAGCGTGGTGCGGGCCACATTGCAAGGCCTGGCGGGACGGATTTGGCCCGCGGGCCTTGTGTTTGACACATGTGCTTTAAAAAGTATGATCACAAATTTTTGCAACCATCACCACAATCAATTTTAGAATATTCCCACCACCTCAGAAAGAACATATCTGTAAATTTTGGTGATGGTTGGTTTTATTTTTATTTAGTGGAGAGTTGAGTAATGCCTGATTCCAAATCTATCCTGGCCAAAGATCTGGTGCAGGAGATGACAAACTCAAAGGCTACAGAGACCAAGCAGATAACATTAAAGTGTGACCCAGCCACAACACTGGGAGGGACCATGGGAAATTAGAAGGAGCATGCCTTCTAAAGGAAACAACTGCAAGTACAGTAAGCCATGTTGGAATGCGGAACCAGTTGTTTTATCCAAAAATAAGCCAGAAATATGGAATTTTAAAATTCCACATTTTTTTTACACGATAGCAACTAAAACACATTTTTAAAAGCCACATATACGGGCAAAACACATACTATCTTTGGGCTGGATTCTAGTCTTGGGTTACTGGTGTGTGATCTCTGTATTTAGGAAACAAGGACACCTTTCAAGTTTCCTTTTTCTTCACACTTTCCTTTTCTTCTACCAAACTGAAATTAGAGTTCTCTGGCTTAAGGACATTGATTTCACCCTAATATTTTTGCCCTAATATAAAGATATATAATAGATAGCTTCTTGGGTAATGTGTTACAATAATCCTTCTTTCATAATGGTCCATCTCAAATCTGTGCCCATCTCTCTGAAAAGATAACTGAATAGTATATCCCTTGTGGTTTTTAAGAGAGACCTTAACAGATTTATCTTATTGGAGATCCAAACCTAATGCCCAGACTCAAAATTTCCTTAGCAGTCATTCTGAAACAAAGTGCTTCTAGCTCTCTCAGCCTCTCATTGTATCCCTAATATCATGGAGTATCCAACATTGACATGTCTCCTCCGCCTCTGAATTACATTGTCCACCAGGTGCTTTCACCAGCCTTTCACCATCACGGCTAATTCTAAGGTATACACTTGTATGAATCCCTACCTTAAAGGTTGTGTTAAGCATTAAAAATAATGTGCACCAAATTCCTAGGATAGATAGTGCGTGGCACTTAGCAGGTGCTCATTAAAAATAAAGTACTTATTATGATTCTGTTAGTGCTTCAGAGAAAACAGATTTCTGGTGAGAGAAAAAAATAGCAGCTTTAGGCCAGCTCACCTTGCCATCAATAGGAATGCAAGGTTTCTGAGATGCTGAGGTCCATCTGCAGAATGAAGTAAGTAGGCATAGCCCTTCCCCAGTCTGCACTCACATGGCCCTTATATCCATTTTTCTTAGTACACATGAGAACACATGGCTTTAATTAGAATACTAGCCAGTGTTATAGATATTTGTGATGCTAAGCTTTCCAGGTGGAATAAATATTAGCCTGGAATAAATATTTATTCCAGGTGGAATAAATAACAGCTCAGCACAGTATTTATCCTCCTGGCAAGTCCTTTGCAAGTGCTGTTCCTATAGGTCCTTATCTCATAGGCATCAGCTCAGCAGGAAAAATAAGCTGCAGTTTTAAAGAACAACATGGTATTTTTATACTCACTACTAGAGGTCTGGTGCATGAAATTCGTGCCTGGGGGGCATAGCCCTTCAGCCCTGCTAACACCCTCTAAAAATCCGGGACTACTGGCTCCTAACTGCTTGCCTGCTTGATTGCCCCTAACCACTCTGCTTGCCTGCCTCATTGCCCCTAACTGCCTCTGCCTGCCCACCTGATCTCCCCTAACCACTCACCTACCTGCATGATCACCCCTAACCCCTCTGCCTGCCTGCCTGATTGCCCCTCATATTACACTTTTATTATTATAGATAGTTTCCTTGCTCTAAGTTATAAGGACCTGCTTGTCATAGAGAAAGAAAAGTTTTAATTTATATTCTTGATTATAGCAATTAACTAACACAGATGGCCACCAAAAAGGTGATTTACCAAAGGGTGTATAGCAAATGGTGCTTTTAAGTCCTCTTCCATGAAAACATGCATGACGTGCATTGTATCTGCTCAGGTATATGAAAGAGTGAAATTTCTGCCTGTCTTTGCAATCATATGAGTGAATTGTGTGAGACCCCAGTCCAGTCTGGTTTGGTGCTCACAAAATAAAAGAACACTTTTTTTTCCCCCTTTGCTCCATTGGTGGAGATTTCCTAGAAGTTTCAAGCTATCTTCCTTTTAATTTTTTCTCAACACTCTGACTTATGTCTCTCACCTTTTTTTCTTCCACCCCCCACCTGCAACAGTAACTTGCTCCAGGCTCACTTTGCTGTAGTATCTAGGAGATTGCCCAATGTGTCCCCCACCAGAAATAGGATTCCCAGCATTCCTGGTGCTCCCCATGCTCTCGGATTATATTTCTAGTCCAGGGGCCACAGAAACTAAAAGGAGGCAAGTGGAAGGGCTCAATGGCTGGGTGACTCGAGCAGGGCTGACAGATTCGAACACTCCAGCTTGAGGCTGAGGGGACTGGGAGCCACCATCTTGTGGCTATGGGCCCTACCATCTTCGTTACAGAGTTATGGTTAATTTGCATATCTCCCTTGTATTAGATAGGATACTCAGTACTAAATGCCTTGAAATAGATGAGTAGGAAGTGTTATGGGATAATTTGTGTCTCCTCAAAAGATATGATGAAGTCCTAACTCCTGTTACCTATGAATGCAACCTTATTTGGAAATGGGGTCTTTGAATCCATAATACAGTTAAAATGAGGTCAGACTGGAGAAGGATGGGCCCTTAATGCAATATGACACACACAGAGGGAAGGCTGCCATGTGACCATGGAGGCAGACATTGTAGTTATGCAACTGTAAAACAACAAACACCAAGGACTGCCAGTAATAACCAAACCAATACCTTGATTTTAGACTTCTAGATTTGAGGATTGTAAGAGAATAAATTTCTGTTTTTTTTTTAAGCCACACAATTTGTGGCACCTTGTTACAACAGCCTTAAGAAACTAATATAGGAGGTATAGTAGGAGGTGCATGCCCCTGGAATTCAAACAAATCTGAGTTCAAATCATGGCTCTGCCATTTTCTAACTGTGTTTTTCAGCAGATTATTTAACATCAATGAAGAAGTACTGATTGAATAAGGCATAAAGGAAGCTTCATGAATACATCCATATAACCAAATATTGTATCTAATTCACTTTGGAAAAATCTGTCAAGCTGTACACTTATATGTGCGTTTTTCTGTCTATATATTATACTTCAATAATAAAAAAAAAACTTTTTAAAAGCCATGCCATTTGACCTAGCAATTCCACATTTAAAAAATATTTACCAAGGGAAAACCAAATATATGTCTGAGAAAAATCAGCATAGTAATATATGTAATAGCACAGAAAAAATATGCATATACCCAACAGGAGATATATGGTCTAATCATGTACACTATGCCCGTAGAGTGAATATTAAGTGACAAAAGGTTTTATATCCAGTTCTTCTACAGAAAATTTTAATTTTTAACAACTCTAATAGGCTATTAATTAAAGGGATCTTAAAAATAGATGGAACAATGAAGGGGGGGGCAAGGGAGGAGTGGGAGGGAGGGAGGATAGGAGGAAGGACAGGAAGGGCGAGTGAGGGGGAGGGTGGAGTGAGGAGGGGAGGGAGGGAGGAGGATGAGGCGGTCTAGGATGAGGAGAGAGGGAGCGGAGAGAGAGGAGTGACGAGGAGATGACGAGAGAGACGAGAGAGACCGAAGCGAAACGCTAAGAAAGAAGACAGAATTGAGAGAAGAAAGACAGAGCAGAGAGCGAGAGAGTGAGATGAGGTGAGGGAGGGCGGGCGGGCGGGCGGGAGGGCGGTCAGGGTGTAGGGAGGGAGGGAGGGCGTGAGAGAGAAGATGAAGGCGAGAGAGCGCGCGAGATCGCGAGAGAGCTATCGCTACCCGCACGACCTCCCGCCACCTCCACGAAAGCGAGAGCGATCTCTCTCGTATCTCTCCTCTCTCTCTCTCTCTCTCTCTCTCTTTCTTTCTTTCTTTCTTTCCTTTCTTTCTTTCTTTCTTTCTTTCTTTCTTTCTTTCTTTCTTTCTTTCTTTCTTTCTTTCTTTCATTTATGAGGGAAATTAACTTGCCTAAGAAAGGTGTCTGCCCAAGTCAAGTTATATTTGTATTAAAACTAGAAGAAAAATGAATTGGCGTGAATTAGGTTTGGGCCACATGCTATTTGCACTTGAAGAACAATAAAACATCAGATTGTCTGGAAAATAGCAAGGATTTTAACTTACTTATAATAGTCAGTGAATGAATCTTGGGAGAACACCTGGCTGGCACTTTGAAAAGAAACAAAAGTAGATCACTATATTACTTCTCACACCAGAATAAGTCCAGGTGAATCAAAGATGAAAACAATAAAAGCAGTAGAAGAGAACATGGGAAACATTTTAAATAAATCATTTTGGAATGTGTTCTACACAAGGACTCAAACTCCTGAAACCCTTTAAAGGCAAAAGACTGATAAAATTTACTATAAAGCATTTAAAATTTCTTTATGGAAAAATTAATACTGAGGACAAGATAAAAGTTGAGAAAAAATGTTTTCAAAACATGGCAAAGGAAAAATTTCCTTAATAAAGAGCTCTTACAAAGCCAAAGAAAAATACCACAACCTAATTAAAAATTGGGACAGAAAATAACTAAGAAATTGACATAAATATACAAATGGCACAGGAAAATAGCTAAATCTATATAGTACTTATCAGAGGCCAAGTACTGATCTAAGTAATTTATTTACACATTTGAGCCTCACAACAACCTTATAGGAAAGTACTGACATAATTTTCATAATTAAGAAAACAAACAGAGAAGTTAAGCGTCATGCCCAATTCCTAATAGTGAGTAAATAATAGGATAGGGTTTTGTGGTGGGGTGCTTCTCCTTTTTCTGTGTCCTGCATGGAAAGGGAGAAGGGCAGGTTCCAGAGTGGAGGAGCTGGGGATTAAGAAATAAAAGAAAGAAAGGGACAAGAGGCAGAAATAGATCCAAAATCTGGGTGCCACCCCAGACATCACAGCGCATTTATTGATTTCCAGAGGGGGTGTTTAAGGTCAAAGAAGTTTTGAGTGTGCCCAGGTCCTATTCATTCCCTCATTCCTGAGATTTAGCATATCAAGACCTGGGTAAGTCAAGGTCCTATTTGTTCCTCATTCCAAGCACATGGATAAAGATAAGAAATCAGTACTGATAATAGTCTCTAACATTTTGGGAGGCTGTTTCCAGGGGACAGCCATGCCAGTCACCTCGGACTCAGCTGACATTAATTTAAAGGTCATCCATGTGCATTCCCAAGGGGCCCTCTACAGGGTTTGAACTTTTATATACAATATATATATTCTTTTACTGTTTGAATTTTTTACCATATGCATGGGTATATTATTTTTTTCTGTTAAAGTAAAGCTAAGAAAAAATATGTTGAATGTTGAATTATTTTTTAGGATATAATATGAACTAGGTTTTATTCTAAGCACTATAACAAACAGCTTGATTATGAACCAACCGGCTAAATTGGAAAGGCAGAGACTCAACTCAGTAAGAATATTTTTCTGTCTTTTGCTCAAATACTATAGAAGAATGGCCACACTTAACTTTCTTATTTGCTACTAGGTTACAGAGAGTAGGTGATACTGTCCTTAGTTGTTGACACTACTCCCAATTTATTTGTTTTCTCAATAATTAGAATTCCTACTGTGTGTCAAGTGCTGAAATTTGTGACTCCTATTTAATATCCCCAACTCTATGAGGTGGACCCTATTCTAACCTTCACTTGTAGAAGAGGGATTTAAGCCTCAGAGAATTTAAGGAACTTCTTCATGGTCACATGCCCAATATTTTCATAACCCCTGATCATAACTTCTATATATTTATCATCCTAATTTTAGAAAAAAGAAATAACATTTACCATTTCAATGGAGCTTACTGTGTTCTTAGAATTATACTAAATGCTTTATAGAAATTATTGCATTTGATGCTCAGAATAACTTCATGATGTGACATAACAACACTTGTTATTTCTTTTGAGAGATGAATGAACTGAAGAGAGTGGTAAGTGATACTAGTATGTCAAAGATTATTCAGTTAATAAATGAAAAAGACAGGGTTTGAACAGGGTCATGTGATTGGTTTCAGAGCCCATATTCTTTATTGTAAACTAGGTCCCTTGGCCTGGCCTGTGCCCTCTTGCAATCTGGGACATCTTGGGAGATGTTGGAGAGCCTCTTTTGGCTGGATCCCCACAGGCTGGTTGCTTAGACTTTCATATATATATATATATATATATATATATATATATATATATATATATATATATTAATGGTGGAGCAGAGGGAGGATCCTTCCCACCCAGCCTGGGCTCCACCATTTATCCCCACCTACAGGGAGGCCCTGCCCACCTGTCCTGGGCTCCTCCATTCATTCCTGCCCACAGGGAGGCCCTCCTACCCAGCTTGGACTCTGCTATTAATCCTCTTTTGGGGCTCTGGGATCAATGGCAGAGCAGAGAGAGGCCCTGCTCACCTGGCCAGAGTTCTGGGTGGGCCGCCCCATTGCCACCCACAGGGTGGCCCTATCTGCCATGCCCACCCTGCCAGGGCTTTGTGATCAATGCTACACGGAGGGAGGCACTACCATCCTGGTAGGGGCTCTACAATGGGCCCTCCCAGCATTGGTGGCCTGCCTCTGCTCTCGCAGCCATGGCTTTGTCTGGAAGGATGTCCGGAAGGTCATCTGGACCACATCTGGTCTAATTAGCATATTATTCTTTTATTAGTATAGATATTATATATATATATATATATATATATATATATATATATATATATATATATAGCCTAATAGTGTGGCTAAGTAAATTAAGAAAAATACACTAAACTGCATGCTGCTTACAAAAGACTCACCTCAAATTCAAGGATACATCTAAGTTCAAAAGTGAAGACATGAAAAATACATTCTACACAGATGAAAACCAAAAAAGAATAAGAGTGCAGTAAAACCTCAATATAATTGACTAATTCAGATGAAGGGGTGTCCATTAATGCCAAAAATCCATTGTATAATAAAGTAAGTTTTCTGAATGCATATGTCAAAAATTTGATACATTATTAGTTTATCCACATTTACACATCTATGTAATTAAAATTAAATATGTATGAAAAGTTTAGTTTCACAGAAAATTTTTCTATATGTATAACTGTTTCTATATGTATAATTTTAAATTTATACATTAGGTCTAATAAATGCATGTGTTCCATAGTCACTTCAGGTAACAAATGTATGTGGCTACATGTGGCTTAGCACAAGTCGGAATACTAGTCAGCATACCTTAAAACTACCTCAGAAAGTCACATCAGGTAACAACAGAACCAATTACCACTCACAATGCAGTGTGATCATCTGCTAATCATTCGCAGAACATTGTTTACAAGCGCTTACTCTTACCTTTTATATATGTAGATTACTAGGGGTCCAGTGCACAGATTCATGCACCTTGAAAGGAACTGTGGGCCACAAGACTGTGGTGGGCACAGGGGAGGGTCTCAGCCCATCCTCCACACTTCCACCTGGTCCCTCCCACCATAGCCTCTGGTCTTCTCTCTGCCACTGCTGCTCCCATACACTGACAGCGTTGGTCCCACTTGCACCCACTGATGGTGCAGAGTGATTGGGGTCAGAAGCAACAGTGGGTGTGAGCAGTGTCTGCTGCTCCAATCACCCCTCAGGAGCAGGAGGGTGAAGAAGCCCTGAAAGATGATTGGGACAGCAGCCACCACTTGCAATCACTGATGGAGTCAAGACATCAGGATTGGTGCTGAGTGCAAACAATGGGTGTGAACTACAACTCCAGTGCCAGCTGCAGATATAAGCTGGAGCAGCACCAGCAATGGGTGCGAGCAGTGACTCTATTGCTGGCAGTGGGGCTGGTGCTAGTAGCAAGTACAAGCACTGGGGAGGACCATGGCATGCAGGAGTAAAGAATTTTCAGTAACCACCAGAGGCTTACCCAGATGACAAAGATCGGTGCTCAGCTTTGGTCTGGCACCCCTGTTCACCTATTCCACCATCCTGACTTGCCTGATGCTGGCCATGTTCTGCACTCTGCTGCCTGCTGCTGACACCTACCACGTTCTGCACACACCCCATGGTGGTCAGCACATGTCATAGTGACAGGTTATTCAGTTGTTTGGTTGTTCTGTCATTTGGTCTATTTGCATGTTAGGGTTTTATATATATAGATAGTTGTAGATATGTAATATTTATGTCACCAAAATTATTACAATTTTCCCCCACATATAGATAATTCACTAAAATTTGTTTAAAAATAACTGAATTAAAAACAAAAAATAACCTGTTAATGTAATTATAAGTAAGTCCTGCATAAAAGCATTTAAAAATTGATAGATGTTAATTTTTCACATATGACATATGGACTGGAAATTTTGTCTGTTAAATCTGAAGTCTGTTAAACTGAGGTCCTTAAAATTGAAGGCTTACTGTAATTATATTTATAGCAGACAAAATAAAATTGAAGTAAAAAACTGTAACAAGAGACAAAGAAGGCCATTATCTATATATATAAAAGCCTAAATGACCATTTGACCATTCAACCATTCTACGGGTAGCTATGATGCACCCTGACCACCAGGGGACAGACTTGGTGCTGAGGTCTGGCCAATCAGGACTGAGCGAGATGGCCTGGACATGCCCTGGGACCCTTATGAGGTCCCTCCCTGGCTGGCCAACCTCCTGTGGTCTCTACCTGGCCAGCCAACCCCAATTGGCCCCAATTGGGACTGGGCAAGTGGGCTGGACATGCCCTGAATGAATTCATGCATCAGGCTGGTTTCCACCCGATCCCACCAGACCAGGCTGAGGAACCCCACCAGTGCATGAGTATGTGCATCAGGCCTCTAGTATAATAATAAAGGGGTCTATTAATCAAGAGGATATAACAATTATAAATATATATAAAGCCAACAATGGAGAATTTTAATATGTTAAGAAAATAAAAGATCTGCAGGGAGTAATAAACAATAATACAATTATAGTAGGGGATTTCAATATACCATTTTCAACAATGGATAAATTATCTAGTCATAAAGTCAATAAGAAAATATTGAGCCTGAAGTATATTTAGACCACGTAGTCCTAACAGAGATATAGAAAACATACCATCTAGAGAAGCAAAATATAAATTCTTCTCAAGCATATAAACATTATTCAGGATAGTAATTCATATGTTAAGTTATAAAACAAATCTCAGCCAAATTAAAAGGATGGAAATTACACCAAATGTCTTTTCCAACCAATATGTTATAGAAGTCAATAACAGGAATAAAACTAGAAAATTCACAATTATGTGGTAATGAACTCACTCTTGAAAAAACAACTGGTTAAAAAAGAAATTAAAAGAGAAATAAAATGTATTGTAACAAGCAAAAATGGAAATACAACATATTAAAACTTACCTGGTATAGCAAAAGTACTACTAAAAGAAGTTTATAATGATAAATACCTACAGTCTTTAGAAACAGAAATATCTCAAATAAAGAACCACACTTTACACCTCAAGGAACCAGCAAAACAAGAACAAACTGAGTCCAAATTTAGTAGAAGGGAGAAGATAAACATTAGAGCAGAAATAAATCAAATAGAGAATAGAAGAACAAACAAAAAAAATCAACAAAAATTAGAGTTGGTTTTCTGAATAGATAAAAGTTGACAAACCTTTAGGTAGAGTTAGCAATAAAAAGGGAGAGGACTTAAATAAATGACATAATAGATCAAAAGGAGGCATTACAACTGATACCACAGAAATACAAAGGATCATAAGAGACTACTATAAACAATTATATGCCAATAAATTGCACAAGAAAGAAATGGGTAAAATCCTAGAAACATACAACCTACTAAGTGTGAGTCAAGAATAAAGAACTGATGATGAACTGATGAAAATACCTAAGGACATTTAATCAGTAATCAAAAACCTCCCAACAATAACAAAGGTGAGGATCAGATGACTTCATGGGAGAATTCCACCAAACATTTGAAGAATTAATGTCAAATCTTCCACAACTATTTTAAAAATTGAAGAGGAGGGACTACTCCTAAAACAATGTTATGGAAATAATTGATAGAGTCAGACAAGAGTATGGTGATTATCAGAGGGAAAAGGTGGATAAATGGTCATGAAAGGATACTTGACTGAGTATAAAATAAGTCAGACTGTGGAAGGCAAATACTGTATGATCTCATTTAAATGTAGAATCTAAAACATCAAAGTCTTAGAAACGTAGAAGAGAATAGTCACTGTCAGGGGTTGAGGGTTGGGGGAAATGAATGATGGTGGTCAGATGGTATGGACTGCCAGTTATCCTATATAATAAAAGGCTAGGTGTCATGACCAGAATGACAGATTGACCAGTTGCTATGAGGTGCATTGACCACCTCTCAGTCCCTCCCCCCATCCCTCAAGCTCCAATTGCTGGATAATGGGGAGCCAAAGGGAACTGGGCTGGGTGGCAGTGATGTGGGCCTGGGGACTGGTGAGCAGGTGAAAGGCAGACCGCTTGATCCCTCCCCTGGCCCGCAGGCTCTGATCAATCCTCAGTTTCTCCCTAAAGGAACCTGGCACCTCCATTGCATAGCCTCCGGAGACGCAGACTCATGGCTGTGAGAGGCTCTGGAGTTGAAACTTTAACAAGGACTTCAGCACCTGCAGTGACCCTCAGCCTTCACTGCTGGGAGGTGGATGGAGAACATTAGCTTTACAGCACACAAAAACACCTCCCTAATCCATAGCCGCTTCTGGGTCTTCAAGAAACTGGACAGGCTCCTCAATGATGGATCATTGGGGCCAGAGCCTGAGCTGAGCAGTTCCACAATGGGGGAGGGGCCGAGCCAGGTGCTGGGCCAGTGCAGGGACAGAGGGAGGGAAGGAGGGGAGGGCAGCAGCAAGGGGGCAGCCCTGGTTCCTTGCACCTCCTCACACAAGCATAGCCCTTCCAGGTTGAGTTTCCCACATCATTGTTAGGGTTTTGGCTGGTGACACTGGCTGTAAAAGGATTCACAAGGGAGAGAAAAAACAGGTGCAGAGAGAGGGTGTTTATTTTACTCCTTTAAAAGGAGCAAAGGGCCAGGTGCCCTTTGATGGCACAAGGCACCTAAGGCAGAGTGGGCTGTTCTTTGCATTGCTGGGTGGTGAAATAGGCTGGGTGGCGGTGGTGGGGTTGGACTGGGGACTAGTGAGTGGGGAGAAGATGGCCCTGATCACAGGCTAAGCCTAGGACCTTATCCACACACAATTTCGTGCACTGAGCCTCTAGTGAGATTAATAAGTTTTGAAGTATAATATACAGACAGCATGGTGACTATAGTTACCAATACTGTATTGTATTCCTAAAAGTTGCTATGAGAGTACAGCTTTAATGTTCTCATAATAACAACAACAATAATAACATGATCATTAGAGAGATAAAGGATGTGTTAAGTAATTTTAGTGTGGTAAGCATTTCACAATATATACATGTATTAAATCATTACACAAACTTACACAATGTTATATGTCAATTACATCTTGATAAAACTGTGAGGGGGGGCATGAAACTAAACAATAAGTATTTTTCAACATCAAAATATTTCCCAAATCTATTATTGGACCTATAGGAACACACAGAAAGGATAAAATACAGAGCCAGTAAGGTGGCAGAATGAGCTTTCCAAAACAAGGTAATGCTAAAACAGTGTAACCTGCATGATTGATAGGACTGCAAGGAAGACAAATAAATGATACCTGGAGTGGCCATCAGAAGCTATATGGAGGAGGTCACTTTCTAAGAGAAATAGGATTTGATAGTGAAGAGAGGGAATGTTGCAAAAAGCATGACTAAAACCCGAAAGGCAGGATTAAAAGAGTTAAGAGTTTATGGCTCATGTACTTCTTAGACTGTAGAACATTATTTTGACCAATCCACAAAGATTCTAGAGGCAAGCAAACTCATCTCAGCACTTTGCCTTTAGCAAAAACATAAGGTGATTTATTAGTATTCTAGAGAGGCGGGGAAGGGAAGAATTATTTGAAAAAAATTCTTTGAAGAAAATGAGAATGTTAGATCACTTTCTAGCTCTAATTCAGAAATTGTCTTGTGGTAAATTCCTAGTACATATGGCAAACCTGCCTCCTCCAAGCTAATTACCATAACCCAATACAAAGCCCACTATGTATAGAGTTCTGGATTATTCACCTTTACAAACCTCTACAAATATATAACCTATCACATTTACTATTATTAACATTAATACATGAGTTGATGAGAGAGTCATTGTTCAGGTCAGGTAATGTAATATAAATTATAGTGTTTTTTTAAACCAATCATGTCAAACTCCAAGGCTAAACAAGCCAAATAAACAAGGTTTAAGTTTATGTGGGCCGCAAAAAACAAAAGCTTTAATTTTCACAGAAACGTAGGTTTATTTCGATAATGAGATGCTGAATACAAAGGGCTAAAATAAATGAGTAATCATTAACATAAAATAATAGAACATTTTAATACAAATTAGTATTTTTTGAACATTAACTTACCAGACTCTGAATAATTGCACAAATTAATAGGTGTAACTCAAATAAACCTATTTTTCTTATTCTCTGAAAGAGAAATATTTTCTTTTGCATACACCAAACAAGTCAGTCCAAGACTAATGATGTGGCAATCGGCTGCTAAAATATTCTCTGTTAGTATTAGTGGAGAGAAATGGTGTGCCTGCGGGTAAGGTGCATAAGGAAAATGAATGTGACACGGTTATAGTAATCAGTCATTAGCGAACGTTGTAGTTCATTATTAATAATGATGTATAACAGGATATTGTAAAAATTAAGTTTAGGAATTTTTATTAAAACATTTCTTACATACCATTATATTCGCTGGGCCACAAAAATATTTGTTGTAGACCACATGAAGGTCGCGATTTTGACATGCTTGTTTTAAACCATAAAGTCAAATGTAAAACATACTGTTATAATAATTGACAAAGCTGTGAATGTTTGCACATAAAACCTCATGTTCACAGAGCTTCTAGAGGGAAAAAAATCATATTGGATGTCTCTTAAAATATAACAAAACTAAAGTGATTTTATTTATTTATTTTCCCCAGAATTTATTTGTTTGTTTGTTTGTTTGTTTTTCCTTTTTATTGATTGCTATTTTCCTCTTTTCTTATATTCACATGATTAATAGTAACATGGCCTTATTTGCATACAATTTGCATACACCAGAGCAAGCGGGTCCAGCGTGTGGGATGAATTTACTGGGGAGGGGGTTGTCTCTGTGCCATCTGAGGTTCATTGTGCCACTGATGGCAGCATCTTCAGCTGCACCTGGTCCTCCTAGGAGGATGGAGCTGCCACCCAGACGGCTTCCATGACCTTGGCCACCTTGTTCCTCTTGGAAGTGAGTGGGGTCTCCAGGGTGAGGGAGGCATTGGCCAACTCCTGGGGCTTGTCGCTGGCCAGTAAGTGCAGCAGGTTATGCAGGGCCTTGGCCACGTCACTGGGGGTGCTTTTGTTGACCAGGTAGTAGAGGATGGGGTCCGTCAAGCACAGCGGGTGGGCCACGGCCAGGTAGCAGTCCATCGAGATGCAGCACAGGAAGGCAGTGCTTATGTAGATGTTGGTGTAGAAGATGAAGCTGAAGAGCTTGCAAGAGCCATGGCCATGGATCCAGTTGTCATGTTGTAGAAAGTAGTCGACCCAGAGTGGCAGCATGCAGATGTATAGCAGGTCGATGATGCTCAGGTTCATGAGGTATACACCCAGCTCATTGCCCTGGAGCACCGGGCAGTAGGCAGCCAACAGTGCCAGGCATTTGGTGGGCAGCCCCATGTCGATGACGAAGATGTAGAGGGAAGGTGGGAAGAGGTGGTCCATGCGGGAGTCCACGTGGCAGCCCTCCCAGCTGTGGTTGCCCATCCTCAGCGCTGGGCCTTTCAGGAGCTTCCCATAGCCCCCGGGGTCTGTGGGGACACGGGGGGGGGAGACCATGGGGCTCCCTGAGCCCCCTCCTTGGAGGCTCAGGGGGACATAGTGGGAAGTGGTCCCCCAGGGAAGAGAGGAGGTTGGCTGTGAATGGGAAAGTGTGGAGTTTGAGAGGGAAAAATTAGGGGAAGGACTGAATCAACACAAGAGGGAGTTGTGTGTGTGTGTGGGGGGGGGGGATGGACCAAGGGCTTTGTTAAGGAGGTGTTTCTAGAGGCAGTCAGAGGGTAAGTGGGGGAAGAATGGGGTGACACAGAAACTGGCAGAGGGGAGTGCTTATGGAAGAGATGAAGGTGTCATGGGCCCTGGCCAGAGTTCTGTGCAGGACAAAGGGAGCAGTGGGGCTAAGCTGAAGTGATCGTGGGTGGAATGTACTAGAAGCCAAGGGAAACACATAGGAAGGTGTTGAGACAGGTAGGGCTACAATCGGGGAGTACTGAATAGACCAGGCAGTGTGGGTGTGGGTGCTGGCATTTCCCAGGACCCCAATAAGAAGTGAGGAAATAAGAAAAGATAACGGAAAAGGAGGTGTTGGGGGTAGAGGGACAGGGTGGAGGAAGGGATCAGCCTAAGGAATGTAGGAAAGGGAACAGAAAGGAAGTGAGTAAGGGCTAGATCACAGGAGGATTGTGGATGGAAGGAGCAGTGGGAAGGGGGCAGGGGAGGACTTCACCTGTCTTGTGAAGGCTGAGCAGTGAGATGAGGCAGCCCCACCTGCAGCTCTGCGCTGGCTTTGCAGTACCTTACTTTGTATCTTGTTTTTGTCTGTCTGTCTGTCTGTCTGTCTAGAGCACATGTGTCAAACACAAGGCCCGCGGGCCAAATCCGTCCCGCCAGGCCTTGCAATGTGGCCCGCACCGCGCTGTCATCACTGCACTCCGCTGCGTTTCCATCACAATGACAGTTTATGACTGTTCAGTAAACCATTCGGCCCGCGATTTAGGCTGGATTTTAGATTTTGGCCCCTTCTCTGATTGAGTTCGACACCCCTAGTCTAGAGTGTATGTTCCAGGAGGGAAGGGACCTTGTGTTGACTGCTGAATCTCCAACGTACAGTAGGTGCTCAATAAATGACTGTTGACTGGTGCCCTGGTGGCAGGCAGAAGCCAGGGGACAGTCAGGCCACACTGACTGCCTTGCTGGGCCTTGGTTTCCCCTTTTCTACCAAAGGGGTCCTCATGTCCCCCAAGGTGCATGCTGCCAGGAAGGGACAGCAGGGTCACTAGCCTCTATCCCTCTGATGTTCTGAGTTCCAGCGTTCTCACCACCGCAGGTGCCGTTAGTCCACTCATGGTTGGCTGTTCTATTATTGTAACATCCTAGGCCTTACCTTCCCTCCGTCCTCTTATTATTATCCTCACAGCTCTCCATGCCCTCACCCAATATTCCAGGAAGCTCGCATTCCAATATTCGAAAGTTCTATTGTTAGAACATTCTACGACTTTCATAATCTATTATTAAACTCTCTGTAATTATTATCCTTGCCAAGCAAAACCATTCATGTGTATTTCCCTTTTTTTACAGAAATGGGAACATACTCCATGTACGGTGAACCCCACTTCCTTTTCTCCCTTATCTAATCCATTTCTTTAACATTCCAGCAGCCTGAAGTTCTAAGGTTACACAGAGTTCTCAGATACTAAGGAATCCTGGGAGGGGGTGAGTTTGTCACCATCTCCACCTAGTCTTTAACATCTCACCATGGAGGGGCGGGGAGAGACAGGAACTAGGAGCCCAGACTGCCTCCCTGCCCCTCACCCAGAGGGCCTGGCATCACCCCTCCTGGCTGGCTCACACCAGATGAGTTTTTATTTGTCCAGACACAAACCAAATTATAGGCCCTGTCTAAGGTAAGCAGTGGGCTTCATAGGGAGGGTCAGGAGACAGAACCATGAGGGAGCTGATCCTGCCACCCCTCTTGGCCTCCTCGCTCCCCTCCTTCTCTGCTTCTCTGAAACACCTCACCTTCCACCCAAATCAACCCTTGTCCCCTCTCCTTTGCCACCACCCCGGCTTTAGAAATATTGTCTCTGCTCCTAAAAACACTCCTCAGTCTTCCAGCCATTCCTTACCATTTATTTTTTATTAAGGTATTATTTGTATACATATCTTACCATTGCCCCCTCACCCCACTCCCATACATGCCCTCACACATCCCCTCCCCCAGTGTTTTGCATCCATCGGTTATGCTTATTTGCATGCATACAAGTCCTTTGGTTGATCTCTTATCTTCCTCACCTCTCCCTAAATTTCCCTCTGTAATTTGACAGTCTGCTTGATGCTTTACTGACTCTGTATCTATCTTTTTGTTCATCAGTTTATAATGTTCTTTATTATCCACAAATGAATGAGATCATGTTGTATTTTTCTTTCATTGACTGGATTATTTCATTTTTTAGCATAATGCTCTCTAGTTCTATCCAGGTTGCTGCAAATGGTAAGAATCCCTTCTTTTTATGGCAGCATAGTATTCCATTGTGTAGATGTACCATGGTTTTCTGATCCATTCATCTGATGATGAGCACCTAGGCTATTTTCAAAACTTAGCTATTGTAAATTGTGCTGCTATGAACATAGGGGTGCATATATCCTTTCTGATTGGTGTTTATAGTTTCTTAGGATATATTATTAGGGGTGGGATTACTGGGTTAAATGGGAGTTCCATTTACCATCGCACCAAAAAAATTAAGATATCTAGGAATAAACTTAACTAAGGAGGTAAAAGACCTATATGCAGAAAACTACAGGACATTGAAAAAAAGAGAGAGAGAAAGATGTAAACAGATGGAAGAACATACTATGTTCATGGATTGATAGAATCAACATCATTAAAATGTCCATACTACCCAAAGCAATATATAGATTCAATGTACTCTCTATTATAATACCAATGGCATATTTCACAGACCTAGAAAGAACTCTCCAAAAATTCATCTGGAATGAAAAAGACCCCTAATAGTCACAGAAATAATGAGAAAGAAGAATAAAGTAGGTGGGATAACAATACCAGATTTCAAGCTGTATTACAAAGCCATTGTTCTCAAAACAGCCTGGTACTGGCACAAGAACAGACATATAGACCAATGCAATAGAATAGAGAATCCAGATATCAACCCAAACCACTATGCTCAATTAATATTTGACAAAGGAGGTATGAACATACAGTGGAGTCAAGACAGTTTCTTCAACAAATGGTATTAAAATAATTAGATACATGCAAAAAAAATGAAACTAGATCAGCAACTTACACCATACACAAAAATAAATTCAAAATGGATACAGGACTTAAACATAAGGTGGGAAACCATAACAATTCTAGAGGAATCCACAGGCAGAAAAATCTCAGACATATGCCCAAAGAACTTATTCACTGATACTGCTCCTAGGGCAATGGAAGCTAAAGAGAAAATAAACAAATGGGACTACATCAAAATAAAAAGCTTTTTCACAGCAAAAGAAACAACCAACAAAACAATAAGAAAGCCCACTGTATAGGAGAACATATTTGAAAATTTTATCACTGATAAAAGTTTAATCTCCCACATCTTCAGGCAACTGATACAACTTAATAAAAGGAAGAAAAATGATCCAATAAAAAACTGAGCAACAGACCTAAATAGACTCTTTTCAAAAGAAGACAGAAGGAAGGCCAAGAGACACATGAAAACATTCTCAAAGTCACTAATTATCCGAGAGATGCAAATTAAAACAACAATGCGGTACCATCTCACACCTGTCAGAATGCCAATCATCAATAATTCAACAAATGACAAGTGTTGGAGAAGGTGCGGAGAAAAAGGAACCCTCTTGCACTGCTGGTGGGAATGCAGACAGGTGCAGCCACTGTGGATAACAGTATCAAGTTTCCTCAAAAAACTAAAAATAAAGTGATTTTAAATGAAATGCAGGTGCCCTGACAAAAAGGCACACAGTTATAGCTCATAAATGCATGATGCTTTTACTTTTTTTCAAAGCATCATCTCGTCCATTTATCTCACATAAACAAAAAGAGAACTTTATAAACTAAGAAGTTATTAACCTTTTGTAGTATTACTTTCTTTTCTTTAAAACTGGGGATTAGTGACTGCCTGAGGAAATACATTTTATTGATAGCAGCCATAGATCTAAAATTCAGGAATTTAGGCACCAAAATCCAGACATACTAAATTAGAATCTCTAGAAGTTTTGTACTCATATTTTACTACTGCTGTAAGAAATTACCACAAAGTCTATCAGTCAAAACAACACATATTCATTATCTTATTGTTCTGGAGGTCAGAATATATAAAATGGACTTCAGAGGGCTATAACCAAGGTGTAAGCAGGACTATGTTTCTTCTAGGAATCTAGAAGAGAATCCGTTTCCTTGCCTTTTCCAGTTTAGAGAGGCTGTCTGCATTCCTTTTCTCTCTTCCTCTATCTTCAAAGCCAACAATTGCATCACTCTGATCTCTGTTTCCACCATCACATCCCTTTTTCTGATTCTGAAGTTTTTGCCTCATTCTTTTACTTAAAAAGAAACCAGTTATTACATTGGGTCCATCAGAGTAATCCCCATCTCAAATCTTAGCCTAATCATATATGCAAAGCCTCTTTTGCCACATAATGTAGAATATATATAGGTTCTGAGGATTAAGTTGTAGAAATTTTGGGGGAGCATGTATTATAATGCCTTCCATAGGTAGGCCCTAGGAATATACATTTTAACATCCTCCATCTGATTCTGATGTTGTAAGACCACAAGTATAGACTAGTGGTCTCTGAATTTCATAGGTTAAGCACCCTGATTTATAAAACAATTTAGTACTAGTAGTACTAATATAAACATTACAAAAAATATACAAAATGAAGTAAAAAAGATGAAATTTTAAAAGTTAACAATAGAAGTTCTTAAACTTTTCATAGCCCAACTCATTGCCATGTGTACTCCTTAGGTAATACCCTACTTTGGAGAACAGTGTTGTAAACAAGCATCAGCAAACTTCTTCAGCACAGAGCCATGTAGTAAATATTTTGGGTTTTGTGAGCTACATAGTCTCTACTGAAAATACTCAAGTTTGTCTTTGTAATACAAAAGCAGCCATAGACAATATGTAAATAAATGGGAATGGCTACAATAAAATCAAGCAGCTGGCTGGTTTTGGGCTGCAGTCCATAATTTTCCACAGGTTATTAACTGTTCTATTCTTTTTTCTTTTTTGCCCAAAAAATTGATTTTTGCTGTGACATTTCACTGGGAAGTCATATTTTCCTAAGATCATATTCACAAACATGACTATGAGTCTTAGGAAGTGGCAGTTGAGACTTGGAATAATAGTACACTACTTACTCCTAGCCCACTGTCCATCCACCTTCTATCTCCTCCTTGACATACCTCCTTCTGCTGCATCCTTTCCTAGATGTTTGGATGTAAAGCCAGATACACCTAAAGGCTGGTATAGTTCCAGGAGTTATTTCTTGATTTTGAGCTGAGAAGAAGTAGCCATTATTTTATCCCACTGAAAATAGTGTTATTCTTCCCTCTATAGCTGTTTTGGTACAGGCGTAATTATCTATATCTTATCTAATAAAAGAACAATATGCAAATTGACCATACTTCTGCTGTACCCATAAGCATGCCCACCAGCCAATCAGGAGCAAGTATGCAAATTAACCCAACCAAGATGGCTGTTGACACTGAGAGAACAGGAGGCTTGGGTTGCCCTGGCCAAGCTTTCCACACACCCTGGCTGGTCCAGGCCTCTGCTTACAGCTACAAAGTTTCAGTTATAGAAGATAAATAAATCCCAACAAAAATGGTTGTGGCCATAGAGTGAGCAGGAGGCTTGGCTCTGCTCAAAGCTACAAAGTTTCAATTATAGAAAAGAAATAATTCCCAGATACCAGGACCTCTGCTTGGGTCCCCAGGGGTCATGGCCAGCCTGCAAACCACCACATGCCCCTTGCTCAAGCTGTGCCATGCCCCAAGGGAACCCCTACCCTGATCCAGGACACCATTCAGGACAAACCAGCTGGCCCCCACCCGTGTACCACACCTCTATACTATTTAATAAAAGAGTAATATGCAAATTGACCACCACTACAACATACAAGATGGCTGTCCCAATGTGGTCAAGGATGGTTGCCCCCATGTGGACACAAGATAGCCACCACAAGATGGGAGGGCAGTTGGGAGGGACCAGATCTGCAAGGGAGGGTAGTTGTGGGTTATCAGGCCAACAGGGGAGGACAGTTGGGAGGGACAGTTGGGGGCGATCAAGCCTGCAGAGAAGGGCAGTTAGGGGTGATCAGGCTGGCAGAGGAGGCAGTTGGGGATGACCGGGCCTGCAGGGAAGGGCAGTTAGGGGGGACCCAGGCCTCCAGGGGAGAGCATGTGGGGGGACCAGGTCAGCAGGGGAGGTCAGTTAGGAGTGACGAGGCCTGCAGGAAAGGGAAGTTAGGGGCAAACAGGTTGGCAGGGGAGTGGTTAGGGGGTGATCAGACTGGCAGGCAGAAGCAGTTAGGGGCAATCAGGAAAGCAGGCAGGTGAGCAGTTTGGAGCCAGCAGTCCTGGATTGTGAGAGGCATGTCCAACTGCCTGTTTAGGCCTGATCCTACCTGGATCGCACCTAAACAGGCAGTCAGACATTCCTTGAGGGGTCCCAGATTGGAGAGGGTGCAGGCTGAGCTGAGAGACATACCCCCCACCCCTGTGCACAAATTTTGTGCACCAGGCATCTAATACTATATAAAAGCCTAAGCAATTGTCTAACCATTCAACTGTTCACCTGGTAGCTATCACACACAATTACCACCAAGGGGCAGAGTCTCCAACCACTAGAAGAGGGAGCCTGATTCCTTGAGTAACCAGCCATGGGTTAGGTTACTGCTGTTGCACTGTCACCCCTGAATCTGGTTCACCCACACTGAGGACCCAGATAAGGGAAAAGGGAGACAGATTTTTCACAGAATTGGCAGGCCAGTCCAAAAGGCCCCAGCGGTACTTGAATCTGTGCACAGGGCCAGTTTTGATGCTATCCTTGCAGGTCTGACTGAGGGACTCCACCCATCCATGAGTCTGTGCACCAGGCTTCTAGACAGAGAATAAGAATCAACAAATAAAAAAGATGAAAAGACTGAGGTAATTTGAAACCATCATATTTAGAGCTTAAAATGCATATTGTATGGAGTATTAGTGAGATGATGTTCTCTCATTTTCAACTGAAGGTTTGGTCTTGAATGGCTTCACTGAAGTGACAGATATATAGAATAAATACTGATACTGAGAGGGTACAACAGTAGGCTTTTTTGGGGGGGGGGGGAGATGAAATCTTTTATGTTACTTTGGATTGTCAGGATCCAGAGACTCTTGCCTCAAAAGTGGAATATCACCAATTCTGTCAAAGAGATTTTAGAATTTGTCAAACCAGCTTCTTCCCTGTTGGATAAATCACTTTATCATCAGCCTTGATAGAATTCTTTCATTATCTCCTATGACAAGGGACTCAGCACTTCATTTGATATTCCATACCACCCCTGGCAATATATTTCTTGCTTACCCTGAGATAAAATATGCCTCCTTTTGCCTCCCTGTGTTCTGCCCATTGTCCCTTAGTTTCTCATGGAGCCACACAGATAAGACATAATTCCTCTTCTTCAAAGAAAAAGTGTCTTCAAAAATTGTACTATACACTATACCTGTATTTCTTGTTTTATCTCTTCCAGTCTAGAGATTCTATTTCTTCAACTATTTCTCATATGAATGGTTTCCAGTCTCTTTCCAATCATGGCTATGTTCACATTTGTTAATGCTCCCCTTATGATTTGGTATATAGAATTGGCTGTCATATTCTAAATGGAATAACATTACCAATAACTGATATTTTTTCATGTTACTATGTGTCAGATATAGTGCTAAATCCCCCCCCTTAAATTGATTTAATCCTCCAGCGTTTCCATTAAATAAATGCTATTAGTATCTAACTTTACACCTGAAGAAACTGAGGCATAGAAGAAAAGTGAATTACCTGAGGTCACACACCTAGTAAATACCAGAGCTGGGTTGTGAACACCAGTCTCACTTCACATCACTAATCTGCACATAATTGCTGTAGGCAAAGAAGGATTTTACCCAGCCACATACCATAGCTCATATTAAGCTTGTAGGCAACTAAAAAACAAGTAAACAACTATCAATAAATAAACCTAGAACTTTCTTCAATTGAATTGCTGGCAACCTAGTTCTACCCCATTCTTTTCTTGAATAAATTATTATTATTATTATTATTTTAAATATATTTTATTGATTTTTCACAGAGAGGAAGAGAGAGAGATAGAGAGTTAGAAACATCGATGAGAGAGAATCATCGATCAGCTGCCTCTTGCACACCCTCCACCGGGGATGTGCCCACAACCAAGGTACATGCCCTTGCCCAGAATTGAACCCGTGACTTTTCAGTCCGCAGGCTGACGCTCTATCCACTGAGCCAAACCGGTCCCGGCTTGAATAAATTATTTTTAACATAAATGTTCAACTTCACATTTATCCTTAAGTTTAATTTTGTTTTGAGCAATCATTTTTACCTGTTATATTAATGCATTAGCTATTCTCTTTGTCATCTCCAGATTTTCCAGAAGTTCTCTTTCCAGAAGTCAAAGAACTTTCATAAAAACATTGGCAATGACAGGATTCAGTACACTTATGATGAAAATAGCATGAAGCAGACATCAGGATAATTTGGTTTTAGGACAGCACTTAACAGTTAGTGTCTATGTTTTAGCAACATGCTTTTACTCTCTGAGTCCAGTTTTTACTTTTCAAAAAGTAATATTAATCTTTGTGCTCCTTACTTAATAGAATTATTGAGAGTATTAGATAACAATGGATGCAAAGCTGTACTACAAAGGATAAACTGCTATAAAATTAAAAATAAAAGTGGCTGATGGAGGAGACTATGATACCACTGTACTTCTGTGAACAGTTGTTAATAAAACAGTCCATAGCAATGGATCAGGAAGGACTCCAGAAAATGCAACCTGTATCCATTATAGTACAAATGCCTCTGCCACTTATTAGCTCTGAGAGCATAAACAAGTCTCTTAATTCTTCAGAACCTCAGTATTTTTATCTGTAAAATGGGGATAACAATATCTGGAAATCATTATCTGTAACTATTTAAAGTGTCCTAAGATCCTTCTATCGTCAGTTAAAAGACAAAAGAGCTAATTAATATTAGAGTTTAACAAGTCAAGGAAATATGTACTAATCTCTAGGTGAACCATTAAAGAATATATAACAAAGTTAGTGAGAAAAATTAGAAAAATAAAAAAATACAAGAAGGGAGAACAATGATAACAGCAACAAAACTTGAAACAGATTAAACATTAGAAAAAGTTGCAAAAATAGACATATAGCCAAATAAATAAGAAATAATGCTAAATATAAATGTAATAAGTGATCAAATATAAGAATTACCAAACTAGATTTAAAGAAAATAAAACAAGTACAAGTTTCTTATAAGAAACTTATCTAAATTATGCCGAGACCGGTTTGGCTCAATGGATAGAGCGTCGGCTTGGGGACTGAAGGGACCCGGGTTCGATTCCGGTCAAGGGCATGTACCTTGGTTGCGGGCATATCTCCAGTAGGGGGTGTGCAAGAGGCAGCTGATCGATGACTCTCTCTCATTGATGTTTCTAGCTCTCTATCTCTCTCCCTTCCTCTCTGTACAAAATCAATAAAATATATTAAAAAAAAAGAAACTTATCTAAATTATAATGATACAGAAAGCTTAAAAAATTAAAAGACAGAATAAGCTATAGCATGCAAACCCTAACCAAGTAAAAGCTAATTAACTATATTAAGGTCACAAAAGTTAAAATTAAGAATTATTAGAGGTAAAGCTGCATTTTGAAATTATAAAAAGTTAATAAAAACAATTCCACAATTAGAGTGAATTTTAACATACTATTATAATAATAGAACAAGCAAAAACCTAGTAAAGGTATAGAATTTTAAAATTCAGCAAGGATGATGTGTAATAACACTATTAACCAAATTCATATAATTGATATTCATAGATAATTATACAACAACTACAGAATACTACACATGTTTTCGAAATCTAAATGCACCTAAATTTGACCATCTGTTGGACCAAAAAGCAAGTCTCAAATATTTCAAAGATTTGAGATCATCCATGATAGGTTCTGACCATAGCAGAAATAAGTAGTGAGTAACAAAAAGATCACTAAAATGTCCCCATATGATTGAAAATTTAAAAACATGCTCTAAGTTAACCATGGGTCAAAGACAACATAGCAATAACAATTAGAAAATATTTTGAATTGGATGATACTGAAAATTTTATATATTGTAACTTTTGGAATGTAGGTAAATCCATCATTATAAGAAAAACATATAGTCTTAGAAGCCATATATTAGAAAATAGAAACAGTTATTAATCAGTGATCTGAGTATCTATATCAAGAAAATATAAACAGAATAGTTAATTAGGCCTAAGGAAGAGGAAAAACATAATAAAAAAATCAGAGCAAAATTAAACAAAAATATATCACTAGAAAGATAAACAAAATCAAAAGTTAGTTTCTGCCAAAACCGGTTTGGCTCAGTGGTAGAGCATTGGCCTGCGGACTAAAAGGTCCCAGGTTTGATTCCGGTCAAGGGCATGTACATTGGTTGTGGGCACATCCCCGGTAGGGCGTTTCTCTCTCATCAATGTTTCTAGCTCTCTATCCCTCTCTCCTCCTCTCTGTAAAAAAAATCAATAAAATATATATTTTTAAAAAAGTTTCTTTCAAAAGATGAGTAAAAAGGATATACATTGGTAATAGTGATTCCCCCAACCCCACCCAAAAGAAAAGGAAACCAGAAATTTCGAGGGTGAGCATACATCCTGATTTAGCATCTCCTTTCAGTTTCAAAATGTTTGGGTCTATATTCTAAATTATAGTTATTTTGCAGATACTCAAAACCATAAATCAAAAGGGTACATCACTGTATATCATCTTCTATAGTGCTTTCTCCTTCTGTCTCTACCTTTCGCCAATACCTGTTTATTTAGATTATTACTTTTTCCTTTTATCCACTGCAACAACATTAGCCCAAGTTACCAATGACTTGTTAACTGGATTAGTGCAAACCAGCTTTCCAAAATGTGTCCCTGCTTCCAGTCTTACACCTACACATCTGTCCTCTACTTGCCACACCTATGGCTATCAGGGAAACTAGTTTTGTAATAGTGTTTCCAACAATCAGTACCAGCCTAAAGAAAACAGACCCTTTTAAGCTTCTCAACAATGCTTATCCCTCTTCTCACAAGCCCATTTCTCATTGGTTTGGTAAATTAAATGCTTTTGTCCCTTCACAAAAATATAATGAACTGGTAAATATTCCAGCCAATGTAGTATTCTTACTCTAACATGGCCACTACTGTGAACCTTTTGATCTCTTCTTTTACTGGTTTCTATGACAGTTCTACTTTCACTAAATCTTTGCAGTAATCCAGAACTATAACTTTCTCAAGTTTCTAAGAGCTATTCTAGCAGTTTCCAAGCATTGCTTTCCAAAGTCTTTTCCTGGGTATTAAAATCTGCATCAATGAAGAATGTCCCTATATCACTATATTCTTTTTTTAATACAATATTATATTACCCTTGCCCCTCCACCTTGTTCCAACATCTCATGACTCAGTCCCACACATATTCTCTTGGATCCCATTTGCCAGGTTCTATATCTGTTTTGGGGTATAGTCCCTTTTCTGCCTTAGCAGATTCAATTTATGTTGTGACCTGGCCCTAGTTTCTGGTCTTGTGACCAGGAAGGGAGATAGGAATAGACTGAGAAGTATTATAAATACAGCATTCTTTGTAAGGCAGAGTCCTCAACATCAACTTCAAGAAAAGGAGCAATGCTATCAATTTCTAACAGGGAGGAATAGACTACTTCAACAGGCTAGAGAGTTCAAGAGGCACTGGGAATCCGAGGATTTTTAGTTACTGACCCTATGGTCCCCAGTGCAAATCCCAGGACTCTTATACAATTAAGGCTCCCAATTTGTCATAGAAGACTTTCTGTTTCTGAGAAATAAACTTCCTCTGGAGCACTGCTATTCAAATGATGAGTCCTGAGCCTGATCCTACATTTTGTCTCTCTTCTGTAGGAGATAAGAATGTTTAGTATATGATGCCAAATAGGCCCTTGGTCTTTCACACTTTATCTTCAATTGGTACTTAATCAGTCATTCATTTACAGTAAACACAATGCATTGATAACATTCAGTTATCACCATCTGATTCCAGTTTCTTCATAATTAATACTAGAGACCCAGTGCATGAATTTGTGCACCAGTAGGATCCTTTGATCTGCCCTGTGGGATCAGGCCAAAACCAGCTGTCTAACATTCCTGAAGAGATCCCAGATTTCAAGAGGGCACAGGGCAGGCCAAGGGACCCCACTGGTTGCATGATTAGGATCAGGGAGAGATGTAGAAGGTTGCCCAGCCAGGGAGGGACCACAGGAGAGCTCCAGAGCATGTCCGGACCTTCTTGCTCAGTCCTGATAGGCCAGACCCCAGCAATAAGCTAACCTACCAATGGAGCATCTGCCCCCTGGTGGTTATCACAGCGAGCAGTTAAGCAGCCTTAGCATATCATTAGCATATTACTCCTTGACTGGTTGAACGGGTAACCAGATGACTGGACACTTAGCATATTAGGCTTTTATTATATAGGACTAGAGGCCCGGTCCATGAAATTCATGCACAGGTGTAGTCCCTAGTCCTGGCCAGTGATCAACGCACAAGCATCTGATGAGAAAGGGCAGGTCCCAGCTGACCTCCAGGCCCTGGGCAGCACCTGGGCACCTTAGCCCTCATGAGTCCTCCTGTGCCTGAGCCATGACACCAGTCTCCACATGGAGAGGTGGTGAACGTGGCCAGACATCATGGGCTGGGGTGTAGCGTGAGCCTCTGGGCCACCCAGAGGCACTGCACAAAAGCTAAGCATGCAGCATGCTCTCTCCTGGCTGGCCTCACAGAATGGCTCCTGTGTGAACCCATGGGGAATCTGACAGGCCCCTCTGGTCCTGGTGGCTGTGGCCTGGCTCACCCTGCTCACCTGAGAGCACATGTCATAGCAAGTGGTCGAACTTCCAGTTAAACAATTTGCATTTTAGGCTTTTATTATATAGGCTTCCTCTCAAAACTCTCAAAATCTTGATATTATATCAACCAGTGACCAATGAATTATTTTAAACTAGTATCTCATCCTAGTTCACCAGGTGAATGTTTTAATATCGATAATTGCACCACTACAGTATGCCAGAAGCTGTACCTACTACTAATGGTGGGGTCCTAATTATCAGATACCCAATGAGTAACTCAGGTCCAAATTTTCATTTTTAGTCTGCAACCTCCAAATGGCTTAGTTGACAGACCCTGAAATAAAAATTTGCATGATGTAAGATTACTGGAGAATATCTTCATGATCAACACTTATGGGAGAATGTATGATGTAGAATTGTACAAAGTAGGAAGTTGAAGTGCAATGCAATAGCAATAGTCTCATCCAAAACTATGAAGATTGGATGGCACTTTATAGTTGTCCACCCTTGAGTAGCATTGACAGATTTAGTGAAAATAGGCTGCTCAGTCAAATTTGAAATTTGGATAAAAATTTATACTTTTTTTAGTGTAAATATGTTTAATACAAGAATTCTTGATAACCTGAAATAAAAATTAACTGGATGTCTGGTATTTTATCTGACAACTCTGCTCTTGTGGCAAGGGGATGAGGCTTTATACCTATTCTCCTGAATCAATCAGTCAGTGGTAGAAGTGTGAGAATTATGTTTGGGCACTTCTCTGTAGCAGAGGAAACTTTCTGGAAAAAGACAACAAATACCCCCCAGTCTTCAAGACTACCAGCAGCTGGAGGACTAAGATCCTTAGTCCTAATGGAGGAGCTTACCTAGGAATAACTCTAGCAGAATATATGCAAGATGTCTACACAGATAACTTAGAGAAAAAAATTAGAGATAAAATTCAAAAGATTTAGAAAAACTTGAGACATTCCACGTGCATGGATTGCATACTATAAAAATGTCAGTCATTTCCAAATCAATCTATAAGTCAACGAAAGTTTCAGCAGATATTTTCATTTAAAATGGGATAAGCTATCAACCATAGGACTTGTATGCATGCATATAAGCAAAACCAATGGATGAAAAACTCTTGGGGGGGGGGGGCATGTATGGGAGTGGGGGGGCAATGGAAAGATATGTACACATATAATAGCTTAATAAAGAAAAACAAAAATAAAAAAACAAAAATAAAATAAAATAAAATGGGACAAGCTAGTTATGAAATATATATATCAAGTGCAAAGGATCTTGAAGAAGAACAAAGTTGGATGACTTAAATTAACCTGACTATAAAATTTACTATACAGCTATAGTAATCAAGGCAGTATTGTAATCGGACAACCAAGGGGTCCAGGCTGCCTGTAATTAATTCAACCAATTCAGCAGAGACAGGGTTGAATTATTTATGAGCATTTATTCCAATAATGCTGCCAGTATGGGAGAGCAGCAGGTCATCCACAAAAATCTGCTTTGCACCCCACCATAAGCCAGCCGTTTATATTGGGTAGATGGACAAAGATTATGTGAGGAAGTAGGAATTACAGGCATGAGATAGTAGGTATGGGATAATAATTACAGGTTACAAATCATGTGGGCTGGGAAATGGGGCAGGGGCTGCAGAGGGCTGGTGCCTCTGGGTGCCCTGAGACCAGATTATAAGCAATAGGGGCTGTGGGTTATAAATAGTGGGTGCCTCAGGGAGTAGATTGTTTCAGCCAAGAGATTTTAAATCTTTCCACAATGATAGGCAGTTTTGGGGACAGGAGGATGGACTGCATTCCAATGTTAGCTCCCATGTCCCAGGGTATATACCTCTCAGCCAGGTTACAATGTACTTTCTCTAATCAAAACATAACCATCATGGTTAACATACCATGGTTAATATATATTATTATTGTAGCTTGTCTCCCATATTCTATTTCAGCTCCTAATATTTCCCAATGCTTTTTCTGTCATCTCATATCTATGAGATTAGTTTTAGATGAAAAATCTCATGCTGCGGGATTGCATTTGTTTCTGCCTTGAAAGCAGTTCTCAGGGATGAAATACAGTAACTGCAAGATCTTGGGAGATGGTTTCCCTAATTTGTTGAATGTTGTTTTCTATCAATTGATAATTTTCAGACAGATTAAAACAGCACATTCCTTTAAATTCATCACAACCATGGTAATGCCACAACAACAAATAATCTGCTTCTGGGTTCTCTAGAACTTCCTCCCTGACTTGGATCAGCTCCTGATTTACCTTCTGTATAGCTCTGGCAGTGGAATTCAGGGCTTTTACCATACCGGGTCACTTCTACATTAAGGGAGTCTACCATTACTGGCATAACAAAAATGGTCAAAGCAATATATGCATCAGGGCTCTACAGGTGATTATTGTTGCAGTTGACATGAGAAGATCTCTTTTGGTTCAGACTCTGTGAAGTTTGTGATGCATAAAGACAGTCAGTCATCCTAAGGAACAGGACCTCCCGGTGCTATTAGCAGAGATATATGAATAGACAGTTATCCCATATATCAGAAACCAACCATCCAGCAGCTTAGTCTGTTCATTATAAGAGAGAGTGAAATTATCAGAATAATTCATATTGTAGTTATTAGTTACTGAAAGACAATAGCACATCCAATAAAAGTCAGACATTTACCACATGTAACTATTGCAGAAACCTTTAGAGAAAGCATCCTTGCATCCTTTTCCCAAACAGTGGGTCCCAACATATAAAGGTCCTTGTATATGACTTCCAAAAATGAATGGAATAGCCAAAACCGGTTTGGCTCAATGGATAGAGCGTCGGCTTGGGGACTGAAAGGTCCCGGGTTCGATTCCGGTCAAGGGCATGTACCTTGGTTGCGGGCATATCCCCAGTAGGGGGTGTGCAAGAGGCAGCTGATCGATGACTCTCTCTCATCGATGTTTCTAACTCTCTATCTCCCTTCCTCTCTGTACAAAATCAATAAAATATAAAAAAAAAAATGAATGGAATAATTCTACATATTAGCAATAGTTGTCCCAACTCCTACTTGGCAAGATGTAAAGGTCCATTCTCTATAGGTTCCTCCATTGCCAGCTTCAGAACCCTTGGAGTAGTGAGAAGCATGTCTCAGGGTCCTATTCATTTCTCTTCCGGTTGGTGCATCATCCTTGCTCTGCTCATGTCTGTCTAACTGCCTTCCACACCCCCCCTCAAGGATCTTGGATCTAAATTCTTTCAGAGAAAAGGGGTGCAGGTTTTCTCCTCTTCTGTAATTGCTTCATGCTGATAAGGGACAAATATATATATATATATATATATATATATATATATATATATATATTTTTTTTTTTTTTTTTTTTTTTTTCCAGAGTGAAGAGATCCTTGCTCTCTGTCAGAGGGACGATGAGGCCTGGGCACTGAAGGAGGTGGCAATGGTGTCTAGATGTGGTATTCCCTGATAAGAAGTAGGGCTTGTAACCTGGTGGAGATAAACTGTGTTATAAGTGTTAGTATGATTGAGGTAAAAGCTAGAGATAAATTCAGAATCCAGTTCAATTCATAGGTGAAAAAAATAAAACTTTGATTCTAATATTCACAACTGTTTGTCATAGAGTCTACTGAAACACAATTTCCCCCTAAAATCACCCTCATTTTTTATTAAGAAGCCAAATTAAGACCAATTTATTTATGGTAATGATAGATCCTCCCTTCGCCCAACTGGTGGGTGGAATATGACATAACCTGCACCTGCGGCCTGAACATATGTGAGTACCTAACCAGGCACCTTATATGGACTATACATTGAACCACCAATAAACACCTGCCAAATACCCTAACCTGCCAAATATCACAACCATAAGCCCTTGTACCTTCTATGGACCACCAATCAGCATGTGCCAAGTACCTTAACCCCCCATTCTTTCCCATTCCTCCCCTCAAAAGACATGTTCACCTCTGCACATGTTACTGTTCTCCCCTTGTGAGACAGCCCAGCAGGTCTTTCTGCTCTACTAAAACTGTAGTCCTGGTTTTTGCACTCTGTTTGATCTTTCATTTGGTGCCAAAGTCTGGGAGAGGTGCATGGGAGCGTGGACTATCCTCAAACCTAGCCCCAAGCTTCTGACTCCTGCTCTGGCTCTGCTTGGTGGTATGGTTCTGAGTTGATTGGCCCACTCTGGACACCTCTCAAACCCTGCTGTACCAGGGAATGTGGGGATCTTGTCGCTTCCTTCTCACTGGTAGGCTTCAGGGACTCCCGCCAACCCCCTCATGGTTCCCTTGACCTGGAAGGGCCTCAAGAATTTCTCATCTACTTGGCTACACATTCTACGTTCTACATTCTACGTAAGCCCAGGTAACTGGCCGGGAAACTCTGCTTTACTCTATGGGAAAGGTCTCCAGGTGACGACCTTGGAACCTTTACTTGTCTCTTTCTCTCTCTACAGGTTGGCTGAGGGAAAAGAAGGGCACTCCTTGTTCTCTCCCCAAATTACCAGTGGCCCTTCCCTCCGGTCATAAAAACCTCTCAGTCCAAATCCCCTTGAAACACACCCTTAGTGTGTCTCCTCTCCAGTCTCTCGACCCTTGGTCTTTTTGGCTACATTAAACCAAAAAAGCTCATTTTATTTTTTCTGTAACACTACCTGGCCATAATATGAACTCGATGATGTCTCTCTGTGGCCCCAAAATGGCATTTTTACTTCCAATATCCTCCAAAAAGTAGATAAGTTTTGCCACCAGACAGGGAAAGCTTTCAAAATATCTACTAACAGGCATTCTCCCCCCCCCCCGCCCCACTTCTGCCCCTCGCTTTGCTCCTCATGTTACATCCATCAGATCTTCCTCAAAAAGTACTCTTTGCCCCCACAATCTGGTCCTCAACCCCTTTTTCTGTCTTCTGACTCTTTCAACCCAGCCGATCATTCATCTCCACCTCTCTGGCATCCACCAATCCCTTACTACCCTGCTGCAGAATCCACACCCCATGGTCTACCCTCTGAGAATTCTATTGTAACTGCCTGCCTTCCCCTGTGCTCTCCACCGAATCTCTGCCCCCATGGTCACCAGCAACCAAATTCACAGGTGGCTGGACATTCCCTTCTCACTTTCTGTTCTTTCTCAACTGGAAAAATGCCTCGGCTCTTTTTCTTTAGACCCTCTTAACCAGCAGCTGCCTTCTCCCCAGTCACTAAGAGCCCAAATCCTGAGAAACATAAGCTCCAAAACAGCCTTTCCCATCTATCAATAACACTCATTTTCAGGCCACCCAAAGACTGCCTTCATCAACAGCCTCTTCTATTCCTGCATCCATTCTACCTATGAGGGAGGCAGCAGGAACTAAGGGTATAGTATGAGTCCATGTCCCATTCTCTATGTCCAGCCTTACAGTTTAAGAGGCATCTCAGGTTTCTTTTTCCACTGACCTGACCACCTTTACTCCCCCAACATACACTGCAAACTTCAAAAAACATATACACATCCACAAACCCCTCAAAAAGACCTCATTAACCTGACCTTTAAGATCTTTAACAATAGAGACATGGAAACCCAAATTCAGAATCAAAGGAGAGATCAGGCCAAGTCTGAGGCCCAGAAGGAGGCCTTCCAGCTCTTAGCCATCTCTCCCCTGAACCCCAAACAAAGTGCCAGTCCTCCAACTGCAGGTAAGTCAGGGGATAAGCCTCCTCTGGGCCCATGCTTCACATGAAGCAAGGAAAGACACTGGGCCAATTCCTGCTCAAACCTGAGACCTCAGCCTGGGCCCTGCCCAAGGTGTGGAAAGGAAGACCACTGGAAATCAGACTGTAGCCTGCCCCTCCAGTTTAGACCTCAGCCAGTCCAGCACAGCCACCCTCTGGATCCACTTTGAAGCTCCCAGACCTCCTGGGACTGGCCATTGAAGAAGCTTCCCAAGCCCTGACAGGGCCCCACAGACTTACATCACCAGGACAGAGCCTCGGGTAACAACTGTGTTGGTAGGTAATCCTATATCTTTTTTAATTGACACTCGAACACTTATTCTGCCCTCTTCAAATTCCCTGAGACTTGTCCACTCCTCAGTATCTTTATGGGGGTTGATGGATTAGTCTCACAGCCATTAGCCACCTCACTTCTACAATGCATCTTACTAAATTCCCCCATTTACTCTTTTCCCATTCTACTTTGGTGCCCGGCCAGGGCTACCATGTATTCCCTCATAAAGCCCAGTTGTCCCAAACCACAGTCACCTACCTCAGTTTCACTCTCTCACTCCACAAGGCCAAGCCATTCCTTGGACTGTAAATGCCCTATCTCCTTATCTCCTCCATGACTGTCCCTTCTTCTGAACAAGGAATTTTCTCCTTTCTCAGGCTCACTGGGTACTCTTGCCTCCAGGTTCACAACTTTAGTCTTTTTGAAAAGCTCCTTTATGACAAGACATGGTAAAGGGACCCCCCTCACTGAGCCTTTGGATCCCAAGGCCAACATTCTCACTCATGTAATGCTCTAAAAACTGCTCTGACCTCAGCACCTTCTCACCTTGCCCCCTCCCCCAATCCACCCTTCCCAAAGAACAACTTTCTTGACTACACAGTAAGGCTATTATCAGAAACTAAGATCATTATCTCTAGAAAAAATGCTGCAGTTTAAATATAAGCAGCTAGAGGTCTGGGAACAGCCTGTGGGGCCTACTCCCTCCTCCCCCTGCCTTTTCTAAATATTTTTAAATAGCATACAATACTGAAACATTTATTGCTAGACATGTTTAGAAATACTTAATGGAAGGTCTGAGGCATGGTTATGCATTTTTGAAGGAAGGCTAATTTGAAAGTGTGAAATTTGTGAACGTTGTGTAGGTGATGAGAAGGAAAAGAGAAATGTTGAAAGAAAGAAAGAAAGAAAGAAAGAAAGAAAGAAAGAAAGAAAGAAAGAAAGAAAGAAAGAAAGAAAGAAAGAAAGAAAGTCCTAAAGTTAAATGCTGACAAGAATTGCAAAGGGGCCATTTTACTCTGAGCAAGAAAGTGAGGTTTTAGTCTCCAAGCCTGGGAGGACAAAGTTGCTGGATACTTCTTAAACTAAACCAGAATATTCACAGTGTCTAACTTCTTACTGAAACATCCAATCAGCTTGTCTCTGTCATCAGGGATTTTTCTTCCTCTGTGGGGAAAACACATACATCTGTCTCCCCATCAGCAGGACAGGAACCTGTACTCTCATCTATCTCTCACCCAATGTAGATTCAGCCCCCAATAATCAGTCTTTACCTGTCCCCCTATCCATCATATCTGACATAAAAGAGGAGTCCAGATAATTCTTCTCCTCATAACCCTCAGCATCACAGCAGGGGTTGGAACTGCCATAGGGAGCTTAACCGCTGCTCTACCTATTTTGAAACCCTGTCTTAGGACCTACAAGAAACATGTGGATGACAAGCAAGGGGCAAAATTGGGAAAACAAGAACCTCACTCCCAGGGTAACCTACTCTCCCCTTTCATATCACTAGTAAGGCAACTGAGATCCCTACTCATTTCCCCCCTAAAAATAATATCTAAGTCTCAGTTGTATTTCAGCTTCAGGCCCAGAAAAACCAGACAAGTGATGCTGTGGCAGCTTCAGGACCAGTTTTTAATCTCCCAAGTGACTCAACAGGATCACTTTTGAGACTTCACCAACCAATCTCTTGGGGAAATCATGCTGCTGCACCCCTTGTCCAGCATGGAAAACACTACCTGTTTAACAAATATCTCTCAAACCACTACCTCAACTACTCCTACTCCTTACAACTGTGCACAATCTATAAATTTACCCCCTCCCTTAGCCTGCCTACCACCGTGTATTTTTCTCCTCTGTGGGACTATTGCCTACACCTGTGTCCCCCAGCACCTGTCACACTCACTCTATGTATTCCTAACCCCCAATCTTTCGATCAGAACAGAGGGAGAACTCGAATTCTCTCTTGATCTTCTCAGACCTCGCCACAAAATGGCAGCCCTTGTTCCCCTCTTAGTGGGTATAGGAGTTCTCACTGAAGTAGGGACTGGAGTAGGAGGCATTTACTTCTCTGTTCATTTCTACCACAAATTTCTGCTGAATTTTCCGAAGATACTCCATCATTAGCAATTCCTTTGAATCCCTTCAAAGACAAGTAGACTCCTTAGCAATGGTCACCTTACAGAACTGGTGTGCTTTAGATCTCTTGACATCAGAAAAAGGGGGTACCTGTGTCTTTCTTGGGGAAGAATGCTGCTTCTTTGTAAGTTATTTCGAAATTGTCAAAGATCACATTAAATCCCTCCAGGACAGAATTGACTAAAGATGACATAACCAGCTAGAAGTGGGGTATGCCATCTTTGGCTCACTTACCCAATGGCTCCTCCCACTATTAGGCCCACTGTTATTTATTCTTTTAATCTTGCTCTTTGCCCCTGTCTCATGCACTGTTTCACTAGTTTTTTGCAGAACAGAATGCAGGTGTTCACCAACCAGAAGGTGGGAAAGACCTATTTGGCCTTGAATCCAGAACCTAGAGGCACCTATGTCACCAGAATCCTTGAGACCACTGGTAGACTCCCCAACAACATCCCCTCTCAGCAGGAAGTAGCTACAGAAGACAGACCTTCGCCCCCTGACCTTTCCCAGACTCTCCATTTTTATTTTTATTTATTTATTTATTTATTTTTTTTACTATTATCAAAAGCCTGGAATGATAGATCCTCCCTTTCCCCAACTGGTGGACGGAATATGACATAACCTGAACCTGTGGCCTGGACATATTGAAGTACCTAACCAGCCACCTTATATGGACTATACATTGAATCACCAATCAACAACTGCCAAATACCCTAAGCCCTTATACCTTATATGGACCATACATTAAGCCACCAATCAGCGTGTGCTGAATACCCTAAGCCCCCATTCCTTCCCATTCCTCCCCTCAAAAGGCATGTTCACCTCTGCACGTGTTGCTGTTCTCCCCTTGCGAGAAAGCCCAGTAGGGTCCTTCTCCTCTAATAAAGCCTGTAGTCCTGGTTTTCATACTCTGTCTGATCTTTCAGGTATTAAGTCTAGTTTCAGTTTGGCCTGGTTTTTTTGCATGAAGACAATAAGAATAGCAATTGGATCATATAGGATTGAAAATAAATCTGCTGTGCTGGAATTTTATGATTAAGCTTTAATTAGCCCAAAGAAACTGAGCCACTTAGTTACCATCATGTTTTCCTGCAATACCTATAGACTTGGGTGAATTTCTCACACTCTTGAGGTTGTCTAAATGTCTTGGAGTTCTTTCCTTGCCATCTCTCAGGAAATCAACCTTCCTTCCTTAATTGGAAAGACTGCCATGAACCACGTGACCAAGCAAGGTACCAGACTATTTCTCCAAGGCACTTTCATTGGCCTCAAAGTCAGTTTTCATTTTTTAAAACTTTCTGGTGGCATCCAGAATCTGGGCATGTCTTTCTCAGACATGACACATGACATTCCAGTAAAAGTCCTGGTTAACATAACAACAATTGGGAACTAGTCTTATTAAATTCATGCAAAGAAAAATATTGCCATGACTCACTTATTAAGAATTGCCAAATTCTGGAGAGATCAGGTAGAGAGAAAAATAGATAATTTACCAAATTGCTTTAAAAAAAAAAAAGAAACAAATTTGCCTTATGTCTGAAAAACAAAACAAAACAAAAATGATTAAGAATCAGCAATGCCTTCAACAAAAGTTATAAAAACTATATAATTATTTTCAATTTATTCAGTCCCATAGTCAATTTTTTGTCTGTCCTGATTTTTCCTGCCAGTACTTCTATAGATCCAGATACTCTATAGATTTCTAATAATTTTCATCCAGTTCAAAAGGGGTCATCTAAAATTGTCAGAGTCCTTATCATGGGTCCCTCAGAAGATGTAATGTTCTTCCAAATGCATTATAACAAAACAGTGACTGTCTCTAAATGACAAGGAAAAATTTAAAATTACACAATTACAGATTTGATTATAATGAAAATGACATGGAACCTTGTCCTTTCTGAAAAATGCAATATTACAGAATAACAGAGTTATAAATGAAAGCATATCAGAATATATTTTAATACTATGCGTATATAAATAGAATATAGCTATTATTTCTTTATATGATAAAGCTTCTCATCTACCTTAACAGAAAATTTTCCTTCATAAAATGAGAAAACAAATCCTTGAGGCATTCCAGGGCCTATTGGAATGACGTAAAGCCAATTCTAGATCAGAAAACAGTTTCTTAAAATTCAAAACCTGGGAAGGTTGTCAAACTTATTTTACCAAAAGATTATATATCATCCTTATTATTATGAAACAGTAGTAGATTATTCATTCAAAGTGACAAAAATGGCATTAAACACAAACATAGGCTAGCAAAACTTCTTATCCCATGATTAAGAAGATGGCCCTTTTAAGTAATAAAGTACCTTTTTCATATAACATAATGTATAACTATTTCAATAAATTATAGAACTTTTGCTTCCTGGGCAAAAAGAGGAAAGTCTTTTTTTACATTTTAACAGACTAGCAAAGACTAAACAAATTCTGCATTAGCTTACTTTAGATTCATTTATCTAATTAAATTTATTATTCAGATTACCTGTAGCTTCCTTTTAAGATTTCTCTTCACAACCCTTACAACTTTCACAAATTTTTAAAACTTTCACCAACCTTTTTACCCATTCAGAAATTACCCGGCTTTAGAACTCACTTTTTTTCCTTCAAAAATGCATCTCCATGCCTCATGTCTCCTACTATCAAAACTATATAATTTCTTTCCAATTGGTTAGAATTCTTAATTTTTAAAAACCGTAGTTTTAGGTGACCACTAAAAAGTATGCAGTTAGCTTTCTTTAGATTGGCAAATAGCTTTATACTTTTGAGAATCGTATTTCTATTAAAAAACATTCACTAACAGTTTCAAGTGTATTTTCTATTTTTTTCTGTAATAAAAGGTCAAAAGTAGGCAAAATCAGATTAATTAATATTTCAGTATCCATCTATTTCAAAATACCTTGATATTTAATAATTTCTACTATGTAACCAGCACAATTCCAAAGTTTGATATTACCAAAGACTTCACTTTTTTTTTTTCTTTACAACATGGGAATGGCCCTTGCTCTAGGGCACCTCAGATCAGGCCCTTCTAGGATAAAAATGTGGGGTGTTTAGAAGGTTTATTTCCCATAATTTTCTTTCTTAGTAGACTGTAACAACATGAAATCTTACATATAAGAAGAGATCTTATCCTATTTCAAAATGGAATAAAAAACAACCCCAAAGTAAATAAATGAGTACTCCCAAAAGAAGTAACTGGAATATTAGCCTTAGAATCTTATTTTACATTAATCCAGAATAGCAAATAACCTTTGGTTATGAGTGATGCAAAGCCTGAACAGCAGAGATAGAGGATTTCCTATGTTCATAAAATGGCAAAGAGCAAATGAAATCCCCAAAAGTTAAGAAAGCAAGCAAAGAACATCATTAACCAAAGTTACATTACAGACACACAAAACTCTTACTAGACATTTCAGGAGGCTTGACACCTTGAGGAGAGCAGGGAAGGTCCTTGAAATTAGGAACTCTCTGCAGCTGCTGGGAAGTCCCTGCAATCCCTTCCATGGGTTCAGCCTGACACAATCAGTTGGGATGTGCCCCATCTTTAAACAATTAAACCAAACAACAGAGAGACACAAAACAACAATCAATAGAGACTCTCTACATATTATATTCATAAGCACACACAACCTACAGACAAGAATTTCAAACAATACTCCTTGTATGCCCAGCCACAGAAACCTCAGGATACCCTGCATTAAAAAACAAACAAATAAACAACAACAACAAAACAACACCACCAAAGCAGGGCAATAGCTCTCATTCCAGAGTGGATCAGATTAAAGGTTCAGAGACCAAGCAAGGACCGCTGGAGGTCTCTTGCCACCAGGACCTGATCAGGTTCACTCAGGAAATGCATGCCTTAAGCTCACAGGAGAGACAGCAATTGCTTCTTGTGCTATACAAACATGCTTGATTCCTTCTCCTGTCGTACAGAAATGCTTGATTCAATTTACATCTTAGGTGAGATGACAGGGATTGATGATGTTGTGGCTAGGACTAAAAACAGGAAAATTCCTGGCAGCACTGCGAATAAGAGTCCAGGTCTCAGACCCAGGAACCCCCAGTCCAGACAGCAAAGGGATCCCCAATACTTACCAAAGAGAACTCCCTGCTTGAGTCCCACCAGAGTCGCCAGATTATGTAACCAGCCAACCAAGGAGTCCGGGCTGCCCATCACTACTTCAGCCAATTAAGCAGAGACAGGGTTTAATCATATATGTGCATTTATTCCAATACTGCCAGCAGTATCGGAGAGCAGCTGGTCATCCACAAAAATCTGCTCTGCACCCCACCATAAGCCAGCTGCTTATATTGGGTAGAAGGACAAAGATTATGTGGAGAAGTAGAAATTATAGGCATGGGAAAGTAGGTATGAGATAATCATTAGATTACAGTCATGCTGGTTGGTGGGAGGGGACCATAGAGGGCAGGTGCCTCCAGGCGCCCTAGGACCAGATTATCAGCAATAGGGGCTGGTGGGTATAAAGAGTAGGTGCCTCAGGGAGTAGATTGTTTTAGCCAAGAGGTTGTAAATCTTTCCACAATAATAAGCAGTTTTTGAACAGGAGGATGGACTGCATTCCAATGTTAGCTCCCATGTCCCAAGGCTTACAACTCGGAGCCAGGTTAGAATGTGCTTTCTCTAATCAGAACATAACCATCATGGTTAACAGAATATTATTAACATTTCTTATAACTGTACCTGGTCCCCAATATTCTATTTCAGCCCTCAACAGTATGGTACTGACATACAGATAGATAGATCAATAGAACAGAATAGAGAGTACAGATATAAACCCACATATGGATCACTGAATTATGACAAAGGTGATATTGAGTAAATAGCAGTTTTTTTTTAATAAATGATGTTAGGTAATATGGATATTTACATTGAATATGAAACTCGGCCCTTACCTTGATACAGACACAAAAATTAATGCCAGATATATATATTTTTTCTACATGTGAAAGGTAAAACTAAAGCATCCATCTTATATAAAAACTGCTGTTGAAATTTTAACCCTGCTATTTTGGCTTCTGTAAATATTTGCTTTCTTAAATAAAGAAAATATGACTACTCCTATTACAGAGAGGCCATAAACCTTCCCCAGATGAAGTTATCAGTGCAGGCACCAGACCAGGCCTTTGGTTGATGTCTCAAAGCCCCGCACATGGGGCTCTTTAAGAACTTGCAAAGGGGACCAGAAAACCCCATATCTGGGAGACAAAGAATGTAAAAAGATACAAATAGGGAAACTTCTTCCATGTTGGGGCCCAGAATTTGAAAGACATAATTACTGTATGCAAATTACACCTCAACATGACTTTTTAAAAAAACACCAATGAGATTATAGAAGCAAGCTAAATAATAAGAGACTATATCTGAAACACATATGACTTTAAGAGCTTATTTCCATGATATGTAAAGAATTTCTACAAACCAATATTAAAAACATTAGCAACACAATAGAAAATGGGCAAAATAAATAGAATAGTGCAAATAAAAATGTACCCAACAGAGAATTTCAAGTTAATTCACAGAGTTGCAATGATATGCCAATAAGAATGGTCAAAACAATGACAACAAATGATAAATGCATCTGTTGCCTAGAATTCTCTTACAGTGTTGGTAGAACTGTAAATTGGTAAAATACTTTGGAACACTGGCAGTGTATTAAAGCTGAACATTTACATACATTACTCAACAATTCTACTTCTAGGTATATAAACAATTGAAAGGTGTATATGAGAACATCAATGATATCTATAAGAATACCCACAGTAACATTACTTGATAATTCCACTTATAATTATAATGTAGAAAGCCATGAGAGAATATTGTCCCCAACCTGATAATGCAAAGAAGATGGAAAATCTACGCAGTGTTTCCCAAAGTGTGGTACGCGTACCCCCAGGGGTATGGGAAGAATTTGGTGGGGGTACGCGTTGCACTGGAGTTTGGTGGGGATATGCACTGCACCGTGCTTAGCTGTGCATAATTCTACATTCTCATGAGTATGAGGGGTACTCAGCATTACAAAAATTATAGAAGGGGTACACATATGTCAAAAGTTTGGGAAACACTGATCTACAGAATAACTTTCTTGAGCCTGTCAGAGAGTTGAGTTATCAAAGCAACCAAATAAACATTCTGATGTATGAAAAGTGCCTTCAAGGAGATATGCAACACTGAAGTTTTTCACATTTGACAGAGAACAAGAGAAAAAATGGCCAACATACAAACAGGTAAGATGAAATCAGTTGAGAATTTTATCAAACTGTTAAGGCAAGTATGGGCAATAGTCAGTTTGGGATAGGTAGATGTCCTTGACATAAGGGGAGCTCACCTTTGCTCACAAGTTTACCAGTACTTCCATGGAAGTCTCCAGGTGTTTTGAAGAAGATCCAAAGCAAGTGGGATATTAAGAGCTCCCCTTGGTGATCCAGTATGTGAGCACTGCTTCTTGGCAGATAGGCAAGATGCTCAGCTGCTTCCCAGCATCCTTGTTTCCTACAAATTGAAGATTAAACTGTTGCTTGTGGGGCAACTAAGTCTTTCCCCTTTTAAGGTCCAGGTAAAAATACATTATTTGGGGGACAGGAACAGAAGAAACTCACATCTGTCTCTGGCAAAGGGGTAGAAAATCCTTTTATTCCCAGGACACAAACATAGTAGCATTTTTTGTAATAAGCCTAAACTGGAAACAACCCTAATGCCATTAATAGTGAATGTACAACAAATTGTTATGTTCAGCCCTGGCTGGTTTGGCTGTGGATAAAGCATCAACCTGTGGACTGAAAGGTCCTGGATTGGATTCCAGTCAAGGACATGTACTTCAGTTGCAGGCTCAGTCTCATGAGGAAGGCAAACAATCAATGTATTTCCTCTCTCTCTCTCTCTCTCTCTCTCTCTCTCTCTCTCTCTCTCTCTCTCTCTCTCTCTCTCTTTCTCTCTCTCTCTCTCCCCATCCCTTCCACTCTGTCTAAAAATCAATGCAAAATAATATCATTGGGTGAGGATTAACAAAAAAAAATTGTTATGTTCACATAATAGAATACTATATAGCAATGAAAATAAATGGATACCTTCACATTAAACAATATGGAAAATCTTTAAAATATGTTGATTAAAAGAAACTTGACACACTATAATACACGCTGTATAATTTAATTTAAATAAAAAGTTTTTTATTTTTTTTAAATATATATTTTATTGATTTTTTTAGAGAGGAAGGGAGAGAGATAGAGAGATAGAAATGTCGATGAGAGAGGAACATCGACCAGCTGCCTCTTGCACACCCCCTACCGGGGATGTGCCCGCAACCAATGTACATGCCCTTGACCGGAATCGAACCCGGGACCCTTCAGTCCACAGACAGACGCTCTACCTCTGAGCCAAACCGGTTTTGGCTAAATAAAAAGTTTTTTAAAAGATATAATCTATACTGTTAGAAGCCAGGAGAGTGGTGGTTAACTATTGGTAGGAAGAATGACATAATGATTGGAAAACTCAGGAGCCTTCTCTAATACTAGGAACATTTTTAATTTTTGACTGGTCACATGGATTTATTCACTGTGTGGTAATTTGTAAAGATATACATTTATTGTTTCAATACTTTTATGTATGTATATTATGTATCAACAAAAATAATGTATTTGTAAAATAAAAGCATATTAGTTATACTAGAAAATGTAATTCTTTTACTTAAAGGCACCTTTTATGAAGAGCTAAACATAAATTGAAATGGAGTATAAAAAACTCATAGAACTTGAAAGTGTGCATATTACGTTTTTTCTTAAAGACTGTGATTAGGATCTAATTATTTAATGCTAAATTTTAATTTCTAACATAAATGGTTTTAAAGTGCCTTTGAATAGTGTGACAGATGAATAGAGAAATGGACATTTGAGAATTATTATACCTAGATAAGTCGATAATTTCATTTCATGGTTGAAAACAATTTGACAGAAATAGAACATACCAGAGAGGAAGAAATTAACCCTAATGAAATGAAGCTGATATTCTAAAGTTCAAGTCGTTACATAGTAGATTGCACATTTCAGGGATTGTTTGTCCTACTTCTCTATATAAGTAGGTATTCTGCACTTAAGATTTCAGTTTAATGTACTTTGTGGAAATAGCTAGAACAGGGTAGCTATTTGGCTAATTGTAAATGCAAAACCTATAAAAGGCATTATTTACCAATGTTCTCTCTTTATATTGCTCTCATAGGCCCTTTGTTTAGAATATTGCATCTTTAATACTAGTCAGAAGATGAACTACATCACAATCATTCAGTGGGTGTGAGGGTATGTTTTTCTTTTGTTGAGCAGAATAAATCAAAATTAGAATGAGCATGACACTCCAACAACTTATATATTTTAGAAAAAAAGTATTTATGAAAACTGAGAATCTGGCAAATGATTTTCTTAAAACTGGTATATGCATTCCAATATGTAAACTGGTACCTTTAGACATATTGTGTACCTCTATACCAAGAACCTTATTGTGTGAGTTATCATTGCCACCAGAGCCATAGAAGGTAGAAGTCAATATTGATTTACTCTGATTACACTGTGAAATATGCATAAACAGTTTCAAAGAAATTGGAACCAATTTTGGATGCAATCCTATATAAGAGGCAGAGCAGGGAACATGGTAACCTCAGAACAATGCTTCAGCCCAGGATTTACTACTTCTCCTTTCCCAGTTCCTCCTTTAGAAATAAATAAATCAATCTTTGTGTCTGTACCACAAGAAGACTTCAGGTGAGCAAGAATTCTCTCAGAGCAAGAGAAGTATTCTTTGGAACAATAGTAAATTCTGTGCAACAGTGTTGGGTGTAGATTTTCTACCAAAAGTAGCACCTAGCACATTAGCCTTTCTGTCTGCAACAATAAGCTGAAGATTTACGGAGCAAGCCACATACTCACTTTTTTTCACAATTCAGCGGCAATGGTGCCTTCTCCTTCCTTACAAAAAGCAAACTAACAGGTGGCAGATTGAATTTTAAACTGCTTTTCAAAATGTTTGCATATGAATTATGCAGAGAAAAAATGTTCTTATCCTGGCATAAAGGATTCTTATTAAGCTATGATTAATAATCATTATATTAGCCTGAAGGAAATTATAAATATTTATAACCAAGTAACCTCTTTAGGTTCAAATATTACATTGATAATTTAGGTCCTGTTGCTGTGAGAGGAATGTACAATTGAATATAGTGGAGAGAGACCTAAGCCCCTTTCTGGAGGCTGCTTGCTGGGGGCAGGTTGGCTTCTGCTATGTTCATTCTGCAAATAGCAGGTAGAAAGGGTTAGTCGCTGATCAAAAGATAAAGGTATATTTAAAAAATATATGTTTTTATTGATTTTTTTTTAGAGTGAGGGAGGGAAAGGTATAGAGAGAAATAGATACACTGATGAGAGAAACATCATTGACTGCCTGCCTCCTGCACACCCCCTAATGGGGATTGAGCCTGAAACACAGTCATATGCCCTGAAATAGAAAAGATGACCTCTTGGTTCCTGGATCAATGTTTAACCATTGAGCCACATCTTCTGGTCACATGGGTCTTCATTTTTTTTTTTAATCAGTACACCCTTCCTTGATAACATTAAAGTCTCATTATTATAGCTTTAGCCATATCTCTCTCCAAACTTGATTATGACTAACTCTCTTCTTGTCATTATTACTTGGATGTCTAATAACATTTTAAACTCACTAAATCCAAAACTGAATATTGATCCATGCACAATATTCTTTATCATAGCTGTTGGCAACTCCATACTTCATATTTTTCACATATATCAATAAAACCATGCAAACATCCTTACTAGCAAATCCTCTCTTCTTTTGCAGCCAAATCCAATGTTGGCTATACCTTCAAAATATATCCAGAATCTATCCATTTCTTATCATGTTCACTCCCACTATGCTGGTTTTGACCACTATTATTACTTGCCTCAGATTACTGCAATAGACTCCTAGGTGGTCTTCTAGCTATCAGGCAAAAAGGATTGTATTAAAGCGTAAGTCAAAGTCTCAGTTTATTAGTGCTGTTATGACAAAAAATACCACAGAGTAGATGGCTTATAAACAACCAAAATTTATTTTTCACAGTTTTGGAGGCTGGGAAGTTCAAGAATATAGAAGATGTAGTGTCTGGTGAGGGCCTACATCCTGGTTCATAGATTACTGACTTTTTACTGTGTCCTTATACGGTGAAAGGGTTAGGGAGCTTTCTGGGGCAACTTTTACCAGGACACTAATCCCATTCATGAGGGCTTCACCTTCATGACACAGTTACCTCTCTAAGACCACACCTCCTAATACCATGGCATTGGGGATTAGGTTTACACAAATGTATTTTTGGGGAAACACAAATATTCAGTCTAAAGCAATCAGACTTAAAAACCCCTAAGCACTTTGAACAGTGTTTCCAAATAGTGGGCACTCAGTAAATATCTAGTAATTTAGATTTGTCTTTCTCCTTTTTCTTTTTCTTTTTTTTACCACCCATCCTTCCCTGCATATATCTGTCCAGTTTTCCCAACACCATTTATTAAAGAGATTGTCTTGACTCCATTGTATGCTCTTGCCTCCTTTGTCTAGTATAAAGTGAGCACAATGGATTGGGTCAACTTCTGGGCTCTCTGTTCTGTTGGTATACATGTCTGTTTTTGTGCTAGTAACAGGCAGTTTTGAGAACAGTGGCTTTGTAATATAGCTTAATATCTGGTATTGTGATCCCTTCAACTTTGTTCCTCTTTCTCAGGATTGCTACAGATATTCAGGGTCTTTTTTTATACCATATGAATTTTTGGAAAGTTTGTTCTAGGTCTGTGAAATATGCTGTTGATATTTCAATGGGGGTTACATTAAATCTATAGATTGTTTTGGGTGGTATGAACATTTTAATGGCATTGTTCTACCAATCTGTGAACATGGTAAAGTCTTCCACTTGTTTATGTCTTCCTCTATCTCTCTTTTTTTATGTCCTATAGTTTTCTGAGTACAGGTCTTTTACCTCCTTAGTTAAGTTTATTCTTTGGTATTTAATTGTTTTTGTTGCAATGTTAAATGAGATTTTTTTTTTAAAGTTTCTCTTTCTGTGAGTTCATTATTGGCGTATAAAAAAACCATAGATTTCTCTGTGTTAATTTTATATCCTGCTACATTGCCAGATTCATTTATTAAACCTTGTAGTGTTTTTTTTGTTTTTGTTTTTTTGTTTTTTTATGGAGTCTTTAGGGTTTTATATGTATAGTATTATGTCATCTGCAAATAATGACAGTTTTACTTCTTTTCCAATTCAGATGCCTTTTATTTCTTCTTCTTGTCTGATAACTTTGGCTAGCATTTCCAGTACTATGTTGAACAGGAGTGGTGAGAGTGGACATCCCTGTATTGTTCCTGTTTTTAGGGAAATTGTTTTAATTTTTGCCCACTGAGGATGATGTTGGCTGTTGGTTTGTGATATAAGGCTTTTATTAAGTTGAGGGATGATCTCTCTATTCACGCATGCTAAGAGTTTTTATTGTGAACAGGGTGTTGGATTGTCAAATACTTTTTCTATATCAATTGATATGATTATGTGATTTTTTAATTTCAATTTGTTTTGTGATTTATTGTGTTTATTGATGTGCAGATATTGTACCATCCTTGCATCCCCGGACTAAATCCCACTTGGTCATGGTGTATGATCTTTCTAATGTAATGTTGGATCTGATTTGTTAGGATTTTGTTGAGGACTTGAGCATCTATGTTCATCAGATATATTGGCCGATGATTCCCTTTCTTTGTAGTGTCTTTATCTGGTTTTTGGATGAGGGTAATGCTGTCTTCATTGAAAGAGCTTGGGAGTATTCCTTCCCGTGTATTTTTTTTAATAGTCCAAGGAGGATAGGTTTTAGTTCTTTGAATGTTTGGCAAAACTTCGCTGTGAAGATATTTGGCAGAAGGAAAGCTATTGTTTTCTAGAAGTTCTTTGTTTTGTTTTGTTTCATGTGTATGTGTGTGTGTGTGTGTGTGTGTGTGTGTGTGTGTGTGTGTGTGTTTATTACTTCAGTTTCCTCCATAGTTATCAGCCTATTCAGATGTTTTTATTCTCCCTAATTGAGTTTTGTTTGGAAGGTCATATTTTTCTAGGAATATGTCCATTTCTTCTAGGTTGACCAGTTTGTTGGAATAGAGTTGTTCATAGTATTTTTTTTTTTTAACAATCCTTTGTATTTCTATGGAGTCTGTTGTTATTTTTCCTCTTTAATTTCTTATTTTGCTTATTCAGATCCTCTCTCTTTACTTCTCAGTGAGCCTGGCTAGAGGTTCATCAATCTTGTTTATCCTTTCAAAGAAGCAGTGCTTGATTTTATTAATCTTTTGTATTTTTTTATCTCTATGTGATTTATTTATGCTCTGGTTTTTATTATTTCCTTCCTTCTGCTTGCTCTAGGCTTTTCTTATTGCCCTCTTTCTAAATCTTTCAGCTGTAGAATTAAATAATTTATAACCAGTTTTTCTTTCTTTTTTTTATGTAGGCCTGTAATGCTATGAACTTCCCTCTCAGGACTGCTTTCATTGTGTCCCATAGATTTTGGATTGTTGTATTTTCATTGTCATTTGTTTCCAGGATACTTTTTATTTCTTCTTTGATCTATCTCTTTTTTAATCCAACCATTGTTGAATAACATGCTATTTAGCATCCAAGTGTTTGACTTTATTATGATTTTTCTTGTAGTTTATTTCTAATATTATGCCATTGTGATATGAAAAGGTGCTTGATATGATTTAAATCCTCTTGAATTTGAAGAAACTTTGCTTATGTCCCAATATGTGGTCTATCTTTGAAAATGTCCTATGTGCACTTGAGAAGAAAGTATATTCCATGGCTTTGTAGTGAAATGTTCTGAAGATGCCAACTAAGTTCATCTAATCTAGTGAGTCATTTAGGATTATTGTTTCTGTGTTGATTTTTTGTCTACAGGATTTATCCAGTGATGTCAATTGGTTATTAAAATCCCCTACTATGATTGTATTGCTGTTGATCTCTCCCTTGATACCTTCCAGAATTTTTTCATGTATTTGGGTGCTTCTACATTGGATGCATATATGTTTACTAGAGTTATATACACTTGTTGTATTGATTCCTTCAGTATTATGTAGTTGCCTTCCTTATCTTTTTTATGGCCTTCACTTTGAGGTCTATTATGTCAGATATAAGTATTGCTACCCAGCTTTTTTTTAATTTTTTAATTTTATTTTTTTTCATTTCCATTTGCTTGAAAGATATTTTTCCATCCCTTCACTTTCTGTCTCTGTGAGTCCCTTGTTCTGAGGTGGGTATCTTGTAGACAGTATATATATATGGGTCATGTTTTCTTATCCATTTAGCCACTCTATCTCTTTTGATTGGAGCATTTAGTCTATTTATGTTTTAGCTTATTATTATAGGTATTTGTAGTCATTTTTATTCTTTATGCCTGTGTTCCTTCTTCTTTCTATTTCTTCTTTTTTACAATAGTCCCTTTAGCGTTTATTGCATTGCTCTCTTAGTAGTGATAAATCCCCTTAGCTTTTTTTTTTTTTTTTTTTTTTTTTTTTTTTTTTTTTTTGTCTGTGAAGCTCCTGACTTTCCCTTTAATTTGAATGTTAGCCTGCAGGATAGAGTACTCTTATATTCAGTCCCTTGCTTTGCATCATTTCATATACTTCATTCCATTTCCTTCTGGCCTGATGTGTTCCTGTTGAGAAATCATTTGGTAATCTAATGGTTGATCCTTTGTAGGTAACTCTCTGTTACTCTCTTGCAGCATTTGAGATTCTCTTTTTGTCGTTAATGCTTGCCATTATAATTATGTGATGTCGTGGTGTGGGTATTTTTGGGTTCATCTTGTTTGGAACTCTGTTTCTGTGACTTTTTTCTTCCTCAAATCAGGGAAGTTTTCTGTCATTATTTCTTCAAATATGTTTTCTAATCCTTGCTCCTCTTCTTGTTTACTGGTACCCCTATTCTACATATGTTACTTTGTTCCATGTTGTCCCAAAACTCCCTTAGGCTCTCCTCCTGCTTTCTACTTTTTTCCTCCAATATCTGTGCAGATTAGGTGTGTTTCACTGCCTTATCTACTAACTCACTAATTTGGTACTCCACTTCTTATAGTCTACTGTTGAAACCTTCCATTATGTTTTTTATTGTTGCTATATCATTCTTGATTTCCTCTTGATTCTTATGCATTTTTTTTTCATTTTCTCATCCATCCTCTTTATGAACTGTATGACTCTGACTCTAAATTCTTTTTCTAATATCTTATATGCCTCTGTTTCATTTAGTTTCTTTTCTAGTGATTCCTCCTTTTCTTTCCCTTTGGGGTTGTTTCTTTGTCTCCCCATTTTCTTCTGTCTCTTTGTGGCCCTGGGAACCCTGCTTGGGGTTTGAGAGGTTGAAGACCCTATCAGGGCATAGGTCTGGAAATCTTTAGCCAAGAGTCTGGGATGTCTTGAGTTTCACACCTTTATTGTCTATGCTCTGAGTTGTATCCCCTTCTCCAACAGATCTGGTCCCTCAAGTTGTCTATTTCATATGCTTGGGGTGGTGGGAGCACATGTACAGTTCCTCTGGTGTGTGACTCCCTGTGAGAACCCAAAGCCCTCTAGCATGCAATTTGCTCTGAGGTCCCAGCACTCGTGGCAGGGTGGCACCTTAGGTCCCTCTGGCAGTGCACTTGCAGTGTGGCCCTGTGACCCCTGGCTGGGCACACTGGCTTTCTCTGGGTTTCCCTAGCAGTGATATCCTGTGGCCCAGAGTGAGACATTTACTGGGTTGCTCAATGTAGCACCAATGGGACTGTCCTAAAAGCCAGGGAGAAGCAGATGTGGGTTGCTCTCAGTCACATACGTAGAGCTCTCCTGTGGCCTGAGTATATGCATGATAGATTAATCTACATTTCCCCATTAGCAAGACCCCAGGATCAGGCTGGAGTGGGTGTGTGTTGCTCTGGGCTTCACAGTCCTTGATTTCTTATAGCTCAGAATGAGATGTGTGCTGGGTTGCTCCAGTTTCCCCTCCTCAGTGTGGAATGGGGAAGTGTGCCCTGGGCCACTCAGTCTGCACTCTCCTTTTGCCCTGAGTAAAGTGCGCATTGGGTTGCTCTGGATGGACCTGGCAGAACTGTACAGGGGGATTTTGTGGAGCAGGTGCAAGTTGCTCTGGGTTGCATAGTCAAAGCTCCCCTGTGGCCCTGAATGAGGCATGCACTATGTTGCTCTGGGTCATCCCTCCTAGGCCTAGGTAACGCAGGCATGGGTTGCTCCAGGTCATCCCAACAGGGCTGTCTAGCAGTCTGTGGTAGAGTGGGCCCTAGTTGCTCTGAATTGCATAGTCCACACTCTTCTGTGGCCCAGAGTGAGATATGCTCTGGGTTGCTCCAGGTTGCCATAGCAGCAAGTCCCAGGGCTTGGTGTGGAGTGGGCGCTGGGTGGTTCTGGGTTATACTAGCATCATGGTTATGGGGTCTGGTGTGGGGGTGGGGCAAGGGTTCCATCTGGCTTGCACTTGCTGCAGGGTCTTGGAGCCTGATCCTAGGATGCTGAGTACCAATGGGCTGGTGATGAGGCCTGGTATGGGAGCTCACTCTGATAGCATTCTTCCTATAGACATCTGGAATCCTGCTGACAGGAACTGTACCATTCGTTGCTGGGGCACAGTGGTAATTCCTTGCAAGTTATGGATGGCAAGTGGCATTCTCTGAGCATCCTCTGTCCTTCCTTATTGAAAATTGTCTCCTCAGCTGTGTCTTATTTGTTAATTCATGGTAGATGTTCTCTGACTTAGTTGCTTTTCTGGCCTGGCCCTGGGAAGAGGTGCATAATACTGCTGCCTAATTTGCTGCCATTTTCTATTCATCCTCTTTTTTTCCCTTCCAAGAAAGGCAGGGGTTCCTTTTGGCCACCCAAAATGTAGAAACATCATTCATTCATTCAACACGCATTTATTTATTGAATTCCTACTATGTATCATGAAGGACTGAGGTAAGGACTTTAATGCCTAGCTGGTTGTGGAAGACTCTGAGTGGGATCTTTATAGCCTTACACAGATGGCCTGAGCTTTATTCCCTTTCTTTAAGAAAGCCCCTGGAAAGTCTAGGTTTGAGAATGGGAAACACACCTTCAGGAAAAGTGTCTCTTAATACAGAATGGTATAGCAGCAGCTGCTACCACAAGTTAAGGTACATTCTAAAGTCAAATCTTATAAAACATATTTGCCTGGGGTGGATATTCTGTGGTCTCATACATGGATCCTAAATCTTAGCAAACAGAGCTTCTGGTGGCAATTCTAGGAAATATACAGCTCAGCAGAGCTGCCATTGCCCCATAATTCCTTTCCTTTTCCTTTTCCCTGAAGTATATGTGGGGACATTGAATGTTGGACAAAAAGAACATGGGCAAGAGGCACTTTATATTTCTGGAAAATCAGAATAAGTTTGCATATATATTCTAAGTGCCCACACACATATACTCCAAATACCTGCAGCATTTTATTCACCCCATATTCTTGAAAATTGGCTTAGGTTACTGAGATTACATATACTAGTGGTTGATTCTTTTCAGTAATATAACTTTAGTAATGCCTCATTTATCCAGCTAGTCCACAGAGGAATAGCCTTTCAGGTCAATAAAGTTGATCCACTAATGTGTAAAAATGTAAAGAACCACTCTAGCTTGTAAACTCACTGACTTTGAAGACCTCTATGATTATCTACTGAGTTTCCCCGAAAATAAGACATCCTCCGAAAATAAAACCTAGCTCATTGAAAGATAATACATCCCCTGAAAATAAGACCTAGCGCAACTTTGGGAGAAAAAATTAATATAAGACACTGTCTTATTTTTGGGGAAACAGGGTAGTTAAAATCCTTTATATTATCTAGCCTGGGTTTCTGCAACTTTGGCACCATTCATGTATTGGGCCAAATAATTCTTTGTTGAGGGGAAAGAACTCTCCTGTACATTGTAGGGGTTTTTTTTTTAGCATCTCAGAATAACAGTAACATCCCTCTGCCCTGGATGTGAAAACCAAAATGCTTCCAAACATTGCAAAATATACCCTGGGTAAAGAACAGATGCTCCTCTTTTGAGAACCAATTATCTAATCCAATTTCTCATTGGATTAGATTATTGGTTCCTCATTTTACCAGTGAAGAAACTGAACTTGATATCAAAGCTAGTGTATGACTACGAAAACAACAACAAGAACAACAAAACAAAAACAAAAACACAATAAAAGCCCACTGCATTCCTGTTGTCCATGCTATAAAATTGGACATTTTCCTTAACTCCTCTTTCTCCCTTAACAGACATCCACAATGTCCTGTCAACATAATTTCTAAATGTCTTTCAAACTGTCTTCTCTCCATTGATATTGTCTTAGACTAGGCTTCCATTTCTTTCACCTGGGTCACTAAAAGAGCCACCTAACTATACTTCCTTTTCTAATCTTATTCTCTTCAATTTATTATGCACATTTTAGCCAGAGTAAAGAACTTAATTTTTTAAAGATTTTCATTGATTTTTAGAAGTAGAGAAAGGGAAAAGGGGAGAGAGAGAGAAACATCTATGTGAGAGCAAAACATCAACCCACTGCCTCCTGCATGCCTCATAGTGGGGATTAAGAACACATCCTGGGCATGTGCCCTGACTGGGAATGGAATTGGCAACTTCTTAGTACACATGACGATGCCCAAAACACTGAGCCACACTGACCAGAGTGTAAATAATTTACATTTTAAAAATTGATTTATTTGAAACTTAAATACTTACAAATCTTCAGTGGCTTCCCATTCAGTGTCTTCAGGAAAAATATCAAACATCTTAACCTGTTATTTGGCACTTGCACATCTTCTCTTTCCCAGTAAATTACTTGTATTTTTATGAATATGTCATATTATTTTTCACTCTCAGTGTTTCATATATGATGTTATCTTTATATAGCACCATTCATCCCCACTTATTTTTGTCTGAATGACTTATTAACGTAGACATTATATCCTCAGCAAGCCTTCCCTGAATGCTCATGTACATGTTAAGTACCCCTCCTGCATGGTCTCTTAGCTCCACGTTAATGCCTTTCTTACCTTGCATTTTAATTGTCTATTCCTTCACTAAATGTGATCTCCAAAGTGGCATGGGATATGTCTAATTTGCCATTTTATCCCCAGTGCTGGCCTATAGATGAATCCTCTATTTATGTTTCATAAATAAAAGAATGGAAGAAACAATGTAACTAAGTTTCATTGTTGTTGTTTTTTTATTACACCATTAGAGGCCTGGTGCACGAAATCTGTGCATGGGAAGGGGGCCCTCAGCCCTGTCTGCACCCTCTCCAATCCGGGACCCCTCAGGGGATGTCCAACTGACAGTTTATGCCTGAACCCTCAGGATCATGTGGGTTCAGGCCTAAACTGTCAGTTGGACATCTCTCTTACAATCATGGACTGCTGGCTCCAAACTACTGGCCTGCCTGCCTGACTGCCTGATTGCCCTTAACCAACTTTGCTTGCCTGCCTAATGCCCCTAACTGCTCCCCTGATGGCTTGATCGCCCCTAACTGCCTCTGCTTTGGCCCTCTCCACCATTGCTTTGTCCAGAAGGATTTCTGAAAGATGTCTGTCTAATTAGCATATTACCCTTTTATTAGTATAGATCCATTCTTCCTTTTTATATCAATGTTGGTCTATGCTTACATAAAGACAATATATTTGATATAATTTAGTATTTTTTCTTTCTGATTACTAAGTCTCATAATATGGTGTCTTCATGTAATGATGCCTTTAGGGAATCTGAGGACATGTAATATTATTTGTCTTGGTACTCAAACGACCCAAAGTGCTGAAATTTTCTGTTCTAGGGTCTTTTTAGTTACAGTTTTCACTCTTGTGTAATTTTTAAAGATATCAGCATGACTGATATTAATAACTCAGCAATAAGAATGGGGTAGTTCAATGTTCTGTTCCCTTCCTATTTTTCTATTTATAATCTGCACAAAAAAAGAGAAAAAATGGCAAATTATATTAGAACTGTATGTGAATAAAACTATATTGGCATAAGGTGATATCAGTGTTAGGGTATCCAGCAGCTATTTTAACCATTTGTAGTCCTTTGTATAGTTTTCTTGATTCTCAGATATGCTCTCAGCAGAACAAAGGATCTAAAAAGGAACTGTCTAATTAGCTCCATTACTCTTATAGCTGGGAACCCAGGCCCTGTTTGTTAGAGTCAGAATGAGTCTTCTAGGATTCCATTTCAGGACTAGTGAAAGCTGCCTCAGACAAGACTCCAGGCTTGCCATTTTACTCTTTGGGTCCTCAACCAAAGAAAAAAGACTTGTCATTTTTATTCTGTACCTATCAAATACACACAGGAAAAAAAGTACAGGTATTATTTGTGAACAATGCTAATGCAGTCAGATTTGAAGTTTGTACAAGGTTATGTAGTGTGGATGCAAAAAAAGGGGGAGGGCTGTTGTCAGTAGAAGAATTTGGCAAGCAGGGGTGCATGGTGAATGTGTGCCAGCAGCCTGGAAAGGCAGCCTAACATATTGATGAAATAAACCACTGAATATAAACAGTTACTTAACTCTGGAGACAGAACAGTTGTCCAGATACATACGTTTAATCATGTGAGTGAGCATCCTGCTGTGAACTCCAGGATCACACCTCATCTTTCCCCAAAAGGCAGCTGCTGGGCAGAGAGGGGCCTGTGGTGTGTTCAGATCTTGTGAAAGTCATGAGCCAATGCGTGTACCTGCGAGTGTCATCTGTGTAGAACATTGCAGGTCTGTATATGATGATGATACTAAGTATTACCTTAGCTTTACTGGATATTCTACTTTACAGAATATTATCACATCCATTACTTCCTTTTATTTTCAAGAGAAAACTAAGACAGCAGAAATAAATGAGTTACTCAAGATCCCACAGCCAGGGCAGAGCAGAACTAAACTAAAATTCAGGTCTGTTGATGCTCATTCACTTTCTATCCAACAACATTGTATCAATACTCATAACTTATTGATGTTACTTAATGTCTAACTGATAGGAGCCTCCTTCAGAAGTTTAAAATTTCTGTGAGTTACTGTAAACTATAGCTCAAAAAAGAATCTAATTTTCAGGAGGGCATCAGAGGTGAAGGAAATAAAGAGGGTCTTTAATTTAGAAGGTGCTCTGCACCAGGGAAAACAGAGCTTCCTGGATAACCATAGGAACTTGGCAGAAGTGCAGAGTGGGATCAGACAGGGGCATCTGGTTTAAATAAGCATAGAAGGAGGACCTAAAGTTGGGTGCAGAGAGAGCCATTACTGAGAAGAGAATAAGACCTTATTTCAAATTGAATGAAGCTGAGTGTACTGCCTATGTAGTTGTAGTTTACACTTTCCTAATACCCTTGTACTTGGGCAGGTAGCATGGGGGTTACAGAAAGAAAAGAGGTAAAAGGTAGAAGATATAGGCTAATAATCAAGGTCACTCAAATCAGAATGGACATTAGAGGTCAAATTATCCTATTTGTGAGGAAGACTGATTTCTGATATCAACATTAAACTCCCTGGGTAAAAACAAAACAAAACAAAACAAAACAAAACCTCCCTGAGTAACACTTTCTTTCTTGAATCAGGTGACATCCCAGGGAGTCTACAAAGTTTTCATATTAAATAACTTGAACACATACCAAAAGTATTTCATATTGGTGGTTTAAAGGCCTTAATTTATCCTGGTTAAATCACTATGTAACCGAGTGACTTCTAGTCAGATAAATGACAAGCAGCAGAAATAAATTGGGAGTCACTGATCCCTCCCTGTACATTGGTCTGGGATGGCTGATATGAAATGACTTACTTCCAATAGTTAACCCTTGAACAATGCAGGGTTTAGGGATTACAAACCCTGCACAGTTGAAAAGCAACGTAAAATGTATGATGCTTGCAAAACTTATGTTGTCCCTCACTATCTGCAGGGTATTGATTCCAGAAGCCCCCTCCCCCCCACACACACAGCACACAGATAACAAAATATGTGGATGTTCAAGTCCTTTTAATAAAATTGCATCAATAAATGCATAGATAAATGCATACAGTTGGCCCTCCATATCTGCAAAATCCAACCATGGATCTAAAACAGTACAGGTATTTATTGAAAAAAATGGATCTAAAACCGTACAGATATTTATTGAAAAAAATCTGCATATAAGTGGACCGACTCATTTCAAACCTATGTTGTTCAAGAGTCATGTACAAATAAATTAACATGGAATTTTTATGACCTGACCCCAGCCTATTTCTTCAACCATTTCTCTCACCTTTCTTTGTCTTGCACTGTGTATTCTTACCAGACTATTTTCATTCCTTGAAAGTATCAATCTATTTTTGCCTCTGGACTTCTGTGTATACTATTTATTCTGGAACTTTCTTACCACCCCCATTATGTTGCCTTGGAATATTTCTACTGACCCTTCAGGCATCAACTTAAAAGTATTTTCTTCTGAGATGCTTTCCCTGACCCTACCCAATGATTAGGCATCTCTTTCATGCTCCTTTACACAATAACTTATCCACCATACTAAATCCTATACATGGATTGCAATTACAGGTCTCTACAGACTGTAAGCTCCATGAAAGGCTCTGTCACTGCCATTTATCCATGCCTAGCACAATGCATAACACACAGTAAATATGCAGCAAATATTTTTTGAATTCAATTAATATCAACAGTAATTTTAACTCAGAAAATGTGTCATGTCATAAAGCATTCATGGTGATAGGTTACCAGTCCATACAAGTAAGTAATTGAGACTTCATTTAATCTAGTTAGTTCTCATTTCCCCACCTGCTTATTATTTTATTATTTATACTAGTATTTCTTCTTTTTTCTTACCTTTATTTTTATATCACTTTCTATGGGGAAGCAAGGGTTTTAGTTGGAAAGTCTGTAAGGAGGAAACTCTGAAAGCTTGGAACCTCCGGGGGAGTTGGCTAAAGGCAACTGCTCCTGCCTTGACTTTTCCAAACAAGTCTGAGCCCCTGGGTGTTTACTGGAATCTTTATGCTTAGTCTTCAGATGTCCTTGTTTAAAGGGCACTGCACAGACATGTGTCTTTTCAAATATGCTTATCCTGCTGATAGTATCTAACAGTTAATTCTAGTTCTAGTTCAAGCTGTTGTTACAATAAAAGCCTAAGGAGACAGGAGAATGAGGCTGTTTGGTTTCTCAGCCCTGGCAACATTCTGCTCTCTATTGTTCCCCAGCCTCTGGTACCATATCTGCTCAGAGATGACTCTGTCATTCCTCCTATCCTCTGAAGCAATGATCCATACTCTGAAACTGATATTTTACTCCTTGTACTCTCACCACCATGCTCCTTCATCAATAAAAGATGCATTTTGTTTCCTCAGATCTCAATGAGATGTTGTACGAAAATGCAATACTAAGTTATAAAACCATGCCAAGATGCTGATGCCTAACCCAGTTGATTCAATTTTAGGATTTCCAAAATTATATATATAAACAGACCATTTCTTATGCCTCAGTGCTCTAACCATAAAAATAAATCTGTGATATCAAAATTTTAGTTGAGCTTCCTGTTTGTGAATGGTTGTTTGTGGGGAATGGTGGATGTGTTGGGGAGGGGGTGCCCTCCAAATCAAATAATAACCTAAGCATTGACCTACATGGTTTCATTGTGATTAGTTTTGGAAACCATGAAAGAGAAAAATCTAAGTCAATCACATTTACTTTTTGGGGGAGGAGCCCAGAAGCTCTGTTAAAATTAACTTTAAAACTATTGGATAAAGGGGATTTCCATTACCCATGTTCTTCCTGTTCTATTCAGCTCAACAAGTCCTACAGAGAGCCTGCCTGTGATGCTCATGGTGCTAAGGGAATTGACACTAATGTTTCTAAAATAACAAGTATTCATCCTATACAATAAAAGCTTAATATGCTAAGTGTCCAGTTGACTGGTCAGCCATTCAACCAGTGAAAGCATAATATGCTAATGATATGCTAAGATCATTCAACCACTTGCTATGACAAGCATTGACCACCAGGGGCAGATGCTCTGACTGGTAAGTTAGCTTGCTGCTGGAGTCTGACTGATCAGGACTGAGTGAGCCAGGCTGGACATGCCCTGGAGCCCTTCCGTGGTCTCTCCCTAGCTGGACAACTTCCTGTGACCCTCCCCGGCCCCAATCATGCACCACTGGGGTTCCTCGGCCTGGCCTGTGCCCTCTTGCAATCCAGAACCCCGGGATGTCAGAAAGCTGGTTTCTGCCAGATCCCGCAGGCCAGGCTGAGGGACCCACTGGTGCATGAATTTGTATACTGTATACCGAGCCTCTAGTTACTAGAGTCTAGTGTTTCTATAATGATTAACTAAAACAAAGCCCCTACTTGCTTCTGGCTTCCTCTAGCTATGTGGTCACCCCCTGAATGTCCTGTTTATGGATTAATTCTCTACCTGCTAAACAGTTTCTGTTTAATATGGAGAGTGTGTCGAATTTGTCAATGGTGATGATGGTTAATGATGTTTCAGATAATGAAATTTTATTAAAAATAAACAACAACAAAAAGACGCATCTGGCTGAAACCGGTTTGGCTCAGTGGATAGAGTGTCGGCCTGTGGACTGAAAGGTCCCAGGTTCGATTCCGGTCAAGTGCATGTACCTTGGTTGCGGGCACATCCCCAGTAGGGCAGCTGATCGATGATTCTCTTTCATCGATGTTTCTAACTCTCTATCCCTCTCTCTTCCTCTCTGTAAAAAATCAATAAAATATATTTTAAAAAAAGACGCATCTGAAATTAAAGGGAATTCCATAAAGTACTATTAAACAGGGAGCAGGTGCCTAATTTTGCAGTCAAGTTGTGGTTCAATTTCTGTCTCTTGCTTATTTATCTTCTAATTCGTTATACTTTGAATGCAAATATCAGAAGCTTGCTATGAATTTGTCCTACTTTGGCATAAGTGTCAATATAGGGTTCCCTGCATCTGTGGTCAATTGGCAAAATGTAATGGACTCTTAGAGTCCCAATAAATTTTCCTCTTGCCCTGGATTTAAAAGCAGTTGTCCTCTTGGGACTAATTTCAATGAAAATATCATCTTCTTCTGGAGACCCTCCACGCTTCTAATGGGTAAAAATTATGATATATCTCTTGGTTTTTCTGCAGATAGCAAGCATCACAGAATCTTACAGAGCTGGTCCATTTCAAAGTCATGCTGTCTGGCATCAAATGGGCCTTTGCTGCCAATCTGCAAACCTTTTATTATTTTCATTGACTTCCAAGTGTTCCCATCACAAAGTCTGTTCAGAGCTGATATCTCCTTAAATCTCAAACTTATTTCTCCTCCACCCCCACCCTTCCTTGAGAATATAACTTTGCTTCCTCCTTGGGAGGACAAAAAGGTGAACTGAGATCTGATATACAAGAAGGGAGGTAAAGTTACTTGCAGAATACATGCTGTGCTTTTGCCATGTAACTTTGAGAGACATTTAGCTCTTGAAAATGTATTTCTGCATATTGGAAACAAGGGATCTGAGATGTAATATGATTACTGACCATCCTAACTTGCCTGAGACTAAGGGCTTGCCTGGGAAATAGACTTTCAGTGTTAAAAACTGGACAGCTTCAGGAAAATCAGAATGGTTGGTTACCCTATATATGAGTAAGGGGCTGAGAGAGCTCATTAAGGATGGCACTATAAAGGTAATCCTAGTCTCTGTGGACCCTTAAGCTATGTGTATGATAATAGAGCTTATCCAAAACTTTCCTTATCAGATGCTGCCCTTGTCCATCTCTGTGATATCATGTCTTACTACTCTCCCTATTGCTCATTGTGCTACAACCACACTGACATTATTTCTGTTTCTCAACCATCCCAAACTAATCCATGCTAGAGCTGTTTTCTCTGCCTGAAAACAATCTTTATCTAAATTTTCATATGGCTTGTTCCATCTCATTTTTCAGGTCTTGACTCAATTTTTATATCATCAAAGCAACCCTCCCTAACCATTCACTGTAATGCACTACTTTTGCCAAGTCTCGTGTATGTTATTATATTTTATTTCATCAAAGTGCTTAACACTATTGCAAAGATCTTATTAATCTGTTCGCTTGTTTATTGTATGTCCCCACCACTAAATGAAAGCTCCGTGATGGTGGAAACTACACCTTTCTTGTTCACTGCTCTATTACTATTGATAGTACCCAGAAGACGAGCAAGAACTCACTATCTATCTGTTGAGTGAATAAATAAATCCAGGTGCTTATGCAATGTAAGGTCCACATCTTTGGTGGGAACATTATAGAAATAGTACTAGCTAAGATATTGTATCTCAAGTTTCAGAATCATATCTTAGCAATTTCTTGGAGGAATATTTACACAAACGACATCTGAATATGTTTGTGTCTTACAAATCTTACAAATATTATCCGGATATTTGACATAGATACAGAGGATAAAAAGGAGAATATAGTTATTTTGGAGTAACATACATTATTAATAGAAAGTGACTGCCAAAATTAGGATACAGAGAAGAGAAGAGAATTTAGCTTCCTTTGAGTGACCAGTTCAGCAAAAAAGCTGGCCCTCCCATTGGAATTCCTAGAGGATAGAGATTCCTGATACCAGAAATTGTAATTAGATAAAATGAAAATGTAATTAGAGAGAGGGAGAGAGAGAGAGAGAGAGAGAGAGAGAGAGAGAGAGAGAGAGAGAGAGATCAGTGTTTTAACAGGAATCCAGGAATCTTAAGCACATTCATGAGGCTAGGGCACTTCTCATGGAAGGTATTCCATAAGAAGAGTCATAGCCTCATGAATTCTCTATGAATTCTCATGGAAGGTATTCCATGAAACTGTACAGATTTAGCAGAAGAACCTTTCCCCTGGATGGAGAATGTAGAGTCCAATGGTTGGATTACAGGGTAAGGTAATGAGGAAGCAGAAGGCATTGTGAGATTACAACTCTTGAAGCTGCCTCTGAAAAGGAGCCATTCAACAAAAATCATAACACAGCCCAGAACACTCAGTTTTGAAATTTAAAAAAAGTAAATTATAAAGTTATGTTTTAAACTTCTTGGAGATTAAAGCCAACAGTTACACTGGAAAAGCTATCTATTCCTATGGGTAAGATGGGATGGGCAGTGCGAGAGAAAGGATCAGGGACGGCTAAAAACAGAGAGCCTAGTGAACAAATAGGGGCAGGGAAACTGATAGTTAACCTGCTAAATCTATAAATGAAAACAGTGCTAATTGTCTGTGTGCACACATGCCTGTGCATGTGTGAGTGTTAGTGTACACCATGTCTATTTTTTTTTCAATTAAAATAGTAACTTATCTGCCCTAGCTAGGTTTGGCTCAGGTGATAGAGCTTTCGTCTGTGGAATGAATGGTCCTGGGTTTGATTCTGGTCAAGGGCATGTACCTTGTTTGCAGCTCCTCCTGGCCTAGGCCCTGGTCAGGGTGAGTGCAGGAGACAACTAATTGATGTGTTTCTCTCACATCTATATATCTGTCTTTCTATCTTTCACTTTCTCTAAAAATCAATGGAAAAAATATTCTTAGGAGAGGATTTAAAAAAAAAATATTAAGTTATCTAGAGAAGAATTTTGTCCTTAGAGAAAGACAACTATACAATCTGGAAAAGAAACCTTCAGGCACATTTTGGAATGAGTTTTTATGAAAAAAATATGTGTGTTTAGCTGCTGTGAATGTTTTTTTTTTTTCCTTTGTTAAGTGCTGGCTAATTCAAAGTTAAATTGATTTAGAACAACTAAAGGCTTTCTCTCTTTTTCTGTTTCACCTCTGGAACAAAGAGAGTACTCTGCCTCACTAAGCCATAAATAACTCCAGGAACATGGATATAAGACATACTATTATGAATTGAGTTTCATAACTATCTTAAATGACTCATTATGCCTATCAGGTTTAATGAAGTGCTACTTCTCCAGTTGTTTTTTTTTTATTTTTTTATTTTTATAAGCACATACTAGGAAAAATGCCACAAAATTACTGACAGAAAAATGGAACAAGGGAACTCACCACAATATTCTTGTGAATAAAAGGCCAAAGGCAAATACTGAAATGAGATTAGAAAGGGACTTAAATAGCAGAAGGCAATCATATATTGTATGAGCATAGAAGGAGGATAAAAAGTTCAAAGACCTGTCAAATAAATAAAACAAGGGTCAAAGTAAAAAAAAATTGCATTTTTTTATGTTCCAAAAGAATTATTTTTTTTAATTAATTTCTTTATTGATTAAGATATCACATATTTGTCCTCAACCCCCCTTTCCAATCCCCCGACTCATGCCCCCACCCCCCTATTGTCACTATTCAGATCTAAGTCCCATGATAAGCAGCAAAAATAACGGTTGACTGGATTCTATGTTGCCTTATGATTTCTAAATTTTTCTCTATGTTCTATTATCTTACACAGTAAAAAAATCTTAAATAGCATTCCCTTTGTGTGAATCCTTATACTTGAATATGGGTCTTGATACTGGGTCCATAAATGGAAGTTAACACTTGAACCCTGAGAAAGGGAAAGAGGACAGAGCATGGAACTTAAGAACACCTTTGTGTTAACCATCTACTACTTCATTAAAGGGGCGGAAAGAGATTAGCCAAAGAACTTATATACATCTATATGAATAACTCAAGGACACAGACAATAGTGCTGTGAAGGCCCTGGTGGGGGAGGACAGTGTGGGTACAGGGTGGAAAGGGTCAATGGGGAGGGGGGGACATCTGTAATACTTTCAACAATAAAGACAACTTAAAAAAAAGAACCTGGATGGGGGTAGGGTGAAGTCCTTATTGGAAGGGGTGGAAGGATAAAGAGGATCAGTAGTAGAACTGTATCTGCAAAAAGATGAGCAGTGAGTAATTGATAGGAAATATGAAATAAGACAAAATGAAGCTCAGATAGATGAGGCTTAAAGTATGCAACTCATGAAAAAGGGGGGGGGTACAACATGTTGCTTACATAGCAAAATTTATTTCTTCTTGCTGTTATTAAGATTATTCTACATTAAATGTGTATAAAAGTTTCTGTGCCTTTCCATGTTCCTACAAGAACTTCATTTTGATTAATAAATTACTGCTCCCATATGAAAAGCTGTAGCTTTCAAAGAGTGTATTAGTTTTGATGAGGGGGGAATATATTGCCTGCCTCAGGAAACTGCAGTGTTGTGGCATTGATGAAAGTAGATTCAGAGAACCCCCAGAGACATACTTTGTTAAAATGACAAGAAAGAACTGTCAGAAACACCAAGTATGTTAAAAAAAAAAAAAGAAAGAAAAAGAAAAAAAAAAGAAAGAAAGAAAAGAAGGAAGAAAGGAAGGAAGAAAGGAAGGAAGGAAGGAAGGAAGGGAAGGAAGGAAGGAAGGAAGGAAGGAAGGAAGGAAGGAAGGAAGGAAGGAAGGAAGGAAAGAAGGAAGGAAAGGAAGGAAGGAAGGAAGGAAGGAAGGAAGGAAGGAAGGAAGGAGGAAGGAAAGAAAGAAAGAAAGAAAGGAAGGAAGGAAGGAAGGAAGGAAGGAAGGAAGGAAGGAAGGAAGGAAGGAAGGAAGGAAAGAAGGAAATAAGGAAAGAAGGAAAGAAGGAAAGAAGGAAGGAAGGAAAAGAGGGAGGGAGGGAGGAAGGAAAGAAATAAGGAAGAAAGAGAAAGATTCTTGCTCCATTTTCTTTAGTCCCCATCACTAAGAGGATGAAAGGACAGACATGAAAGAGCTATTAGAAATAGAGAAAGAGAGATCAGCCCCCTTCCTAACTGTAGATCCTTGAGCTAGGGAAAGGGAGAACATAGGAAACTGAAGTTTTACTTTACATTAGCTAGATATTTTTTGTAGGAAATAAAAAAGTCTTAATGTTTAAATTGAAGCTATCTTTATAACTGACAGTATCTGAAAAATGATACATACACTCTTTCCAGGGGTCATTGTGGGGCAAGAAAGGGATAATCTGAATAGCATAATTTAAAACACTAAGGAGTGAAAAAATATATAATTATTTCTTGTGCAGACCCATTTAAGCCCTGGCTATTGTTTATTAATTAGCTGGTTACAGAATATAGTCATCTTCATAGACATGTAAGACATTTCTTATATTTAACTAAAAAGGTATAATACTAAAGGTTTGCTATGTTGTAGACCTACTGTTTCCATTAGCTAAAAATAGACATTTGTTGTTTGCTTCTCCAGTAGCCATATTCCTTTCTTCCTGCAAGCTGCCACTAATTACCCTTTGAAAATTTTTATTACTCCTTGATTTGCAGTCAGTGTGGCTTGGGTTGATTCCACCCACTAAATCCAGACATGAACACTGATTGGTATAAATGAATATGTAAATCTCATCCCCCTGGCTAGAGTGATTAGTTTATTAGTTTAAGGATGAGCATTTCACTTAATTTATGGCAATTATGGGACAATGAATAGGATTAGTAAAGAAACTATTGAAATAAATTCTGGCCCTAACCAGTTTGACTCAGTGGATAGAGCTTTGGCCTGTGGACTCAAGGGTCCCAGGTTCAACTCTGGTCAAGGGCATGTACCTTCTTTGATGGCACATCCCCAGTAGGGGGTGTGCAGGAAGCAGCTGATTGATGTTTCTCTCTTATTGATGTTTCTAACTCTCCTCTCCCTTCCTCTCTGTAAAAAATCAATAAAGTATATTTTAAAAAAAGAGAAATCCTGTCTTCCCTCTTTATAGTATAGGGAAATTGAAAGGTCTGGAATTTCAGTGGTTTTTTTCTTACAATGAAGTGAGAGAGATTAGAGCTGCCAAATGTCTATCAAGTGGAATATGAGGATGAATGAAGCCAATACTGCAGAAGTCAGAGTAGAAAAATGTGGAGAGACTGACTTGTCAGGGACATTATTTAAGCTATTGGGTCAAGCTTTGTTTAGCTCAAGAATTTTAAATTATTTGAGTCCCTTTATTATACAAATTATTTTGAGTTGGGCTTTCAGTCACTTAAAACATAAAGAGTTCTAATGAATAGTTGGTTTCTTTCTACAAAAATGGGCCAGTTGGCTTTGAATATGTTATAACTTCCATACAAGTGTGACCAGCTGCTTTTCAGATGTATCATAGAATTGGTTGAAAATGAGTTTGGATGACTCAATGGAAATCCATTCTTGTAAATTACAAAGAAAAATCTAAAGCACAAAGTCCATGCTTAAGGTATATGAATAGTATTGCTAGTATAAACAAATATAGAATCACTTTTATTATTTTGGGACTCTGGATACAAGGATCAGTACATGTTGAAATGGTTGTCTTAGAGTCTTCCTGGTGCTTACTGTCTCTGGGCACCTAAAGTTAGGTTGTATATAAATATTTGAGAGGTCCTTCTCAAGCTTGTATAGTACAACCATTTTAATTTGCACATTATTAAACTAAGGTCCAGAGGGAGGATGGTTATCTCAGAGTCAGTAGCCAAATACCACACCCTGATTGTATACAGTATTGTTTAAAAAGCAACAACCTCAATGTTGTTTGTATAGACACATACAACTTGCTTGCATATATAGATGGTTTACTAGGAAAGTTGTCCTCAATGCAGCATGCTTGATGGTTTAATCTACATGCTGCCCTAGAAGCAAGGTAGTTATTGATTTGAGCAGATTACACTTGAGATAAGGGCATGGTTTTAATCCTATATGTGCCATTGAGGTAGGCATCAGTTATTTTTACTTGCACACCATCCTCCTTTCTGGTTAATGAGCCCAACTCTTCATTTTGGCTTAATAACCCCTCTCAGGTTCAGAAACGAGCAAATGACTCATGATTGTCCAATAAAAGAATATTCATCTAGTCACAGTGATTGGCTTGGGAGTGAGCTGATATCCAAATCAGTTGAATCAGAGAAAATCTTGGGACACTTGAGGGAATTAGTAGAGATGAGCAGCTTGACTTTATTGTTTTTGTTAAAGTTGTTATGTTAGTAGAATGGAAGTTTAGAGATGCTGAACATCTTTATCACTTTGTTGGGAATAGCTTTCAGCACAAAGGAAAACAGAGTTAAAAAATGAAGGAGATTTCTAAAGATATCATTTGAATTCCCTGCTCGAGTCAGCCTTACTACTGAAACTTTTAGACACATGACATGATACATTTCCCTTTCTTGATTAGACTGGTTTCAACTGTGATTTCTGTCACCAAAGGAGTCCTAATTAATGCAGACTTCTATTTCCCTCACATCTATAGGTAGTATGTATGATAGATATAAGCTGTCATCTAGCCAAACCTCTGTCTTTGAAATTGCCCACATTGTTTTAAAACCTGATGAAAAGATCGTGGGCATATTTTGGATTGAAGTAAACACCTAACCCAGGAGTTACCAATCCATAAACTATGCTGAGATAATCATTTGAATACAGTGACTGAATAAATTAATTATAAGGTCATCTTAAGTTGGGCCATAGTGGGTGTCATGGCAAGACAAAGTATAGAAACCATCAATAAAGAAAGCTAACCTGTAAAGAAAACAATAGAACAGAATACATATACACAAGGACCATTTACACAAAGAAAACTAGCCTGAGTCTGATTGTATTCTTTACAAAGAATTGACCCTTTCACAAGCAGATCCCAGCACTATGCCAAAGGATGAGGAGAGTTCATTACAAATCTACTTGCACTAGAGGAAATATAGATAAAAGCATAATATTGGGTATTGGGTTGATCTCTTGCATTAATTTTAAACATAAAGAAGACTGCCTGTTAGGCCTCAATTTCTTGACTTTTAATTTGAAGCTTAAAATCTTTTACCTTGACTTCTTTGAAAAGAGAGAGAGAGAGAGAGAGAGAGAGAGAGAGAGAGAGAGAGAGAGAATAGCTGTTCTATATGATGGTAATATTATTTTCTAGCCTGAGATTCTAATGATTTGGGTACAGAGTTGTCTTCCTTTCCTTACCAATCATTGCTCCCTTCCTTTACTTTTGTTTTCTGCCCCCTGTGAGCCTCCCTTTCTTTGAGGAGAATGTTTTTTGTATCATTAAAATGATCTTGTCATTAAAATGCCTACTCAACCAAGGTTACATAAGGAATTAATAAGAATTCAAAGCATTGCTAAAGCAACTTAGAAGCAAAGAAGAGGGAGTGAATATTTGTCCTCATTATCAGAAAAAATAAAACCAAATTTCCTCTTGGGAAGTCATAGTTGTTTTCTCCTAGCTGAATACCAGGAATAAACCAGTTTTCAAATATTCAATAGCAGAAGCAGCAACACCAAGCAACACTTACATGAAATAATGCATGTGAAACATTAGCACAGTTCCTGGCACATTGTGAAGATTCAGTAAGTGTGAATAATGTATGTTCTTATTATATTGAAATGCTCACATTTGCAGTTCTGGACAAGATACCCTTGAAAAGTGGCCATCCCAAAGAGTCACACTCAAGGAGGCTTTAGCACCAGAATCTCAGGTTCTTTTACATTTTGTAAGTGCTTTCAGATTTATTACCTCATTTTTGTTCTGACACAAAGTTGGACTTGTAATTGTAAATTTTAGCTAGAACAGTTATCAGAATGAACTGCTATTGTATTAAAGTCATCCATTATCATTGCAGGAAGAAAATACTGATAAAAGGGAGATTTTCCTCCTTAAAAGCATTAAGCAGCTTATTTATAATGTTGGAGAGATGCAAAGATTTTTATTTTTATCAGTGAATAAAGACATCTCTTAAGTACTGAGCAAAAATGAACACTGAACAGGTTTCAAAATCAACTTCATGGGTTCCTATCTCTAATTTAATAAACTCTCACATGGCACTAAATATGTGGCAGGCATATAAAAGTTTAACAAATATTAAACCATTTATCTTCATAACAACCCAATGAAATGTGTTAGATATTAATATGTGGCCACTATCATTTTACTCTTGAGAAAATTAAGGCAAAAGAGGGCTATTCAAATTGCTCACCATCATAAAGCCAGTATGTAGTAGAACCTGGATTCAAACCTAAGCTACCTGACTCCAGTTTAAACTCCATGCTATAATGCTATGCTGCCCCCCAAGCACTTTCATCACTTTAAGAAGCTATGGGCCAACACTTTCTCAAGTAATTCCCTTCACAGTGCCACCTTCTTGGCTTCTCTAGATTCCCAGAGAGATTGCTTCTGGTGGCAAAACTTTGTGTACCTTAGTCTGGCCCAAAAGAGGCATTAAACAATTCCATAGTTGCCCACAGGTGCTTCAAAGGTAGCACCCAGAGCCACGGAAATGACTTTAGCTTAACTCTAAGGCATTATCTTCTGTTTCTTTAACTGATGAATTTTTAAGAAATCACTTGCCTTCCCTTTCCTAGATATCCACTTTCCAATACACCAAATCTCCCCTTGATTAGCCAATCACTTTCTTTGCTGGAAGAAAAAGGACAGAAAGGTGGAGCTTGTTCTTTCTAAAGTTTGTAAAGCTCCATCTTTAATTGATTAGACCACTTGACAAGGAATTCTGAGATAGAAAAAGAGCAAACCAATGGAGTCAGAGAGAGGCTAGAATATTGTCAGGCACAAAGAACAGATGAAGTCACACATCTTCTCTAGGAAGGGAAAACTATAGTTGATATATGAACCCATTATACATCTTTTATAATATATGAGAAGCCTGGTACAAGAAATTTGTGTACTGGGGAAAGGGGGTGTCCCTCAGCCCAGCCTGTACCCCCTCCAATCTGAGATCCCTTGGGGGATGTCAGACATCCCTCTCACAATCTGGGACCACTGGCTCCTAACCACTACTCTGCCTGACTGCCTGATCACCCCCTAACTGCTCCCCTGCTGACCTGATCACCACCATCTGCCCTCTCCTGCCAACCATCTGGTGACAGCAGGGGGGTGGCCATATTGTGATGATGTGGGGGCAGCCACCTTATGATGACATGGGGTGTCCATATTGTGGCATCCATCTTGTGGTGATGTGGAGGTGGCCATCTTGTGATGACATGGGGTGACCACCTTATGAGGGCATGAAGGTCAATTTGTATATTACCTCTTTATTATATAGGATTGTATATAAATGTTTACACTGAATACAATTCCTTTTAAAACATAGTGTATGGCCTTTGTATCCAGACTTCCTGTGTTCATATCTAATCCCTTAATTTCTGCACTGCTACCTGTGGATTTCTCAACTGTGTTACCTTGAGCAAGACATTAAACTTCACAATGGTTCATTTTCCCCATTTCTAAAATGGAAGTAATAATAAATAGCCTAATATACATGAAGTTTATAAGGCATAGCCTGTTGTCTCTAGGCTATGAGCCTACACAGCATGTTACTGTACAAAAAACATGAGGTTAAATTCAGCACAAGATATAAAGATGCAAACAATCAAGTGAATCAGTAAATACGAGATGCATAAGGCTGCTGCCAAGGCAACTGGACATACTCTTTTACAGAAAACTTTTATTTTAAGTATAAAAAGCATGCTAAAAATAACAATAAAGTGTATAGTATAGAAAATATATTAACCAATGACATTCATAGTCATTTTTTATCATTGTCGAGTATTATATACTTTATATGATTGTATGTACTATACTTTTATGACTCGTAGTGTGGTAGGTTTATTTACACCAGCATAATCACAAACAACTAAGTAATGTGTTGCACTATGACATTATGAATGTTACTAGGTACTGGAATTTTTCAGCTTCATTATAGTCTTATGGAATCACCATTGTACATGCATCCAATTGTTAAACAAAATATCAGTATGGGATACATGACCGTATAAAATTGCCTGGCAGTAATACACATTATGTGTATAATAGAGGCCCAGTGCATGAAAATTCATGCTCTAAAGGAAGGGTCCCTCGGCCCAGCCTGTTCCCTCTCACAGTCTGGGAGCCCTCAGGGGTGGGAGACTTTTTCTGGTGATCAGGAAAAGGCAACACCCCATCACACCTCTGTTGTTGCCACTGCTGGCAGTGCAAACCTTGGTCAGCCCTGGTTACCTAAGCCTCGGACAGCTCTGGGTGGCTAGACATCCAGTATCCAAGGCTTGTCTGTGCCTGGGGCTGGCCCTGGGTAGCTAAGGAGCTGATGGGACTGGGTGACTCCAGAGGCAGGTGTGTAGAGCAGCCGGGCCTTCCTGCTGCCCCAGCGGGACAGAGGGGTCTGTTTGCCACCATCTTGTGGGTGTGGGCACTGCCATCTTTGAGGGCAGGCAGTCACTTAGCATATTCCCTCCTTATTGGCTGTGGGTGCTGCCATCTTTGCTATGGTGTGAGGCTCAATTGGAATAGTCCCTCTTTATTAGATAGGAAATTGTTATTATTTTTTGTAGTAGTGTCATTGAAAAATAACACAGAGAGTTGTTCTCTCTCCTTTTATCCTCAAACACTCCACCATGCTATTTATTCAAGATGCTGAATTCACTTCTAATTGCCTTTATCCACTTGCTCCCTGATTTATGCCTATGATCCAACAGAAAAAAAAAGTCAAAAGTACATATAGTCAAGTTTTAGCACATGAGTAGACAATGTTTTTCTATATGGGTTCTATTTTAAAACAAAATTTCTAGGAACACAGTACATTCAAATGCTGGGTCTGCCTGAAAAGTGGTAAAGTACCACTTTCTGATAATCTGACATGGTAAGTTTATGATATTATGATATTAGAGAGATACAGCTATATTGCCTGTATATACAGCTATATACACAGTTATTTCTGTGTCTTTTTAGTTGTCTGCTTATTTATTTGTTTGTTGGTTTTTGTTTTTGTCTTGTGGATAAAGAAAGAGAAAAGGAGACTAAAGGAATCATAGGGACCACCTAACTGATCTGGAGCACTAAAAGAAGTTATCCTTTTATTTATTTTTTTTAATGTATTTTATTGATTTTTTACAGAGAGGAAAGGAGAGAAATAGAGAGCTAGAAACATCGACCAGCTGCCTCTTGCACAGCTTCTACTGGGGATGTGCCCACAATCAATGTACATGCCCCTGACCAGAATCGAACCTGGGACCTTTCAGTCCACAGACTGACCCTCTACCGCTGAGCCAAACCGGTTTCAGCTATCCTTTTATTTTTAACAAGGCACAGTGATTGTGTTACTCATCAAGTTGAGAGGAAGAAAATATCTAACTGCTAAAGGAATTGATCAAGAGTCAACATAACAAAATTTTAGCTTCTGGACTTATTGTGGAGCTATGACCATTAAAAAGGGAAGATTTTAATAAAAACCTAAGACCAGGATTTTAAAGAAAACCTGTTTAATATTAGCTAGTGAAATACACAACAAAGTGTCCCTGGGTGTTGATAGTTTATACCTGCTCAGTAAAATTATACTTAGAATATAGGAAAGTTATATTTTGATGAATAAGTAATATTTCCAAAACATTTCCTGGTACTTATCTGTATATTACATCAATTATGTAGCTTAGAATTTAGTTCATGAGACTATATGAATCAAGAGGTATTATGTAAAACTAGAGGCCCAATGTACAAAATTCATGCAAGAGAAGGCCTTCCTTCCCCCTGCTGCTAGCACCAGCTTCCCTCTGGCACCTGAGATCCTGGCTTCCCTTGCTCCCCCAGCTTCATCTGAATGGTCCTCTGGAAGGACATCCGGTCTAATTAGCATATTACACTTTTATTATTATAGATTACCCTAATTGTAAGGCAATAATTAGGGGAGAAGGAACATTCTTGGATGCCAAAACTATAAACTGAAATGAGCAGGTATTACAGGCACAGATTACTCTTGAGGAAATAGTTTGAAGATTGGTTAAGAAGCTGTCAAAGACCGCCTCAGAGCTGGTTAAAGCAAAGCTAGGAGTTCAATCAGCTCCATTACCCCAACCAATCCATTAGTCTGGAAATATCTCAGTGGAGATCAGATTCTATGTTGTTTTTTCTTTTTGTTTGATGGATAATGATATACACAGTTATATGGTATAGAATTTTGCTTTCAGTCCTACCTAAATAGTCTAGTTGATCCTAAAGACAATACCTATTAAAAGGGATAGAAGTTCTCAGAGTTCCTGTTCCCATCTCACCTCAGCTAAAAATTTGTTCAAGATTTTTCCTTGAATCTTGATGAGTGATTATGTTACTGATCAAGTTGAGAGGAAGAAAATATCTAACTGCTAAAGAAACTCAGACTTTGTGGTCTGTTTTTCTCCAAACTTGGACTTTGGAACAATTGAGGAGTTTGACTTCTACAGTCTCTCAGTGTAGCTTCTCTTATGCCTACCTGCACAAACTTTTCTTATATTTTCAAGGCTCAGGTCAAGTTTCAGCTTCCTGATGAAGAATTCCTTGACCATTCTGGAAGGAAGGAGTGATCTCTTCCCTCTTTCAAATCCTATTGCACCTAATAGTTTTGCCACCCTTTTGACAGTTAATAATGGTTTTGGTGGTAGCTAAAATCTGTTGAGATTTTTTTTTCTGGAAGGTTTTCATGAATTATCTCACTTCTCACCATTACCCTATGAGGTACATCCTTATTATCTCTATTTGAAGATGAATAAACAGACTCAGAACATTTAAATAACTTGTCCATGTTCACATAGATAGTCAATGGCAGAGGCAGAATTAAAAGAGAATTTTTTTTCTGTCTCTAGCTTCTGGACTCTAAGCCACTATACCACTGTTTCTTAGAATGTAGTTCTTTGACCAAAGACATAAAAAGATTTACCTTAACCTTTCTAAAGGACAACATTCTTGAGAAGTTAAATCTATGAACCTGAATATTTCCTAGCCCCTTGGACGTTCAGATACCAACTGAGGTTTGTGAAAACCACTGTGCTAAAAGCTCTATTAGTAGCAACTCCCTTAGTTTATATAGGATTTCAGGCACACAATGCTCCTTGATATCCATTCATCTTTTTTGGCTATTTCTATATTTAATCCATTATGTGGATTTATCAATTTTGTTTTCTGACTAAAGTTTAAGAGACACGATTTCTCCCTACATAACATCTTCACTGCATACCTCAGTATTTTGTATACATCCACAGTGCTAAGTCTAATCTTTTATTGTGATTGCAAAATGACCCCTAATGCTTCAGAGAAGATACTGATTTATGTTTCATACTAAAAGGGATATTTTCATCCTAAAACCATTTAATGGGAGCCACAAAAAGTGGCTCCAATTCAAAGGACATTTGTGTCATGTCTGTACTATTAAAAAAGGGGTGTCAAAATAATATATACTTTTTATCTGCACAGGAAGAACAGCATTGAAGTCTGTCACTAAGATGTTCCTTGCCTTCCCTTATATACTTCCCTCTTCATTGGTTCCCTGCCACTGCCTTCCTGAATAAAATGAGCTTAGAAAAGAAGTTGAAGATTGTGGTGCCCTAATACATCTTGAGCAGTACAAAGAGATTAAAGGTAGGACAAATTTTCTTGTTATAGTTGATCCTTGATTGTTGTTGGCTTCACTGGGAGGAATTGACCCCAATGCCAATTGGCTGTAAAACACCCCTATGGATCAGGACTTGCTTCAGTGGGGCTTTGGTGCTCACCAAGACCACCACTTGAGTGTGTCAGTCATGGATGTGATATAGTTGTAATCTGGTGTGGTCTGAAGCTGTCCACTGGGTGCACTGGCTCTGGGGCTTCCTGGGAGAGGCAAAGTCACTCACTACCTGTGCCCTGCATGAGGCCACACAGTACAAGCTACAGAGTGATCTGCAGATGGCTGCTACTTGTTTTGGACTTAGAGGTGCTCAGAAGAGGCAAAGCTGTAAACTTTGGCAAGCTGTTGCTAAGGTTTATCAAGAGGTATGGGGCACATTAAGTGTGCTTGTTTGAGATATTTTAGGAAAGTTTGAAGTCTGAACCAGGACAGGCCATTCATATGGAAAAGCCACTGCAAACAACTTGGGTGGGTCTGCAAATTGGTTAGGGTGGAAATCTCAGGGAATCACCAGAGCAGGGCAGATAGTATGGCCCAGGTTGATGGAGACTCAGACATGGTGCCTGCCAGTTTTGTGTATGGGGAGGTCCCAGCACTTTTGTGTGGGAGAAAGCTGACCCTGAGTTCTTACCCTGCACACAGCCCACACAGAAACATACCTAGAGTGCAGAGCTCATGTGACTGGGGAGGCTGAGCCATTGGGCCCTATAGGATACCTAGTACATAAGGCCGCTCTACCAATTCCAGGATACATATTAGGCACTACCTAATACATAGAAACAAACACAGGGAAGCAGTACAAATGCAGAGACAAAGAAACATGTCACAAATTAAAGAACAGAAGAAATCTCCAGAATAAATAACTAAATAGAAGAAAGCAAACTATTAGATACAGAGTACAAAACAATGGTTATAAGGATGCTCTAGGAATGAATGATTATTTCAAGGAAATTATTAAGAACATAAAAAACATGAAAAAGGTCCAGTTATAAATGAAAGGTACACTAACTGAAATGAAGAATAATTCATAGTGAATCAACAGTAGATGGTGGTGAGAATCAAATCAGCAATTTAGAGTATGAGGTAGGAAAAAACACCCAATCAGAACAGCAAAAAAGAATAAAAAAAATATGAAGATAGTGTAAGGAGGTTCTGGGACAACTTCAAGCCTACCAACATTTGCATCATAGAGCTGTCAGAAAGGGAAGAGAAAGAGCAAGAAATTGAAAATTTATTTGAAAAATTAAAGAGTATAAATTTCCCCTACCTGATGAAAGAAATAGACATATAAATCCAGGAAGCCCAGAGAGTCCCAAATAAGATGAACCCAAAGATGCCCACATCAATACACATCATAATTAAGATTCCAAAGGTTAAAGACAAAGACAATTTTAAAAACAGCAAGAGAAAAGCAGTTAATTACTTACAAGGGAGTGCCCATATGACTGTCAGCTGATTTCTCAACAGAAACTTTGCAGGCCAGAGGGAGTGGCAAGAAATATTCAAGGGGATGAAAAGCAAGTACCTACACCCAAGATTACTCTACCCAGCAAAGCTATCATTTAGAATTGAAGGTCAGATAAAGAGGTTCACATGTAAGAAAAAGCTAAAGGAATTATCCCCACCAAACCCATATTACATGAAATTTTGAGGAGTCTTATTGAAGAAGGAAGGAGGAAGAAGAAGAAGAAGAAGAAGAAGAAGAAGAAGAAGAAGAAGAAGAAGAAGAAGAAAAGAAGAAGGTACAAAGAAGGTAAAAATGAACAATAAAATGGCAATAAATATATATCTATTAACAATTGAATCTAAAAATAAAAATAAATGAACAGGAAATCTAAAGAACAAAGTAAACTAGTGAATAAAATAGAAGCAGAAGCATTGAAACATGGAACATACTGATGAATCTCAGAGGGAAGAAATCAACCAAAGAACTTATATGCATATATGCATTATCCATGGACACAGAAAATAGGGTGGGAGCAGGTTGGAATTTGGGTAGAGGAGGGCGATAGTGGCAAAAAAAGGGGGAACATCTGAAATACTCTCCACAATAATTATTACAAAAATAAATAAATAAAATGGGGGGAAAAGATAGGACAGTGCCTTTGGTCACAATTATCAAATATTAAGAAGACAATCAGAGTTTAAATCTTTTGTTAGAAAATTGTGTTTAAATATAGTGTATTTTCTAAACACCAAAATGCAAAATGTTCATTATAAATTATTGGAAAAAGTGAAAAAAGCAAGGAAAGATTCATTGGGCACCTCATTATTCAAACTAAACCACTGCCAGCATATAGTCCTTCAGTCTTTTTTCTATGCAAGAATGTATGAGTCTGTATGTGTGTGTGTGTGACAGATACTTTTTCTATGTGAATAAATATTATACCCATTGTTTTGGATCTTTAATTTTCTCTTATGAATAATATATCATGAACATTTTCTTATTTTATTAAATATTCTTATATAAAACATGAAGTTGGGGAACTTTATAAAGTGGATAAATTAAATTCTTGTCTTGTTTTTTAAATGTATAATGACTGGTATGACTTTATATATTTTGGAAATTAAGGCCTTATCAGATGTATCATTAGCAAATATGTTCTCTCTACCACTTTTGATATGCTTGCCAAATTAGTGTTTTCAACCCATAGTATAGTGACAACCAATTCATCCATCCTAAAGAATGTTCAGCAATGCACTAGTCTTGACATGCTTTATTTTAGAAAACTCCAATAGTCAATGTTGGGGATGTTTCAGATTCTCTTGGAGATTCATGATGCATATTAGGATATTAAAATCTCTTAAGAGTTTTGCAATAAATAAATCTGTTTTTGCTTTGTTTAAAAAGCTTTTCTCAAAGCAACTTGACTATCAAACTTTTGTTTGAATAAATGCTCATGGACATTCCATAGTGCTAGTGTGCTACAGAAAACACTACATTAGAAACTTCTGCAAAAGAGTAATCAACCTAAATTTTCTATAAAAATCTCCAAAACTGTGAAACAATAAGTAGGGAAAACATGGTAGGACATCAAGAGTAACACCAACTGCTATAACTAAGAAGAGTAAGGAAGAAGAAACAGTCACAAAGAATTTGAATAAAGTGGTTTGTGTACAGAGTCATGGTTGAAAAACACTGTTCTAAGCTACTACCTATTTCTAATCTCTTTGGACCCAATTGTGATGCATGACATTTGAGCTTGTTTGGTTTGATGAACAAATAACCATTTCAACTGCAGAGGGAGAATTGGCAGACATGAAAGTACCTTTTTTATATTAGAAATTTTATTGTTAAAATCATCTCTAACAACTACGCTCTTTTGTGGGAGATTAATTTTTAATTTGATTGAGTCCTGGTTATTGAGGATTGAGGTATATCATTTGCCCTTGGACAGGGATATTTCCATATTTTCTCTTGCTTTCCAGAAGTGTGTCTTGGTTGTAGCTGATGAGGATATCCTATTCTCATGTTCATAGGTGGAGAGCTTCTTGGAGGAATCTTTCCCCTGGATAGTGCAAGCAGAATGTAATAATCATTTGGCAAGCTTGTCATGAGGTAGATATTGGTCTCTATGATTTTTAAGAGTTCAGAATTAGGTTGGTAGTTCAGTTCTCAAATCTCTCAGCAGATTAAAATCTCTAAGGGAGATTCTTGAAAATACCAAATGCCAAGGCTCCACTCCAGAGCAATAAAATCAGAATCTGTGTAGGTGGACCCCACACATATTATGGTTTAAAGGCTCAAAAGTTATTCTAATATGCATCCAGAGTTGAGAATAGCAGGATTAGATATTTTTAACCCTTCATTAAAAATATGGATCATAGCATGGTAGATGTTACAATTACACTAGGGCCCAGTGCATGAAAATTCATGCACTGGAGGGGGGGTCCCTCAGCCTAGCCTGCTCCCTCTCACAGTCCGGGAGCCCTCAGGGATGGGAGACAACCCAGAGATCAGGGGAAGGCTATGCCCCATCAACCTCTGATGCTGCCACTGCAAGTCATGGACGGCCCTGGCTACCTGAGCCTTGGGCAGCCCTGGGTGGCTAGGCAGCCATCATCTAAGGCTTGCCTGTCCCTCAACCAGGCCCTGGGAGGCTGGGGGGCTGAAGGACCTGGAGGACTCTGGAGGCAAGCACATAGAGTAACTGGGCCCACCTGCTGCCCTGTCAGAGCTGAGAGGACTGTGCACCACCATCTTGTGGCTGTGGGTGCCCCCATCTTTGAGGGCAGGTGGGCATATATTAGCATATTTCCTTCTTATTGGCTGTGGGCACCACCATCTTTGAGGGTGAGACAGTCAATTAGCATATTCCCTCCTTATTGGCTGTGGGAGCCATCATCTTTGCAACAGTGTGAGGGTCAATTAGGATATTTCCTCTTTATTAGATAGGATCATTCCATGCTGGATTTGCATTCAAGCAGAATAAGTATCTGCCAACATGGAATGATATGACCTTTATCCCTCTGTGTCTCCAAAGTCCCTTTGGACTAATCATAGTTTCTAGAAATTCTCCTTATCAGAGTTGTGTTGTTTTATGTTAGGCCCCCAGGGTCCTCTATTAAAATGCAAATACCCTATGCAGAAGGACTACATTAAAGCTATTATTAGTCACTGGCACCATGTTGTTTAATGGATCAGCTTGTCATCTAACAAGCCCATAGGGAAATAGGGATGGTACAGGAAGAGAAACATTCCTTACACAGAGCTTGTGTCAAAAATTGCACCAAAGTTTACTGTTTTCTTTCCCTTTACTTCTCCATTGCTCTCTCCTTACAATTTTAAGATTACTCATCTGAGCCTCTACATTTGCTGCCTGTGAACTATGAGTCATTTTTATTCATTTTGTCCCTATTGATGGTAGCATATTTGGTATCTTATAAGGAAACATGATAAGGGAGCTTTTTTAAAAAAAACAAATGTTAACAATTCCTTCCAGTATTCTCTTCCTCTGAACAATGCAGTCAGAATAGCAAGTAGTGTAGGTTGTCTATGCAGGCCACTAGATTACCCAATTACCAAATTGATTGTGGGCTCATCCAATTTAATGAAATCAAACTGGTAAAATTTAGTGCATGCTCACACACACACACACACACACACACACACACACAAATAATAAATAAATAAATAAATAAATAAATAAATAAATAAAATAAAATTTGATTCCTCCCCAGCCCCATACTTACAAAAGGACCAGCTATTTGATGAACCTGACCAAACTGACCAGAGGTTCTGATATCATGTTCTTGTGATTTCATTGACATCTTTTGAACCCATCACTTGCCTTTGAGTAAACAATCGGATGTGGGCTTGACATCCTAACTTCTTAATGGATACTTTTAGGTTTACAGTGGATACAGTTTGTATAAAGATGATCAATAAGCCTCTTTTATTACTAAAGTCTACTGAGTCACCTCTTCTTCTTATCTTTAACTTTGTTAGCCACATATGGCTATCATTTGACAATTGAATTTTTTGCACTAAATCACATAATCCAGTTTAGTGAAATTTTCAGTTAAACTAGTTATTGTGGTATCTGTTCAAGTGACTGAGTTCATTCTTTCCTTTCATTCATTTCAGTCCCTTTGGTATCTACGTAGGCACATACATTTGGAAAGTTAGGGCTGTGTTCATGTACAGAATGCAAAGAGGAGAAACTAACTGAGTAATATAGATAAAAACATTTTCTCCTCAATTATTTGGATCTTTCATGCTGCTGAAGATGGATTTTTGCCTAAATTATCCAGATAACTAAAATTATTTAATATTTTTGAGATTTTCTTTATGTTTTTTTGTGTATTTATTTTAATTCTTTCTATTAGTAACCTAGTTCAGGCTAAGAGCCTGCAGTATTGAAAGCCATTTAACCAGTCTCTCTACCTCCATTTCAGGAGTTGGCAAACTGTGGCCCACAAGGCAAATTTATTCTATTTTTATAAATCAAGTTTTACTGACACACAGCCACACAACCACACTCATCTGTTTATGTATTAACTAATATGATTTCTGACTATGGTGGCAGAGTTGAATAGTGGTAATAGAAACCATATAGTCTAAAATATTTACTGCCTGGCCATTTACAAGAAGTGCTTGCTGACCCATGCTCTTGTACCTTCTTCATTGATCCTGCACTTCACTGCTATATTCATTTTTTTAATTAATTAATTTATTTATTTTTACATATTTTATTGATTTTTCCCCCTCCCTCCCTCCCACACATCCCCTCCCTCCCCAGAGCTTTATGTCCATTGGTTGTACTTATATGCATGTATACAAGTCCTTCAGTTGATCTATTATCTCCCCCAGTACCAATTTCATATCACTTACCTGCACAAAAAACTAAACTGAACAATTGATATTCAGCTGTTATGCACTGCTAGACTCTTCATTTTTAGTGCCCATGCTTGCTGACTTTTAAATATTTTGAAAAATCACCTGTTGAAATGATTCTTATTTTCATGGAATAAAATTAAGATCCTTAGCATAGCATTCAATGCCCTTTCTGATCTCCTTTCTTGTTTGTTCCCTGTATGAACAATCTTTGCTTTACCCAAAACTCATCCAGTTCACCCTTACCTTTTTTTTTCCTTTAAACTACTCCCTTCATTTTGAATGCCTTGAAACCTTCTTTTGTGAATATGGAGATAATTTCTGCTTATTTACCTAAACATCTCACATTATACTGTTACCCTGAGGTAACTATTAATGGTTTCTCATAGCTATGGACCATATTCTTCCTTCAATAATTACTTCAAATCCTATCATTCCCATTGAACCTTTAATGTCTTCAACATACAGAGCTTCCTTCTTTCAAGCTCTCTTAGTATCTAGAACACTCATATGTTATATATAGTATGAAATAATAGATTAGGTATATTTTAATTTTATAATATTTACCCTCAATTAAAATATGAGCTCTCTCCAAATAAGAATGGTTTTTATATCTATATATACATATATAACTTTTTATCTATCATCTATCTATTTCTGTTCCATAGATATTTATTGAGAACTTTCTATGTGCCCATAGGTGAGAACTACTTCCAGTGAGAAGCAGGCATTGAATCTCATTTATGCATTCAAGAGACATTTGTTGAGAAGACCCTCTGTTCCTGGAACTAGGACTGTATGGAAGGTAAAGGAATATGTGCCTCTATTAATGAGGAAGGCAGTGATGAACCCTGTGGGACAGCACCAGATTTGCACTGCTTACTTTCAACAGAGGCAAACTATAGAAGTCTTCCTGGAGGAAGGGTCACCTGGGCACAGATTCAGCCTCTTGAATCCACCAGTGTTTTAATCCTTTGCTTCTGCGTGGTGGTTCAACTTCCTGGTTGTCATGCCATATCTTTTGTAATTGTTCAGTCCCTAGACTATCTCTCATAATCCATGTGTATGTATAGATTTATTTGTTGATTTATATAATTATATACATTCATAACATAAGAAACATTTTGGGTAAAAGAGCAATATTCTTTAAAACATAAAATAATAATAATATAGACAATGTTATCAATCCTTTTCTGCCATTACCAAGATCATTCTATTGACAAAACTTTAATTTTCAAATGATTTTTGAGGCTGACCCATTTAGCTTGAGTGGCTTGACAGTTTTCATTCTCATAAGGATGTACTAGAAAGGGTATCGCTAGTATAATAGGAGCCATGAGATTGAAGTTTCTATTCTTGGTTTCATCATAATCACTTAAACTTAAACTCTTCAGGTCTCAGTTTATTCATCTATCAAAGAAACAAGGTTGGGTTAAATAATTTTTAAGAGCTAACATTCTACTATATTAAAAATTGATTAATGTAATCAACAGATCATTAAGGGATAAGTTAAGCAATATATTCCATAGACTACCTGAATTCATCCTCAATTAATTTTTCAAATTCACTCTCTGTTAGACACATTTAGTTTAATTACTTCAAATTGTATTCTTGAGACAAAGAAACTTTTTTTTTAAGTGAGCATGCCTGTGTGTATAATAAACACATATGTTTTGGTAATGAACTGATTTGGTTAATTAAATTTTAGGAGAGAGAGATTCTGGGAATATGGTGAACTGAATATATAGCATCTTTCCCCTCAGCCTCTACTATAAGCAAAATGGATATTAGTGCCCATGGGCACGTGGGTATAAGCAAGACATTGGGCTTTGTTAGTGAGGAAATTGATATAGAACTTTCTCCCTTCCTTATTGTATAAGTTCATGAAGTCAACTCTGTAAACTGCTAGATCTTGACTTTTACAGACATATGAATCCTTGTGGAAAGGATTGATATTGCCATTATGTGAGATTGCCAGGTCACCTACCTTCTAAATTCCAAGAAGAAACTGAAGAGGTCATCCAAGTCTTTCCTTCCTAAGTCAGGAAGAGTACAAGGAAAACAAGAAAGTAACAATACTTCTTCCAAGTGTCTCACTAGGAAATTAGGACTCTACCTACTTTGATACTCCTGGTTTACAGGGATAGAGAGCACTTTTCATTCACTGAAGGACTGCTGACAGTCAGGAGTTGCCTCCTACCAGACCTGAATCCCAAAGAGCTGACAGTGGAAAGTAACAACCCCATCTCAGAGTACCCAGCAGCTAGAGAGAGGAAGATCAAGCGGAACAAACTGAATACATGCTCAGCAAAATAAAGCTGCTGGAAGGACTAGATAAAAACTTAAATAAAAATAAGAACGCTGAAGGAGGTTCAAGTGCAGCATATAAAACATTTTCTGGGATGAAAAAAAAAACACAGAATAATTTTTCATATATCCAATTCTGTAAATTAATTAAAAGAGAAGACGGTCACTATTAAGAGATGAATTAGGATAGAGAGCCTGGGAATATGTTTAAAATGTTTAATAAAGACTCATAAAAGTACACATTTTATGAGAAACTCTGTCGGAGTCTAGAGCAGGGGCTAGCAAACTGAAGCTCACAGATCAAATCTGACCTGCCACCTATATTTGTATGAACTATAAGCTAAGAATGTTTTTCACATCTTAAAATTGTTGAAAAGTATCACAAGAATATTTCATAACATGAAAATTATAAAAATGTAAAGTTTTAGTATCCATAAATAAAGTTATTGAAACATAACAATACTCATTTGTTAATGTATTATTTCTGATTTATGTGAAAAGCAAAAACAGAGCTGTGTGGCTGCAATAGAGACAAGGTCTGCCAAACCTAACATGTTTGCTATCTCACCTTTTACAGAAAGTTTGCCAACCCCTGATCTAGAGAAATGCTGTCCAATATAAATCTCTATGATGCTAAAAATGTTTCATATATATTCTGTCCAATACAGTATCCATTATCCATGTATGGCTAATGAGCATTTGAAATGGAACTAGAACAACTGAGTTACTAACTTTTTATTTCCTTTTAATTATTTTAAATTGAAATAGTCACATATAGCTTGTGGCTAATGGCTACTATATCAAACAATTAAAGTTTATAATAAAAAGTATTAAATTATTTAAGCAAAATCTAGAAATTATAATATCAGGAAAATTAGCATTCTAAAATTTTATAAAAATAGCATTCATTTGTCCATCATCCAAAACTTAAATAACATTGCTGACAAGTTTACATAAGGAACTGTTTGACATTGAAATTGGGACTTAAAAGAATTGTTGGCCCAGAAAGAAACTCACTACAGACTGTTTCATTTGCCTCTCAGCATAACAATTATTGCTTGTCTCATTTTCGGTTCTTATATGTGTATTTCTAGTATGACATGATATCACTCATCTAGGGGAAATAATGAACAACATAAACTGATGAACAAAAACAGACCCAAAGACAAAGGAAGCATCAATCAGACTGTCAAACCTCAGAGGGAAGGTAGGGGAGGTTGGAGGTAAGGAAAGAGATCAACCAAAGGATTTATATACATGCATATAAGCCTAACCAATGTTCACAGACAACAGGGGAGTTGGGGCATGCATGGGGAGAGGTTTGGGATGGGAATGGGGAAATGAGGACAAATATGTGATACCTTAATCCAGGCGTCCTCAAACTTTTTAAAGTGGGGGCCAGATCACGGTCCCTCAGAGAGCTGGAGGGCCGGACTATATGAACTACTAATTCCTACTGTAACACCTCGGCTGCGCTCACTGCCCAAAAAACCTGGCGGGCCGGATCAGACTCCTTTGCGGGCCGCATGTGGCTCGCGGGCCGTAGTTTGAAGACGCCTGAATAAAGAAATTAAAAATAAATAAATAAAAGATAGCATTCAAATAGATTTTACATACAATCGAAACTAAGATGACATTAATATGTTAATTGGGAAATCTCAAAGAAAATAACATAAAAATACTAAAATAAATGACAAGGAAGTTTAAATTATATATTTAAAGTATCTATTTAATACAAAAAAAATGCATTCATGGAAGAATGTAGGACATCACAGAAAACAAATGGCAAAATGACAAACATAAATACTATTTTATAAGTAATTACATCAAACGTTAATGAATTAAACATTCCAATTAGAGGCAGAAATTGGGAGAACAGATGAAAATATGATTCAACTAGGCCTAGCCAGTTTGGCTCAGTGGATAGAGCGTTGGCCTGCAGACTCAAGGGTCCCAGGTTTGATTCCTAAGGGCATATAATTGGTTGCAGGCATATCCCCAGTAGGAGGCAGGTGATCAATGTTTCTCTCTCATCGATGTTTCTAACTCTCTATCCCTCTCTCTTCCTCTCTGTAAAAAAATCGATAAAATACATAAAAAATATGATTAAACTATAAGCTATCACAAGAGATACTTTAGATTCTAGGATCAAAAAACAGGAAAAGTGGCTATACTAATATCAGACAAGTATACTTTAAGCAAAAGCTATTACTAAAAGCAAATAAAGATACTTTTCAATGATAAAAGGATCAATCCATCAAGAAGACATGTTATTAGCATAGAGATACCTAAAGTAGCACTAAAATGCATGAAGCAAAAACTGACAGAATTAAAGAAAGAAATAAACAATTGATCAATAACAGCTGGAGGCTTCAACACCTCACTTTCAATAATGGGCAGGACAACTAGACAGAAGAGCAACATGGAAATATAATTTTTGAACAACACAATAAATCAATTAACACTAAGATATCTATAAAACACTTTAACAACTGTCTTAAGTGTGTATGGAACATTCTCCAAGATAGACCAAGTGTTAGGCTATGAAACAAATCTCAATATATTTTAAATGATTGAAATCATTAAAAGGATATTTTCTGACCACAATAGGAAAATCACAAGACAATGTGAAGCTAATATGAGATGAGTGAAAATAAAAACAAGCTATAGCAAAATTTTGGGTTGGAACTAAAAGGAGTCCTCACAGGAAAATGTATACCTTTTAATGCCTATATTAAAAAATAAATAAATAATAAGATTGCAGAGAAAAAAAAATGGTGACGGAATAGACAGACATGTCCCAAGCCTTGTCCTAGAGCAGATAGAAAGAACAGCTGAGGGTCGCACAGGTAGTGTTTGTTGGTGAATTAAGGGACAGCTAGACTCCAGGAGAAGGTGGAGGACTGCTGGATGGGGTTCCCCTGACCGGGAAGCCCCCACTACTGCTGGTTTCCCTCCAAGAGCTATAGGTTCAGACTCGGAGACAGCGCCATCCTGAAGGGGAAAGTGGATCTTATTGGAAGCTTGAAAATCTACAACTGTGGCACCTACTGAACAGCTGCAAACCACAACAATTGGCGCAAACACACAGATTCAGTGGAGCTCTACACTCCACCATGGAAAGGTCAGATTTCACCTGGGATAAGGTGAGGTCCCTGCTCCCTGCAGGAGAGAGAAATGCTTGCACCGCAGGATTGGATGACTGGAGGAAGTCTGCACCTAGAAAAATGTGTGGCTGTTGGGGATGTTGTGATCTGTGAATGTGGAAGGGGGTCCTCAAAGCTGCTAACAGAAGGAATCTCTAACAGAAGGGATCTGACACAAAAGAACAGCCTAAAAATTGTAAATGTGTGCTGGCTGTTTAGACACAAGGGGGGAAAAGAGAGTTCGCACACTTGCACTTTTCCTTCTTCAAATCCTTTCTTCTGATTACTAAGCCCAATACTTAATTATCACCCAGTAGGGGACACCCTAGGAGACTTCAGGTAAAAGTTGTTTTTCTGGAACCTGATAATCAGAGTGGGGAGTGACCATCAGATAATCACTTCTGGGGCAGCCCACTCCCACAACCTGGTATTGAGTGCCATAGGGAAAGCAGGATTTAAGCAAAGGCTACAGAGGCCATATAGACCTGGAGGTCAATCCAGTAACACTGCCACCCAAGGGCTGAATCACAAATTGACTTTTGTATAATCACAAATAAAAGAATACAAGAAATTTAGACATAATGCCTGCTTAAAATTCAGGACTGGCTTACAACACTGAGGAGCAGTGGAACATAGGGAACAGCAATACTGTTCTGACTGGGAAGTAGGGGTGCCAAAAAGAACAATAGAGGAAATGAATGACCATCACTACTGCAATTTAATTTTTTAATTTTTAATTTTTAATTTTTATTTGTTTCATATTATACTTAAAAAACATTTTTTTCTTTTTTCCTCACTTGTTTTACTTTTTAATTATTGAATCTTTATTTTCAATCAGTATTATTACTACTATTATTTTACCTTTTTTAAAAATGTCATCTTATTTTCTCTTTATTTTACTTTGGGATTAGTGTTCTACATTCTATTTTTATATTACCTTTACCATCCTTTTACTCTATCTCAACTCTACCTTAATGCCATCACACTCTTCCTAAATTTTCTTCTTTTGGTGTCCTGTTTTTATTACCCTTTTAATGATTTAGATTTTCCCTATTCTTTCTTATTAACCCCTGTTAAAATTTCATTCAACTTATATATCTAATTTCCAATCCCCTGCACCAAGTTCATACATACCTCTCTCACTCTCTGTCTTCACTATCCAAAAAATTGGTTTTTTCTCTGTCCTTTTTTTGTTGTTTGTCTGAATGTTGAATATATACATTTGTTATGCTTTTTTGTGATATTGTTTTGCTTATTCTTTTTGTGTTTTGTTTTCTTGTTTGCTTTGTTTTTGTTTGTTTTTTGCTTCTGTTTTCCCTTGCCTCACTTGATATTAGTTATTGTTGGTAGTTTGTATTAATCTTGTACTTGTTGCTGGCTTTTTCTAGGAGTAGTGGCTGATCTATTGGAGATTTCTCCCCATATATATATATAGACCATATGTTGGGTCATAGGCAAAGTCTCTTCAAATTCAAAAACATAGAAATTATATCAAGCATCATCTCAGATCACAGTGACATAAAATTGGAAAACAACTACAAAAAAAATTTTAAAAATCAAACACATGGAGATTAAACAGCATACTATTAAATAATGACTGGGTTACCAGAGAGATCAAGGAAGAAATAAAAAACATCATGGCAACAAATGACAATGAAAACACAACAATCCAAAATCTATGGGACACAGCTAAAGCAGTCTTGTGAGGAAAGTTCATAATTCTACAAGACTACTGCAAAAAACAAGAAACCATGGTAATAAATTACCTAACCCTACAACTCAAAGCATTAGAAAGAGAACAACAAGAAAAGCCCAGAATGAGGAGAATGAAGGAAATAATAAAGAACAGAGGGTAAATAAAAAACAGAGAGACCAAAGAAATAATACAAAAATGAACAAAACCAAAAGCTGGTTCTTTGAAAGGATAAACAAGATTGATGAACCTCTATCCAGGATCACCAAGAAGCAAAGAGAGATGACCCAAATAAAGAAAATCAGATGTACCATAGTTTTTGGATCCAATCATCTGCTGATGGGCACCTAGGCTGTTTCCAAATTCTGGCTATTGTAGATTGTGTTGCTATGAAAATAGGGATGCATGTATCCTTTCTGATTGGTGTTTCTAGTTTCTTGGGATATATTCCTAGAAGTGGGATTACTGGGTCAAATGGGAGTTCCATTTTCAGTTTTTTGAGGAAACTCTACACTGTTCTCCACAGTGGTTGCACCAGTCTGCATTCCCACCAGCAGTGCACGAGGGTTCCTTTTTCTCCACAACCTCACCAACACTTGTCATTTGTTGATTTGTTGATGTTGGCCATTCTGACAGGTGTGAGATGGTACCGCATTGTTGTTTTGATTTGCACCTCTCAGACAATTAGTGACTTTGAGCATGTTTTCATGTGCCTTTTGGCCTTCCTTCTGTCTTCTTTTGAAAATATTCTATTTATGTCCATTGCCCATTTTTTAATTGGATCATTCATCTTCCTTTTATTTAGTTGTATAAGCTGTCTGTAAATGTTGGAGATTAAACATTTATCAGTGGTATTATTTGCAAATATGTTCTCCCACACCGTGGGCTTTCTTGTTGTTTTATGTATGGGAGGGAGGGAGAGGGGCAAAAAAAAAAATCAATAAAATATATTTTAAAAAAAAAGAAAAGAAAAAGAAAATCAGAAATGAAAGAGGTGAAATAACAACAGACCCCGCTGAAATACAAAAGATTGTTTTAAAAAAAAATCTATGAAAAACTATATTCCAAAAAACTTGACAACGTGGAGGAAATGGAGATATTCCTAGAAAAATAATATCTTCCAAAATTCAATCAGGAAGAATCTAAACAGCTCAATAGGCCAATAACTATGGAAGAAATTGAAGCAGTCATCAAAAAGTTTCCAGCAAACAAAAGCATGGGGCCAGACAGCTTCACAGGGGAGTCTTATCAAACATTCAAGAAAGAACTAAAACCTATGCTCCTCAGACTATTCCCAAAAATTTCAAGATGAAGTTACACTTCAAAGCTCCTTCTATGAAGCCAGGATAATCTTAATGCCAAAACCAGATAAAGGCAACACAATTAAAGGGATTCACAGGCCAATATCCCTTATGAACATAGAAACCAATATCCTTAAAAAAAATTCTATTGAATCAGATCCAGAAGTACATCAGAAAGATCATACACCATGACTATAAAGTGCGATTTATCCCAGGAATACAAGGATAGTACAATATCCCCAAATTAATAAATGTGATACATCACATAAACAAATTGAGAGATAAAAATCACATAGTCATATCAATTGATACAGAAAAAGTGTTTGACTAAATCCAACACCCTTTCTTGATAAAAACTCTCAACAAGGTTGAAATAGAAGGATCATACCTTAACATAATAAAAGGCATATATTAGAAACCCACAGCTAACATCATACTCAATGGGCAAAAACTGAAACCATTTCCCATAAAAACAGGAACAAGACAGGGATACCCACTCTCACCATTCCTGTTCAACCTGGCACTGGAAGAACTGAACTAGCCATTGCAATTAGACAAGAAGAAGAATTAAAAAGCATCCAAATTGGAAAAGAAGAAGTAAATTTGCCCTTATTTGCAGATGTCATGATACTGTATATAAAATATCCTAAAGATTCCATTAAAAAAGCTAATAGATTTAATAAATGTATCCAGCAATGTAGCAGGATACAAAATTAATGCCAAGAAATCTCTAGCATTTCTTTATACCAATAGTAAACATACAGAAAGAGAAACTAAAAAAACAATCTCATTCACCATCACACCAAAAAAATTTAAGAAACCTAGGAATAAGCTTAACTAAGGAGGTGAAAGACCTATATGCGGAAAACTACATGACACTGAAAAAAGACAAAGAAGAAGACATAAACAGATGGAAGAACATACCATGTTCATAGATTGGCAGAATCAACATCGTGAAAATGTCCATATTTCCCAAAGCACTCTACAGATTCAAAGCATCCCCATTAAAATACCAATTGCATATTTCACAGACCTAGAACAAACACTCCAAAAATTCATATGTAATAAATAAAGACCCTGAATAGCCACAGCAATGCTGAGAAAGACGAATAAAGTAGTAGGGATATCAATACCAGATTTCAAGCTGTATTACAAAGCCACTGTTCTCAAAACAGCCTGGTACTGGCACAAGAACAGGCATATAGAACAATGGAATACTATAGAGATTCCAGATATTGACCCAAACCACTATTCTCAATTAATATTGAACAAAGGAGGCATGAACGTGCAATGGAGTCAAGACAGTCTCTTTAATAAATGATGTTGGGAAAATTGGACAGATACATGCAAAAAATGAAACCAGACCACCAACTTACACCATACACAAAAATAAACTCAAAATGGATACAGAACTTAAACATAAGATGGGAAACCATAAAAATTCTAGAGGAATCCACAGGCAGCAAAATCTCCGACATATGCTGAATCAATTTCTTCACCAATACTGCTCTTAGGGCAATGGAAACTAAATAGAAAATAAACAAATGAGACTACATCAAAATAAAAAGCTTTTCCACAGCAAAAGAAATAATTAACAAAACAACAACAAAGCCCACTGCATGGGAGAACATGTTTGCCAATGTTATCACCCATAAGGGCTTAATCACCAACATTTATAGGGAACTCATACAAGGTAACAAAAGGAAGATAAAAAACCCAATCAAAAAGTGGGTAAAGGATATAAATAGATACTTTTTGAAAGAAGGCAGGAGGAAGGCCAAGAGGCATGAAAACATGCAAAGAGTCACTAATCATTAGAGAAATGCAAATCACAATGAAAATGAGGTACCATCTCACACCTTTCAGAATGGCTATCATCAACAAATCAACAAAGGACAAGTTCTGTGGAGAAAAAAAGTGCACTGCTGGTGGGAATGCAGACTGGTGCAGCCACTTTGGGAAACAGTATGAAATTTCCTCAAAAAAAAAACAAAACTAAAAATAGAACTCCCATTTGACCCATTGATCACACTCCTAGGTATATATCCCAAGAAACTAGAAACTAGAAACACCAATTAGAAAGGATTTATGCACCCATATGTTCATAGCAGCAAAATTTATAATACCTAAGATTTGGAAACAGCCTAAGTGCCCATAAGCAGATAAGTGGATTAAAAATAATGGTACATCTACACAATGGAACACTAAGTGTGATAAACAAGGATTTCTTACCATTTGTCACAACATGGATGGAGCTGGCCAGCACTGTGCTAAGTGAAATAAGCCAGTAAGTGAAAGATAAGTATCACATGATCTTACTCATCTATGGAATATAATGAACAACATAAACTGATGAACAAAAATAGATCTAGAGACAGAGAAACATTGATCAGACCATCAAACCTCAGAGGGAAGGTAGAGAAGGATGGGGGTAAGAGGAAAGAGATGAACAAAGGACTTGTATGCAGGCAATAAGCCTAACCAGTAGACACAGACAAACAGGGGGTGAGAGCATGAGTCGGGGGTATAATTATGTAATGTGGGAATATGGGCACATATGTAATACTTTAATCAATAAAGATTTTTTTTAAAGTTTCTTTTGTAGATATTTAAAGGTGATCCTTTTATGGAGTAACTAGAGGCCTGGTGCACAAAATTTATGCATGTGTGTGGTTCACAGTCCTGGCTGGTGATAAAAGTGTGAGCATCTGTTGTGGAAGGGCAGGTTCCAGATGACCTATGGGGCCTGCACAGCACCTGGGATCCTCATCTGCTGCACACCCTCCTCCATTCGTGTCATGGTGCCCAAGTCCCCATGCAGAGATGTGGTAAGTGCAGCTGGACACCACAGGCAGGGGTGCAGCGTGGGCCTCTGGGCCAGCAGTGCCGCATGGGAGCCAGGCAGGCTGCATTCTCTCTCCTGGTAAGCCTCACAGACTGGCTCCTGTGCGAACCCACTGGGAGCCCAGCCGGCCCCTGCAGTCTCAGTGACTATGGCCCAGTTCACCCAGAATCCCATTGTGGCTGGCAGTGCCTTCCCTGCCACCTGCTGCCAGCACCTCATCAAGGATACCCGCCATGTTCCATGCCACCTCCTGGTTGTCAGCGTACTTCACAGTGAGCAATCGAACTCCCAGTCAAAATCCTGATCTAGGGGACAATTTTCATATTAGGCTTTTATTATATAGGATTAAGGTAATTGATATCTGAATTGGGGAGGGGGCATTGAGATGTCCTCATCTATATTGAGTAAATCATGTAATTCATGTGTCTTGGAGAAGATAGTAAGTAAGTTGTCATATAAAGTGTAAAAAGAAGCTGGAGTATAGGTATTTCAGTAAGGAAAAAACAGCTCTTCAAAGACATGACATTACTACTACCAATCTATATATATATAAAAAGCCAGTAACTGGAATGCTGGAATGACCAGAATGATTGATTTCTATGATGTCCACTGTAGCCAGCGAACCAGCCCAATCAGGGGGTGGGGCTGGCTGGCAGACTACCTGCAGCCCCTCCCCCTTCCTGGCCCAACCAATGGCTGGCATCACCCCTGATCAACCCCCAACATCCTGATTGGCCTGTGGTTCCTCCCCCAGCCAGCTCCACCCCTGATTGGTCCCACACACACCAAATGGGGATGGGGCTGGCTGGCCAACCTTCAATGGCCTCTCTCCAGTCACTGATCCCTGATTGACCCCCCCCACCCCATTGGGGGCCAGAGCCAGATGGACCGCCACCCACAACTCCACCTCACATCTGGCCCTGCCCACAATTGGCCACCCTACCCCAACTGGGGGCAGGGCCCACAGGCTAATTGTCCATGGCCCCTCCCTCTAGCCAGCCTGGCCCTGATTGGGCTCCCATTGGGGATAGCTGGCCAGCCAACCTCCTGCCATTTCCTCCTCCTGACAGGCCTGTCTCCAATCTGCTGAACCCCACCCAAATTCGTTCACTGGGCCTCTAGTATTATATAATAACCCAATCATACATATTTTGTTTCACTCATCAAAATGATGAAACCATAATTAACATAGGACATGTATTCAAATTCAACTGTAAAAATTATTTCCTCATTTATTCAACAAACATTGAATACCTATATGTGCCTGATATTGTTCTAGCTAGCTTGGAATATGTATTGAGAAAATAGACATTGTACAAATCTGATGGTGATAAGTACAATGCAGAAAACCAAAAGTGTAGGAATTCAGAAGTGACAGGAAATTATATATTGGATGGGGTGATTAAGGAAGGCCTCTCTGAAGTGACATTTGGCCTGAACTTAAGAATGCTGCAGAGAGAGGAAGAGCAAGTTTCAAGTCTCTGAGATAATAGGATTGAGAACTACTATAATCATTTCTGGCATATATGACAAGCAACCTGGGAGGGGAGGAGGGGACAATGTGAAACCCAAGTCAAAAAGGTGTTTATATACTAATGTTCCTTGTAAAAGTTTTGTTGGTGGTGTTTTGCTTAACGCATACAAATGTTCAATAAATGTATGTAAAATAAGTATTGTGTGCAATTGCACTGGGCAACAATGGTCAGCTTATTCTGGTACAAGAGCTTTCACACTTTAGTAACTTCCAATGTCATTGTTGAAGCAACATCCAGAAAAAAATTTGTTAGAAAATATTCAAGACTGGGATAAGAAGCAGAAAGAAACATTGTAAACAGCACAAGCTTTGGAGTCAGGCAGATCTGAGTTTGAGTTCCAATTCTAACACTCAGCAGCTATTATTAGGCAATCTTTAACAAGTTATCTAGCCTCTGTACCTTAGTTTACTCATTTATAAGATGGATATAACAGTGACTTTCTCATGCAGCTATAAAAATTATAATAGACTAGAAGCTTGGTGCACAAATTCGTGCAAGGGGGCCGTCCAGCCAGCCCGCCCTGATCAAGGCCAATTGGGCCAGACTGGCTTGGGTGGTTGGTTGGCTGGCCCAGACCCCTGAATGAACTCCTAGTCAAATTAAAGGTCAAGGGAACAATTTGCATATTAGCCTTTTATTATATAGTATGGTATGATGGTGTGTGTGAAATGGTGAGCACCATATCTGACACACACTTAGTAAACAGTAACTATTCTCCATTTCTTGCACATGCCTAATGCTTTTAATCTAGATAAATGAACTTACCTGACTGAAATTATCACATTTGATTCACACAATAGCCCCAAGGGGTAAGGCCTGCCAATAAGCAGTATGAACTCTAAAAATTCAGAATATTGTAGGAAAGAGAGAGCCCATGACAAAGTTAGCTAGGGGAGGGATGTTTTCAGTCACTCAACATCAAGAAAGCAACAGTTTGCTTTGTTAAGGCCTTGGATACCAGGAAAAGAATATATGTCAGTACTATTTAGAAAGAGATAAGGGCAATATTAATGAAGTCATTCAAGTTTGGGGAACCTTTCTGCCAAGGGCCATTTTGGATATTTGTAATATCATTTGCAAGCCATATTAAAATTATAAACTTAAAAATTACCCTCCTATATTTGGTCAAACATTTCATTAACTCATCCATAATGCCTTTGCAGAGCCAGACCAACTGATTTTATGGGCCTTATATAGCCAGCAGGCTGAAGTTTTCCATCCCTGTCATAGATAAGGACTCCTCTGGGATTTTTTTAAAATACTTGACTATACCACATCTTTGATACTGCAACATATGAACTTACTGGTATTTAACTGATTTTTACCTATGACTTCAATTTCACATGGTTCAATCTAATATACCATCACAGAATTGTAAAGGGACTTTTAAAATTATTGGTTTATTTTTCTTTCCTTTCCTTGAAGTCTGAATCAAGAAGAGATTATTAGAAATTACTTGTTTCTCCTCACCCCCATCTGCCACAAAATAGAGGCATAAATGGCATTTGTTTGGTGCCAAGAATGATGAGTACCATGTGATTGTCAGACTATAATGTCATTTTATTAGCCTCTTTTGTATTTCACATTTACAGCGACACTTGGATGAGCTCAAACTTGTCTTTTAATCATCCCCTTGTTCTGACTTGAGGGCAGCCAAGTTTAATAGATCTGTAATTTGGGCAAATGCTGTGCAGGAGTCTAAAGGCCAGAAAGAACAAATTTGTGTCATTCTATTCACATACTAGAGAGAAAGTGTAACAGCAGCTTACTTCTCTGGTTGAGAGAATTGGCAGGAAAAGATGAGAACAGCTAGTGCAGAATAAATTGCTACCAGGTAGAGAAATGCACGGAATGATTTGAGATGTGGAAGGGGTTGAGAGAGGGTTTAATACAGAAGGGGTACTAGAGCGTTTGATGGTTCAAGATGACATTATTTGAACCACAAAATGCTACACCTCGAGGGACTCTGTGACATTATCTAATTGAACCTTTATTTAGAGATGAATAAATGGACATCCAGAGAAGGAAAGTAACTTTCCCAAAACTACACCACAGTAACTTTACTCCCCAAAGGATATATGCCTAACACAGGGAGTAGATATAGGTATGTGAGGGGAACCCAAATCAACAGGATAACATAATCCTTCTTGATTTTAGTTTTTTCAAGTTTGCTACACATTGGTCACTTAATATAAACATAAATCATTCATAATCAGAGGCATGCAAATTAACATATCCACTTTATACCTTTCAAGCTGACAAAAATCAGAAATTTGGATATTGCTAAGGGTTAGAAGGGATAAGGGAAAAGAGAAACAAACTTTCCTTCACTGCTGGTGGGAGTCAAAGCTGGTGCAACCATTCTGAAGAGCAATCTGGCACAACTTAGGTTAATGGAGAAAATACATATTCTATGCCACAGCAATTCACTTTTCTGTTATATACCCCAAATAAATTTTCACATGGGTCAATATGGAGACATGTACCAAGACATTCCCTGCATCTTTGCCTAGGAGGCAGAGAGTTTAAAGTTATTTGAATGTTCATTCCAGGGAAAGTGGACAGGCTGGAGTGTGATAATTCAATGAGTAGTATCAGATTAGATGTGTACAAACAGCATGGATGGTCTTACACACACAATGATGAGAGGAAAAAGTAGGTTCTGAAAGAAAATATATAATACATACCATTTGCATGAATTAAAATGCATATAGAAAAAAAATATATTTTGGAATAATATCCTACCTAATAAAAGAGCAATATGGAAATTAACCACCACTCCACTCCACAAGCCATGCCCACAAGCCACGCCCACCAGCCAATCAGAGTGAGTATGCAAATAAACCCAATCAAGATGGCTGCAGCCACAGAGAGCAGGAGGGAAGCATTTCTGTGGCAAGTGAGGAAGCCAAGCTTTCCCCCTGCACTTGCTGGCATAAGCCTCCACTCAAGGCTACAAAGTTTCAATTATAGAAGGTAAACAAATCAAACAGAAACGGCCGCAGCCATGGGGGAGCAGGAGGCTTGGCTCCACTCCAGGCTAGAAAGTTTTAATTGTGGAAAGTAAATATATCCCAGATACCAGGGCCTCTGCTTGTGTCGCTGCGGGGTGTGACTGGCTTGCAAACCACCACAGGCCCTCGTTCAGGCTGCCCGTGCCCCAAGGGAACCCCCACTCAGATCTGGGACACCCTTCAGGGCAAACCATGAATAGTGCACCAGGCTTCTATCCTATCTAATAAAAGAGTAATATGCAGATTGATCATCACTCCAACACAACAATATGGCTGCCTCCATGTGGTCAAAGATACTGCCCTTATGTGGACACAAGATGGCCATCAGGGGAGGGCATTTGGCAGGGACCAGGCCTGCAAGGGAGGGCAGTTGTGGTTGATCAGGCAAGTAGGGGATGGCAGTTGGGAGTCAGCAGATCTGTGATGGAGGGCAGTTGAGAGGGACCAGGCCTGTAAGTGAAGGCAGTTGGGGGCGATCTACCCTGCAGGGGAGGGCAGTTAGGGGTGGCAAGGACAGCAGAGGAGGGAAGTTGGGGACAAACGGGCTGGCAGGGGAGCAGTTATATATCAATCAAGCTGGCATAAGAGTGGTTAGGGGGTGATCAGGCTGGCAGCAGAAGCATTTAGGGGCAATCAGGAAGGCAGGCAGGTGAGCAGTTGGGAGCCAGCAGTCCTGGATTGTGAGAGGGATGTCTGACTACCTGTTTAGGCCCGATCCCACCAGGAGTTGGACATCCCTCCAGGGGTCCCAGATTGGAGAGGGTGCAGGCTGGGCTGAGGGACAACCCCCTTCCTGATCCCATGCATGAATTTCGTGCACCGGGCCTCTAGTATTAAAATAAAATATGTCCAAAAACACATGTGCATCATTGCAAATATTGGTGGGAAAAAATGAGAAGTGAAATAGGAAGCTAATGGGGAATAAAGTTAAAATGAAATAAATAAGAGGTAGAATGCCAGATTCACATTTTAATAAGAAAATGGATTTCAAATAAATGTTCCACTTGAGGCTGGCTTTGGACTTTGTCCCTGATCTTGAGGATAATAGAGGCAGAGGTAGAATGAAGAAAGTTACTGGTTCTGCCCTTAGGGCTATTTTGGTAGAAGAATTGGAGAGGCTCTGAACAACACACAGTAATCATAGGCTTCCCTTATAGGTCAAACTGCTACACCCATCACTAACACCTTCTCTTCAGCACTCCCTATGGAGATGTCTAGGCCAAAGGAGCCTGATAGACCTACTTTCTACCATTCCCATTTCCAACTCCTTGTTACTTTGTTCTTGAAGGAAGAGCTTCTGCCTAATCACCCCTCTGGCTACTCTAGCCAACCCCCACTTCTGGAGCTTTCTCTCCTGGGCAGAATGAAGGCTTCTTCTGCTTCCCTAGTGGCTTTTCCCAGGAGGGTTTATCTTAAGAGCTGTCATTCTATATTTACTTCAAAGGAAATAAGAAAATACTCATGTCCAATTACAGTCATGATTAGTTTACAACTTTCTAATCTACACTAATAAAAGAGAAACATGCAAATTGACCATCCCTCTGCTACACCCACCAGCCAATCAGGAGCGAGTATGCAAATTAATCCAACAAATATTGAGGATAATTTGCATATGTAGGCATGGAGCAAAGACTGAAGACAGCTAGAAGGATGCCAAGTGCTGCAGAAGGGAGCAAAGTGGCAGGGAAGGGAGGGAGTGAGGCAGTGGAGAAATGAGCGAAGACCACCTTGGCAGGCTTCGCTCCCTTTTCTGTTTCCCTCCTGCTGTAGAAAGCCCTTTTCTTGCAGGAATATTCCTGCAATGGGCCTCTAGTTTTACAATAAAAAGGAATGTTGTTAAAGCTATACAGCTCAGAATCTTGAACATGGTATTAAGAGTCTGAAGGTGCACAAACAAGACAGAAGAAACAGGGACTCCTCTCCTTGAAGACCACTCAAATGGTTTGGACAGAAATGGAGCATGCATGGAAAAGAACTTGGGAAGTCTTGAAAATATACAGGAGAGTGTCATAAATGTCAGGCTAGTAGGACAGGTTCCTTAATAATAATGTCATATGTTTATAAGTAGCACAATGATAAGGAAAACCAATTACCACTTTGGGAGGTTCCAATAAGAGAACACATGTGGAAGTAGTGTGAAATTCCAAGCTAACTGTGTATTTTAAGTATTTTCATATTTACAATCTGTCTCATTGCTAAAGCTTATAAAATTTCCAATAAACATAGCCTACATTTTTCTCAATCATACAACAATTTTAAAAGGCCTTTATATATACTTCACCGGGATAACCTTCCTCATCACTACTGAATCATTTATTTCTTTGGCCCTTTGCTCATTTTAGAGGTGTCAGCATCTCTGTTTTTTCATCAAGTTTATCCTAACTTACAACAAAACCATAAAGGGAGATGAAAATATCCTAGCCAACCAGGGCCAAAAAGTTCCCAGCACTAGGATTACACATGGTGTTAGGGAGTTATACATAATTCCATGAAAACAAGCACAAGGAATTGCTTAATCAGTTTTGACCTATTTTCTCAACTTTTAAACTTCTTACTGTAGTTTTGGAAAGTAGATTTTAGAACCAGTTACTTGTGTTCCAGACTTGACTCCTCCACAGAGAAGCAGTTTGCTAATCTCTATGAAATTCAGTTTATTCACACTAGCTAGTGCTTGACAAATAACTGGTATTTGTATGGAGAATTGAATGCAAATCTGTAAACTGATGATGAACATAGCTACTTATAAGATTGTTGTACAATAAGAAGTGTATATATATATATATATATATATATGGTGTTAGTAGACTATATATATATATATATATATATATATACACACACACACACTGAGTGGCCAGATTATTATGCGTTCAGACGCATAATATGCACTAGGCCTCTTATATATATAAGAGGCCTGGTGCATAAATTCATACATGGGTGGGGTCCGGCCAGCCTGACTAAGGAGAGGGGACCTGGGTGGTTGGCCTGCCTGTCTGATGGTCAAACTCTTGGTCAAGGGGATAATTTTCATATTAGCCTTTTATTATATAGGATATACACTAAGTGGTCAGATTATTATGCATTCAAAGATCATAATAATCTGGCCACTCGGTGTATATATAATAGTATTTGGTACATAGGAGGCATTTAAAATTTTCCTACTTTCTTTTTGATATTTCTTTGCCCTCTAAATTCCATGCTGAGAATATTCACTTACATAGTTTCTCTGCCCTTTCATTTCCGTATTCTCAAATTTCCCATGTCCCTCCATCTTTATTTTAGGGGTAGGATGATAAAAAAGACAAATTTAGTGCAGTGTTTATTCCTAAAATGGCAGCAGAGTTACACAGGGGCTTTAGATGTATTGTTAATGTTTCATCTCTTACACTAATCAGTGGGTACATAAATAGTTGTTATGGTGGCATCCATGTTTATGACTTTGTCATTTGGGGAAATCTTGCTGGTTCTTATCTACTTTAACCACTTCTTTTCCTCAATTCTTGGCAGAGCAATGTCATCTGTAAGCTCTATAACTGACTTTTGTTTTCATATTACCATACATATTATCAGTCTATTCCTCTCAAATTGGATATGCATTTGAAAGAGAGAAGAGATGAAAGGAGAGAAGAGATGAGAGGAGCTATATAGGCAACTTTCCTTTATTTTGCTCATCACTTTAGAGTCATACTTCTCTGGGAGCAAGACCAAACTTTATCCCTTATAAATTAAATTACATTAGATAGCATAAGTCCTTTCCATAGTCTCAGTTTCCTTATGTAGGGTAGAGATAATTACACCCATCTGCAAGGTATTGTGAAGAATAAATGAGATTATGTATATGGTGTAAGCACCATATTAGAGGCTTCCAAGCATTTAACCACTCAAAGCTCATCTTATTATCTTCTCCAATCACCATGATCTGAAACCTGGGTTTTGAGATTTTTTGTTTTTTACTGAAATATAACAGGTAACTATACTTTTCTAAAAAACATAGTTACCAATCAGAATAGCCACAAAATTTGGTATTGCATCTATGAAGTGTTAAACTACCCAAAAAGAAAAAAAAAAAGTTACTTTTTAGTCTGAAGAACCATATCTTGATTAAGCCTAAAATTTCAATTGATTACAATTGTTCCAAAGCTAGAAGCTATATTAAGTTATAAGTGTTTGAAATCTACTTCCCAACCTAGCCTCTCCCGACCCATAGACTTCCTGGTAGTGGTCAGCCTACCTAGAGCATCTTCCCAGCTCTCCTTTTCAATGTAGCATCTAAGTAAGTGAAACTATAAAGTAAACTATAAAATAAAGATCTGATCTAGAGAATAGAGATGGGGGATGATAAAAGGACAAGAGTCTCCACTTGTGAGATGCTCTGGGGCTCCATTTGTGAGAAAGACATAGAGAGATAGAGTTACAGAGAAATGGGAGTGAAGGAAATGGCAAAAAAGGATTTTGAAGAACTATTTTGGTTCCTTGTGAATGTACCCTGTCATTGGAACTTTAGAAAGAGGTTCCTGTGAAGATTTCAACTGCTTTTCAATTAGTTTGGATGTGGGAATTGTTTTCCTTTTATTGTAACATTGCAAGAAATAAAGCCATGAGGCAACTGGGATTTATTAAAATTATAAATAAAGACTTCTTAAACCAGGTCAAATTGTTTTCTGAACTTACAGCTTCCTTCCTTTAAGGGAATGAGTAGTCTTTAACTTTAAGCTGCAAGTCAAATTCTGCTCCGTATTTGACAGGATCTGCATCATTTCTAATTAGAATCTTAGATTTTTAAAAGATAAATTGTCATTTATTGAATACTTAATCTGTTAGAACTTTTCAGATATCATCTCATTTAGTTGTTATAATAATTCCATTACATGGGAATTATTATCTCTGTTTTATAAAGAAACAGATAAAGTTAAAGTGACTTTTCCAAGGTCATCACCCAGTAGAGCCTTAATTTGAACCCAAATCTGTCCAATAGATTTGATCAGGCTATCTAGAGCATGACCAGTGCTTTCAATTATTAAACTTTGCTGCCTTGAAAGAAGCTAATGGTTTATCTGTCCCAGGATTATAAACATTTTAATTGTATAACCAACTAGTGGCCCAGTGCATGAAATTTCTGCACGGGGGGGGGGGGGTGTTTCTCAGCCTGGCCTGCAACCTCTCTAACCTGAGACCTCTTTGGAATGGGACCTAAACTGGCAGTCGGACAACCCCCTTGCAATCTGGGACTGCTGGCTCCTAACTACTCACTTCCTGCCTGCTTGATCACCCCTAACCACTTTTCCTGTTGGCCTGATTCCCCCCAAATGCCTCCCACCCACCAGCCTGATCACCCCCAACTGCCCTCTCCTCCTGGCCTGATCATCCCTAACTTCCTTCCCCTCCTGGCCTGATCACCCTTAACTGCTTCTGCCTCAGCTGTGCCACCATGGCTTTGTCTGGAAAGATTTCTGGAAGGTTTCATGGTCTAATTAGCACATTACCCTTTTACAATATTATTATATATAGGATATGACATACTACCTTAAATATAACATATGTACCAGTATTACTCTATGAGAATGCATGCTTCATGCGATAGGAAGGCATCTAATACATTACGTTTTATATGTTGTAAGTAGTAAAAAATACTTTATTCATACCAATAATATACACCCTGTGACTTCCCTTCCTGATTTGGGAATGGTCCCCCAGTTCTTTGAAAGATGTTTATTTATTTGTTTGTTTGTTTGTTTGTTTTGTCATTTATTTATTTATTTACTGTTTATTGCACATGATTTGAGGTCTTTAATTTCTAACCACCAAAGACTCAAAGGACTATTTTTTCCATGAAGTTTAACATTAACATCAGTGAATTCATGTATTCATGTGTTTTTATTGTAAGCATCTGAATTATTCACATTGTCATATATCCTGAACTCACAAGCATGTACCATGCACAGGCTGGAAACAAGCCAGAAAGCCATTCTGCAAGCAAACAGATACTCTGCAGAAGGAGAAAAGTCATAGCACAACATTAATGTCCAACCTGAGTCACCTCAGAATGTTATATATATGTTGATTCTTAATTCATATAATATAGGGAACTCAACCGCTTGGTTGGTGATGGGGTTGACCTGGTTTCAGGAGGATTATTCCTGAAAAAAATTAAGGAAAGGGGGGCTCAATCTTTCTTCTTGGTTGTTTGCTCCTCCCCAGCACCTTCCATCTTTCTTCTCATCCTCAGCTTCTTGGGCATCTTCTCCTTCACCTTCACCTAATTTTTCTTCCTCCTTTGCATCCTCAAATTCTTCCTTGGCACCTTCTTCCACTTCCTTTCCTTCCTCTTCATCAGCCACTTCCTTCTTCTCTTCTTCAGCTTCTCCTTCAGAGGGGTTGGGGGGGGGGTCATACTTCCTTAGCTTCCTAATGGTTTCCTCCACCTCTATCTGCTCTTCCTGGACATTGCTCGTGTATTAAGAAGGGAAGGAGACATTAAGTAGGAGCTAATCTGTAAACCACCTTAGGCAGATCGACCAAAGATCAGGGAAATCTGGCTATGCTCCCAAGGCTGGTGAAACCGAGCTGAGTCTCCTCACCTTCTAAGAGTTTCCTGTAAGCTGCAATGTCAATGTCTAAAGCCACATTAAGGAGGTCCTGGTATTCTTTTTAAATATGCCATTTCACTCTCTGTAGTTCTCAACTGATTATCTAATTTGTTGATTGTGTCCTGCATAGCACTAACATTGAATTCTGCTCATCCTCTAGCTCTTGCAGCTGCTTTCCCAGAGCTTAGTTCATGCCCTGGCATGCTTTGATCTCCAGGGTCTTGACCTTGAGCAAGTGGAGGCTTTCAGACACCTACTCCTTGGAAGCTCTCATCCCATAGGTGTCCTTGGCAGTGCTCTTGGTCAGCATGATGAGCAGCTCTTGTACCAATCAACATTCTGCATGTCCTTTGCAGCCAGCTTCTGGTACTGGGTGTGGATGACCATGAGCGCAGTAGAGAGGTGGGACTTGGAAAACATGTCCATCTCCACGGAGATCTGAGCGTACTGGATCTGCACCTGCAATTCAGGGATCGCCTCTTAATGCACCTTCTTCAGAAAGGCGATTTAGTCCATCAGGTTGTTGGTGCGCTTTTCAAGCACAACATCAGCAAGAGTCCCCTCATCTGCACCTTTGTGCACCTCTATCAGCCAGCCCTCTGCATCACCAAGGTTCAGCACCTCTTCCTGGTAGAATACCTGTAGTTTGCTCTCAGTCCATTCCAAGCCCTAGTGCCTGCTAACTGCCCACTGCCCTCTCCTTGCCAGGGACTGGACGTGGTGGGCTGGGACACAGGCATCCCATTTTCATTAAAATGTTCAACCATGGCCTGCTCCACCTATGTCCACAAGTGGCCCAGGGCAGACAGTGATCCCAGAGACCTGGCCACCAGTGCCTACCTGGGTCCCCAGTGGAGGCCTCGATCTAGCGGACAGAGTCAGGCTCAGCCCACCTAGCCTGCCCAGACCCAGATGGCTGCCTGGACCGTGCAGACTGTGCTAGGTGCTGGCCCCCAGGGCGTGCTGGTTACCGATGGCGACGTGGACCCCGCAGGTGGCTACAGGAGCTGTCCACCTAGCCTGCGCTATTACTGATGGCGGTCTGGATCCCACGGGTGGCTTCAGGTGCTACTCTCCATGCCTGCCCTCTCCCTGATGGCTGCCTGGACCCCATGGGCAGCTTCAGGCACTGTCTGCCTAGCCTGCCTGACCCAGATGGTGGCCTGGACCCCACAGGTGGTGAGAGGCATTGTGTGCCATGTCTGCCTGACCCTGATGGTTGCCTGGACCCCATGGGTGCGTCAGGCTCTGTCCCCCACCTCCAATCCCTCCTGCCAGGTTACCGATGGTGACCTTGATCCAGCTGGTGTTATCAGGTGCTGCCCGCCTTGCGTGTTCTGTCCCCAATGGTGGCCTGGACCCCACTGGTGTGTGAGGCGCTTCCCACAGGGCCTGCCCACCCTGATGGTGGCCTGGACACTGCAGGCATTGTCAGGCACTGCCAGCCTGGCTTGCCTGGTTCCCCATGGTGGACTGGACCCTGCATCAGTGTCAGACATAGCCTGCCCCTCCTGCATATGCAAATTTACCCTCCATCTTTAGTGGCTTAATTTGCATATCACTCCTGATTGGCTGTGGGCATAGAGAAGGTATGGTCAATTAGCATTTTTCTCTTTTATTAGTGTAGATGAGTGACTCTCTACCAAGTTAGCAGCAGAGATATTTTTGAGCAGGGGACTATTTCTGGGAGAAACCTTGGACAAGTCTCCTCTTCTCTTTGAGCCTTGGTTTTCTCAATTCCAACATGAGAATACTAATATCTGTTACACAACTTTGCTTGCATGATTAGATGTAAAAAGAAATGAATGGTGGCTATTGTTAATATTATTGCCAAGATAATGAGTTTTTATAAATGAAGCATTCATTAAAGTGAACCAAAGTATTGTAGCATTGGTTATGAGTAAGGTATCATATATCTACTAGCATTATTTAATTATTTTAGTGAATGAAATTAATAAGAAACAGTGGCTTGGGTTTGGAAAGTCAGAGTAAACATTTGGAGGTAAAAGCAAGAACTTTCTAAGTATACACAGGGGTACCAAAGAAGAAGGTATCTATGAAAGTAGAGAAAGGGGATACAATGACTGAAAGAAAGTAAGTGTAAAAATTGGACAAATAAAGGTACTAAGGTGATTTAAGAGTTGGGCCAGAGCACCTACACAGAATATTTTAAAGGAAAGCTCAGGACATTATAAATCCACTATTGGCAGATAATGCCATTTAAATTGCACTTAAGTGTGGCTTACATGGTGTAAATGAAGTAATATGCATGCATCACATATTGAGTTTTGAAAAGGGGGAAAAAAGAGAGAAAAAGTCTCAGTAATCATGGTCACATGCAGTTGGTATAATATTTAAATCAGGCTATTGCATTGGGATTCTTGTCAAATGTCCTCATCCCCACCCCAGAAACAAAAGCTGTTGGGATTCAGCGATTACCTCGTAACCGATCTCTCTAGAACTCATCTGAGGACCATCTTGGAAATACAGCTAACAGCCTATCAAATTGTCAGAGAATCATTTGGAAAAGAGGTTCTAAGAATTCCAGTCCTCTCTTTAACAAACTGAAACTGTGAAAGAAAATAAATCATCAAGGACCCCATTTTTTCAGTTCTACCCCTTCTCCCTCAGCTCTCCCTGTTCTCAGCCTTATCATACCCACTCCTATTTATGACCACCAAAATTTCTTTTCAGATTTTTCATTCACACCTAGGTATAGATTATTCTCAACATTTTCCCAGAGCTTAATACATCTTCAGAGCTCAGCTCCAAGTGTCATCATTTATATTGGAACAACTTATGCTGCTTTGACAAAGCTTATAATCTTTATACCAAGCACACATACGCAGATGAGAAGGAACAAATATCCCCCAGGATGCCAGAGATATAGCTTTAAGTGATTTGTTGTGAGAGTGGAACTATTATTATGATTTATCTCTTGGCCAGCCATGTGTACAGAAAGCACTGGGACAGGCTTATGTGGTCACTGCGGAAGCCCTTCCTCTTTTCTCCCACCAGCCTCCCATGGAGTAGAGTTTTCAACAGAGGTGGAGGAGAGTATCAAATGCTGTGGGGAGACTCATTTCCGCTTCATACAGTGCTTCCACAGAAAGCCATAAAGAGAATGTTTGCTAAGTCCAGGGCTTTCCCAGCGTGGGCATGGGCTCTGCTTCTCTACTTCCATCTCTTCCTTATTCATAACTGCTTACTTCCCATGGCACCTATTTTATTTGATTAAAAGAAAAGCAAGTTAGTTAAGAGCTCTAGGGTCATCCTGGCTAGGTTTGAAAGCTGGCACCTCCAGTTACTTGTGTGGTTATGAACAAGTCATGAAATTTCTCCAAGGCTTGGTCTCATCACTTGTAAAATGGGGATAATTACAATCGGCCTTTCTTACAGGATTGTTGTGATGGTTAAGTGAGATGATATAAATTCTTCTCCTGGAGTCCTGCCTATGTCTAAGTTCTAAATAAGTGATTGTTGTGGTTATTCAATTGTTGCACATTGTTCTCTTGACTAATATACCATAGATTACTCCCAGAATGTAAATGACTTATAAACAAATGTGTTTCAAAATCAAATATTCATTGAAAAGAGCAATGCTGAAATTTGGGAGGAGGATGTAAAGTATGAAGATGGACACTCAAATACCCACCCATAATTAGTTCCCACTTATAAATCTGTCAGCCTCTCCTCTCTGAAATGACATTTGGCAAAAGGCTTTTGAAAACAGCAGTAGGTTTTAAGTGGAAACATCTCGTCTACATCTCCCACCTCACCTCAACTCATCTCCAAGGGGCAGCAGTTCCATCAGACCAATCACAGAATTTCAGACCAGGAAAGAAAGGGCCACTCCAAGTCATCTGATGAAATCTCCTCTTGAAATGCTTGATTCTTGAAATACTTTTGATGAAGGTGCAGAAAAGCAAAGTGGTTGCTCAAGTTCCCACAACAAGTCCATGACTGAGCTGGCAGTTAAACTAAACCTCCTAATTCTTGTTCAGCTTCCCAAAGGAGGCAGCACGTGACAAAATCTGAAAATTGTTCAATGTCCCTCTGAGAGTACAGCACTGGCAGTACAATGGCATATATTATACAGGGAATAACAATTGTGTTTCTTCTCTCCCTGCTGAGCTGTGTTTGGCAAGTTGTTGGTACTGAAAAAGGTGTAGCTGTAATTCACTATGATTACCCCTTATTCCCTCCATGAACACACCATGTGTTCAGCCATTTGCTCACATATAGATTGCTTATTTTATAAAGAATCTGCGTATCCACCCAGCCCAGATCTATGAGGTCCTAACAGCTCCTGAGAGGCAGAAGCAGGAAGTATTTTTTCACCTTTTTTGAATTTGAAATTGATTCTTAAAAATGCTTTTGATGATGGTCAAATCTCTTAGTATCATATCAATAAACAAGAAAGATACAAGAAGAGAGATGGATGGAGAAATGGAAGAGTGGGGTGGGAGGAAAGATGCATAAAATAATAGGGGGTAGGAAGGAGTAAGAGAATGATGGGTGGGTCAGGATATTTATTAACATTTATCACACCTCATTCTACAACAATATGCAAAAGTGTTTCTCAAAACATATGTTATGAAATAGCCTTCAGTGGGCTATACACAGAAAAGATTTCTGTGAGCCAATAAAGAAAAATGTGTGAGAAAATTCTGGTAAGCAAAGAGTAATCAGGTTTCTTCACTGCTGGACTACTTGGAGCCTTATATGTTGATCACATCTCCAAGAAAGATGCTGTTGATCTTTTCATCAGGAATAGGTCTATTTAAAACATTTTGAATCAGTATAAAATTAGAATTCCATTTTACATCTACCCATTCATGTACTAAAATAGTCACATGCCTTTGCAATACCAGTGAGGACAACATACTTACAGACACACAGACACCCAGCAGGCAATGGCTGGTGCCTTGGAGAAGGGAATCTTGGCTACCTTTTCATTTGAAGTTTACACCCCATGGTGAACACCCTTGCCTCTGAGGATTTTTGTCTTCCTGGCATGGGCCTTAGAGCCAAAGAACGATGTGACTGGGTTGTGCAGGTAGTCCTCTTTGGACATCAGCCACAACACAATCGGGTCCTTTACTTTCAGGACTAGGTCCCACACCCAACAACATTACCATAGTCAAATGAAGAGGAAGAGGGCAACATTAGCATCTGTAAAGATTGTAAATATTGCTGGGGTTAGTAGTTTTCAGAAGTTAGTAAGTATCAACTATTAATTTGCAAGCTCTAGATGGTGTATAGAAGTAATACTGTGGTAGTGGTTGTAGTACAAACACCCTTGCATATGTAAATATAAAAATATAATTATAGTGAATTAACATAAACTAAAAGCCTATATTCCATAAATTTGAAGGGCAAAATAATAATACATCTCTTTTTCATCCAAAAGCCCTAATCAATTTTCATAAGTATTAATAAAATGCTCTCAAACACGTATACAGTAATCCACAAAGTATGTATTAATAATATAAAGCATTTAGAATGCCAATGTCTAGCCCTGACTGACTGGTTTGACTCAGTGGATAGAGCACTAGCCTGCGGACTGTAGGGTCCCAGGTTCGATTCCAGTCAAAGGCATGTACCTTGATTTTGGGCACATCCCCAATAGGGGGAGTGCAGGAGGCAGCTGATTGATGTTACTCTCTCATTGATGTTTCTAACTCTCTATCCCTCTCCCTTCCTCTCTGTAAAATATCAATAAAATATATTAAAAATAAATAAATAAAGCAAAATGCCAATGTCTAATTAGTGAACTCATCAACATAAATTTTTATGTTTGCCATACAACAATTTGTAATATCAAAAACAAATTATATTTCCTCTCTAAAATATAATGAACTTCTACAATATAAACCCTACCTTATAAAAGAGTGATATGGAAATTAACCATCACTCCACTCAAGCCACACCCACCAGCAATGCCCACCAGCCAATCAGAGTAAGTATATAAATTAATCCCAGCCAAGATGGCTACAGCCACAGAGAGCAGATGAGAGAAGCTTGGGTTTCCCCGGCAACAGAAACCAAGCTTTCTACACACCCTGGCCAGCCTAGGTCTCCACTCAAGGATACAAAGTTTCAATTATAGAAGATACATAAAACCAAACAGAAATGGCTGCAGCCACAGAGTAAGCAGGGGGCTTGGCTCCACTCCAGGCTACAAAGTTTCAATTGTAGAAGGTAAATAAATTCCAGATACCAGGGCCTCTGCTTGGCTTGCTGGGGGGCATAGCCAGCCTTCATAACACCACAGGCCCCTCTCCCAGACAGCCCCACACTCCAAGGGAAACCCCACCCTGATCCAGGACACCCTTCAGGGAAAACCAGCTGGCCCCCACCCATGCACCAGGCCTCTATCCTATCTAATGAAAGAGTAGTATGCAGATTGACCATCACTCCAACACACAAGCTGGCTGTCCCCATGTGGACAAAGATCCTGCCTCCATGTGGACACAAGATGGCCACCACAAGATGGCCATCAGGGGAGGGGAGTTGGGAGGGACCAGGCCTGCAAGCGAGGGCAGTTGTGGGCAATCAGGCAAGCAGGGGAGGGCAGTTAGGAGGCACCAGGCCTTTAAGAGAGGGCAGTTGGAGGCGATCAACCCTCCAGAGGAGAGCAGTTAGGTGTGGCCAGGCTGGCAGAGGAGGGAAGTTGGGGGCAAACAGGCTGGCAGGGGAGCAGTTAGACATAAATCAGGCTGGCATGGAAGTAATTAGGGGGTGATCAGGCTGGCAGCAGAAGCATTAGGGGCAATCAGGAAGGCAGACAGGTGAGCAGTTGGGAGCCAGCAGTCGGGATTGTGAGAGGGATGTCTGACTGCCCATTTAACATTTCTTGAGGTGTCCCAGATTGGAGAGGGTGCAGGCTGGGCTGAGGGACACACCCCACCCTGTGCATGAATTTCATGCACCAGGCATCTAGTAATGAAATAAAATGTTGGAGATTATCAATCCAACATTATGCAGTCCACATGGACTCTGGTTGATAGTGTCCCTAGGCACTTGAAAGAAGCAAATCCTGGGACTCCCAAAGAGCTAAACTCTTAGGAAAAGTGTGGGGGAGATGGTGGTGATGATGTCCAATGCTTTTAATAAATTGGAACCTAAGAAGCCATTATATCATCTGAGGAGTACATTCTATGTCCTCTGAATGAAACTCCTATGCAATTCAAATATTTTCACCTGGTGGCTTTCTAATTTTAATAGTGAATTGTGAATTGTATGTGAACATTCTTTTAAGGTGTTATAACTAATATCTAGAGAGTGAGAGCTCAGATAGCAGATGTGTTAGTTCTAATTTACTGAAAACTTCACTTAAGAGAAAGGTCCCCATTTGTGTCATTCAATGATGCATTCCCAGTGTCTACACACAAAGATCAGTACATTGTAAGTGCCCAAAATAAACATTTGTTCAATTAATGAACTGAGTATAAATTGAGTATCAGTCAATTTATGTGTGTTATCTTATTGACTCCTAATATTAAGAACCTTATGGGATAGATGGTGTCATTATTCTCATTTTTCAAATGAGGAAATTGAGACTTAGAATTCAAGAAAAACTTGGCCAATATTGCACATTATATGTGTCAAAACTAGGGACATGAACTCTTTTTGTCCTGAGTCTAAAGCCAATATTTTTAACTGCCATATTACACAGTAGTCCCACCCCCCTATCCATGGTTTCACTTTCTGTGGTTTCAGCTACCCAGGGTTAACCATATTTTGAAAAAATAAAAAGGAAAATTATAAAATTACACAAGTCATAAGTTTTATATTGAATGCCATTCTGAATAACATAATGAAATACCATTCCAACTGAGAAGTGAATCACCTCTTTGCCCAGAGTATCTATGCTGCTATCTAGGCTATCAGATTGACTGTCTCAGTATGACAGTGCTTGTGTTCATGTAACCCTTATTTTAATTAATAATGGACCCAAAGTACAAGAGTATTGATAGTGTCAATTTGGGTATACCAAAGAGAAACCATAAAGTGTTTTGCCAAAACCGGTTTGGCTCAGTGGATGGAGTGTTGGCCTGCGGACTGAAAGATCCCAGGTTCGATTCTTTGTTGCAGGCACATCCCCAGTAGCAGGTGTGCAAGGGGCAGCTGATCGATTACTCTCTCTCATCGATGTTTCTAACTCTGTATCTCTCTCTCTTCTCTCTGTAAAAAATCAAAAAAATATATTTTTTAAAAAACCATAAAGTGTTTTACTTAATACATTATTTATCACCTCTCATCATCATCATTACAAGAAGGGTTAGTACAGTACAATAGATATTTTGAGAGAGACACCACATTCACACAACATTTATTATATTATACTAGAGGCCCAGTGCATGAAAATCATGCAGGGGGAGAGGGATGTGAGTTTCTCAGCCCAGCCTACACCCTCTCCAATCTGGGACTCCAAGAGGAACGTCCAACTGTCCATTCAGGCCTGATCTTGGTGGGTTATTTGGGCTAAATGGGCAGTCACAATCCCGGACTGCTGGCTCCCAACTTCTTGCCTTCCTGCCTGATTGCCCCTAACCGTTTCTGCCTGCAAGCCTGATCACCCCCTAACCAATCCCCTACCAGCCTGATTGACATCTAATTGCTTACCTGCCCAATTGCCCCTAAGTGCCCTCCCCTACAGGCCTGTTCCCCCTACTGCCCTCCTCTGCAAGCCTGGTCTCCCCCAACTGCCCTCCCCTGCCAGCCCGGTCACCCCTAACTGCCCTAACATGCTGGTCTGTTTGCCCTTAACTACCTTCCCCTGTAGGCCTGGTATCCCCCAACTTCCCTCCCCTGCAGGGTTGGTCCCCCCCAACTGCCCTTCTCTGATCCTTCCCAACTGCCCTCCCCTGATCCTTCTCAACTGCCTTCCCCTGCCAGCCTGGTTGCCCTTAACTGCCCTCCCCTGACAGCCCAGTCACCCCCAACTGTCCTCCCTTGCATACCTGGTCCTTTCCAACTGCCCTCCCCTGCTGGCCATCTTGTGTCCACATGGGGGTGGCCATCTTGTGTTGTGGAATGATGGTCAATTTGCATATTACCTCTTCATCATATAGGATTGTTATAATTGTTCTATTAGTTCTCATTAATTTCTCACTAATTTATAAGTTAAACTTTATCATATGTATGTATGTATGTATAGGGAAAACATAGTATATACAGGGTTTACTACTATCTGAAGTTTCAGGTATTCACTGGGAGTCTTGGAACATATCCCCCTGCATATAAGTGGGGAGTGCTGTACGTAACTCTCTTCTCTGCTTTACAAATCCCGATACTTGTTTGGGTTCTATAGGCTATAAAATTTTCTGACATCTCATGTCAGAGACCTTGAAAAAATACCTTTATGCTTCTGAGAATTATGAATCTCCTGCACATGATTTTGTTATTACAATAGTATTAAGCCAAGGTTTTTTTTAATGCTGTGACATATTTTCTTTATTATCATTATAAATAATTGCAGATACCATATGCTGAGCCTATACTATGTGACAATCAAGCATTGTGCTATGTAGTATTATATCTGTTGCTTCAGTTAACCTACACAGTAAGCTGATGAGGTAGTAGGAACTGTTAAAATTCCAATTTTATTGGAAGAAAAACCAAGGTTTGAAAAAAGATAATTTCCTAGGCAATTATCCAGTAAATGACAGAGCTTAAATTTTAATCCACATGTGTCAGGTTACAGAGCACATGATCTCATTCATCCACCATACCACTTTGACAAACCAGCCAATTTTACAAAATAAAAGACCTTTCTGTGCTACTCATCAAGGATTATCAAAGCCTAAAGGAATCCCTCCTGTTGGCCTTTGCCAATCCTATTGTTCTTCAGTGCTCAGTCCACTTCTCTGTGAAGCCTTCCCCGAGTGCTGTTTTAACTCCTCTGGGATTACTGCCTTGGTTAGGTACCCCTCTGCACTGCATGTGTGAGCCTCAAAGAGCTGTCAGTTCCTATTTCCCCACACTAGTCTCTGTCTTTTCTGGTATGCCTATTTTCCCTGCTCTCACTGGTTGGACTGGGAGCTTACATAGTGCAAGGCTCAGATTCACTATAAAAGGGAGCAGAATTTGCCACCCATAAATATGCCTCTTTGGCATGAGGATTATCTTGAGTTGAGCTGAATATTTTTAAGAAACAGCAGACCCAGGAAAAACTCTGAAAACTGATTAGAAGTTACTCTTTTGTAAGGGATATTTATATTTATAAAAGGAATATCCATTTGTGAGGTATCTCGTTCTCCATACCGAGAAGAGCAAAAGAACCAAATTTCTAGAAATTTTTATAAAAGTAAAAGACACTGACTTAAATATGCACAACCACTATATCCTTGTTTCTGTGATTCTCCTGATAATCTCCCTTAATTGGTCACCTCCTACAATCCCCAAATCTGTCTTTTGTCTTTCCTGGAGATGCTTCAAGGTGCTGGCTTGGGCCATTTCAGAAACTGACTCAATTTTTCTTTGTATAAAAGAGGTATACATACCATTAAACATCTGTTGTTTTCTCTCCTGTTAATGTCTTTTATTACAGGGGATCTCAGCCAAGAACCTATAAGGGTAGAAAGGAAAATTTTATTTTTTTCCTTACAGCTGCTTCTGGCTGCTTATTTCTGCAACATAACTAGAGTACCACAAGTACAGTAGGGGCAAAAGAGTGTAGCTGTGTTACCATAGGGTGCTTGCAAATCTGTTTTTAAAAATTAAATTTGGTTATATTGTTTTTCTTATTGCTAAAGCAATGCACATATATTGGTGAGAACTTAGAAAATATGTTAGCAAATGAATAAAATGCTTAAAATCTACATTTTACTACTTATAAAAAACCTGTATTAACAATTCAACAATTTAGTGCCCATTATTTTATATCTGTTTTATGCATGCATGCTCATATTTTTTACCCATCAGGATTCAAACAATGCAAATGAATTTTTAACCTTTCTTTTTCTGTAAAAAGACATAGTGTACACTTATACATAGCATGGAATGTGCTTTTACATTATTTCATTTATTTGTTTTTATTATTTTATTTTATTATGGTAGTTCTATTTTCTTCATCCCCTCCCTCCCCCCTCCTTCCATCCCTTCTTCCCTCCCTCCTTCCCTCTCTCCCCTTTCTTTCTTTCTTTCTTTCTTTCTTTCTTTCTTTCTTTCTTTCTTTCTTTCTTTCTTTCTTCTTCCTTCCTTCCTTCCTTCCTTCCTTCCTTCCTTCCTTCCTTCCTTCCTTCCTTTCTTTCTTTCTTTCTTCTTCTTTTTTTTTTCTTTTTTTTTCTTTCTTTTCTTTCTTCTTCATTTCTTTCTTGGAATCTCAAAACTCTTTTCCAATAGTGGCTTCACCAATTTATTCTCCCACTAAAGTGCACAGAGGTTCCATTTTTTCATGTCTTCATAGGCACTTGTTTTTGAAAATATCAATTCTAACAGGTAGGAGATAATAATTTATATTGGTTTTTATTTGAATTTCAATGATGATTAGTGATGTTGAGTGCCTTTTTATGTATCTGTTGGATATTCCTATAAGTTTTTGGGAAAATTTTCTTTTCAGTCTTTTGCCCATTTTATTAATTACATTCTTTGGGTATTTTTGCTATTGAGATTTATGAGTTCATTATATATTTTGGATATTGGCTCCCTCTCAGATATGATTTAGAAATATCTTCTCACATTCCAGAGGTAACCTTTTCATTTTGTTAATCATTTATTTTGCTTTATAGAATATTTTTAGTTTAATGTAGTTATACTTGTTTATTTTTACTTTGTTTGCTTTAGCTTTTGGTGCTATAGCCAATAAAATTATTGCCAAAAACAATGCAAAATACCTTTTGCACCTATGAGGTTTATGGTTTTGCAACTTATATTAAGTATTTATTTTATATCAAGTTGGTTTTTGTTTAAGGGTCTATTTGAATCCTCAACAGAGGACGTTTTTCCATTGATTTTTTAAAGAGAGTGGTAGGGAAGGGGAGAGAGAAAGAGTGATAAAGAATACATGCACTTGACTTAGACTTGAACCTATGACCTTCCAGTGCTCTGACCAATGCTTTAACTACAGATCCACCACACCAGGCAGGGCTACAAGGGTCTATTTTAATCTTTTGCATATAAAAATTCAGTTTTGCCTGCATCATTTGCTGAAAAGAGTATGATTTCTCATTGAGTATTTTAGGTTCCTTTGTCACATATTAGCTAACCATATATGTATGGATTTATTTCTGAGCTCTTAAATCTTCGTACATCAGGCTTCTAGGATATATATAAAAGGCTAAGTTGACTTGTGCATGTGCGAATCATATAAAGCTCTTGCTGGCTCCAATTTCACACATGTGTTTTGATCTGTCATTGTCAATTGTGAATTTAGCTGATGCTTCTATTATAGGAAAAGGGCGAATAGCGATTGGTTTATATGTCTGCTTTTATGCCAGTAACAACTATTTTTCATACTAGAGTTTTATAATATAGTTTTCAACTTAAATTATTTTTAATTTTTAATTACATTGTACATAAAGTATTATATTAGTTTCAGGTGTACACCCTAGTAATTAGAATTATAAATTAATTAGAAAAATATTTTAAAATCTCTATTCGCCCTTTTCCTATAATAGAAGCATCAGCTAAATTCACAATTGACAATGACAGGTCAAAACACATGTGTGAAATTGGAGCCAGCAAGAGCTTTATATGTATTGCACATGCACAAGTCAACTTAGCCTTTTATGTATATCCTAGAAGCCTGATGTATGAAGATTTATGCAAGAATAGGCCTTTCTTCCCCTGGCTGCCACATGCAGTGGGGTTGCTTACACAGCCTATGCAGGGGCAAGCCCTGCACGCTCCAGTACCACTTCCTCCTCACCCTCCTTCTCTGAAGAGTTCCTCTATGCAGTGCTGGCCCTCCCAGGGAGGTGGGGAAGGGAAGATGTGGGGGAAGCGAGGCAGGTGGGGAGGACTGGAGAGGTTGGGTGCACCATTGTAAAAGTGGGATGCAACTGGCCCCCTTCCTCATCCTCTTTCTCCTCTGCCCTCCATCTCCTGCCTGCCAGCCCTCTCTCCATGCCCATCACCCCTCCCCTCTTGATTTTGTGAGATAGGGATAAGGGAGATCTGGTAATCTGGGTTACTGTGTAGGTGGCCTCTTTCATCTATTCAAAACAAAGATGAGCTGCCTGCTGCTGCCACCATGGCTGACACCATTGCCCCTTGGCTAGCCCAGGGCTCCCAGGGCAGGTTAACTGTGCACTGAATGAGCTCTAACACTAGGGTTCTGTTTACCAGAGTAATGGAGCAGGGTTGGGGTAAAGGGAGACCCCAGAGACTGAGAGCTACCATCTGAGGCACCAGAGGGTTGCCTCTGAGGCCAGGGGCTGGGCTACAGGAAGGCTGCAAAAATGGTTGACAGGTGTGGAGTGTGGCAGGGAGGCCCTGAGGAGGTGCACAGCCCAAGGCCCAAAGTGGCCAGGGGGCGTGGCCACTGCCATTTTGTCAGGTTAATTTGCATACTCACTTCTGATTGGCTTGGGGTGTCATGAAGTGATGGGAAATTTGCGTATTTCTCTTTTATTAGTATAGATAGAATAAACTTGCTTAATTAGACCTGCTTTTTGATTTAGCTAAACCTTTTCCAGCCCAGTGAAGCACCCAACTTCTCTTTATGTAATTGTCAGTAATACAGGAGTAAATATCAACACCAAGTAGATTATGATTATAGATCACGCAGGAAGAACAAAGGGTAAAATATTTAACTACAGCAGTGTTTGACTATATTCTGTGCAGTGAGAAAACCTGAAGTCATTTTCAAGGTCTACCATTTCTTACTTCTTTTCAGTCGGGTCAAGTTTCTAAGCTTTCTAAATCTCCATTTTCAGGCTAATGAAAAGAAAATAGGATTCCACCGAGTCTCCCAGCTACCTACTTCAGTACTTTTGTGAGGATCAGAATGAGGAGAGGCACAGGAAAATGTTTCACAGACATTTTGTTCAAGTGTAAAATGTTTCTATCTGGATATAAAGCAAGTCAAGTTCCTGGGCTGAAGAAACTCCAAGGAGGCTAGTCACTAGGGAGAGGAAGCTGGGCATTGCTACATGACATCATTACCTTGCACCTACAGCCACCATTTCCAGGCTGGCCTGGGTTATGAGCTGCATTTTGCACCATGGGGTCTTGGCAGCATTTGCTGCAATTTGGTGGGGTGTCACTCTTTCATGGCGGTAGGGCCTGTGTTCCACTTGGAGAAAGACAAGTGTTGCTTTGTGAGTGGTATGTCCTGTTTCTCTGTAAATGACCAGTGCACATCATGGCAGCTTCTGCATTGAGCATCTGCCCTCTGGTGGTCAGTGCGTGTCATAGCATATTAAACAGGCATTTAGCATATTAGCCTTTTATATATATTATATATAGATAAGTGATCATCGTGATAAATCCAAAACCAATCTGACACCGTACATAGTTATTAGAATTTTGTTGACTACATCCCCTATGCTGCATTTTACATCCCCATGATTTTCTGGAACAACCAATTGGTACTAATTAATCCCTTCACTTTTGTCACCAACTGTCAAAGTGTTCTCTGTATGCATGAGTCTGTTTCTGGTCTGCTTCTGCGTTTATTTATTATTTATTTATTTATTTATTTATTTATTTATTTATTTATTTATGTGTGTGTGTATGTGTGTGTATGTGTGTGTGTGTGTGTGTGTGTTTGATCTATTTGTTGATAGAGATGTATTTATTGACACTTCGTTGTTATTTTTTCTTCTTATAGAAGACCCTTTAACATTTCATTTAATATTGGTATTTTGGTAATGAACTCCTTTAGTTTTTCCTTGCCTGGGAAGCTCTTTATATATCCTGTGATGGCTTTGCTGGACAGAGTAGCCTTGTTTGTAGGTCCTTGCTTTTTACCACCTTGAATATTTCTTGCCAAACCATTCTCATCTGTAATGTTTCTATTGAGAAAGCAGCTGACAGTCTTATGGGAGCTCCCTTGTAGGTAACTAACTGCTTCCCTCTGGCTACTTTTAAGATTCTTTCTTTGTCTTCAACCTTTGGCATTTTAAACATAATAATCTATACCAGTGGTTAGCAAACTCATTAGTCAACAGTGCCAAATATCAACAGTACAATGATAGAAATTTCTTTTGAGAGCCAAATTTTTTAAACTTAAACTATATAGGTAGGTGCATTGTTATTATTGTAACTTAATTAGGGTACTCCTAAGCTGGCCTTTGCCAAAAACATCCTCAATCTGATTGAAGTACTTTCACTGAGGTCGACCCCTTCCAACTCTCCCACCCACACTTGTCTTGTATACTTGTTTCATCTATCTCCTTTCATTCATCCACTCTATATGTCCAAACCATCTCAACATTCCTTTCTCAATCCTCAACACTACATCTTCTTTCACTCCACAACGTTCCCTAAAATTAACTTAATAAATTTTACTTAAAGTTTTAAGTCTTATATGTTAAATAAAACTTGATATCATACTTAATAATGATATTATTTATTGATAAAATTAAATTCTTTGCAATTTACCTTACAATATCCATAAAATTAAATCATGAAAATGACTGACAAACACTAATGTGACAATGGCTTTTCGTCTCCTTAGAAAGTTTGGGTAAGTCAGGTTTGTATGTTGTTTTTAATTTTCAGCACGATTCCAGGTTTTCAACAATAAGGTGACTTTTCAGTTTACTCTTGATAAGGTTCATGCTTGAAAATGATTGTTTACATAAATATGTAGACCCGAATAAGGAAAGAACAGCAAACGCTAGTTTTTTCAGTTGATTATATGAGTAAGGAATACTATTCTAGGTGTTAAAAATCAACGTATCTTCCTTCTCCAGGTCTATCAAAGCAGACCACTTGAGCTATGAACTAAGTTCACATTTGTTTTTCTCCAATATTTCTATATCAACACAAAGACATTCAAATTTCCAGCTCCAATTTTTTTTAATTCAGAAATTGCATTTCAAAAGTTGCCAATGTCAATACTAAAGGGAGAAATTTTTCATTCTGTTACAGTAGCATTAAGAGGTTTTTTTTTTTTTTTTTTTTTTTTTTTTTTTTTTTTTTTTAACAAAGGCTAAAGTCACTTTGCTGTTTCTGAATTTCTGAAATCTGTTGAGAAAAGCTTCCCTCATATTTAAAAGTGTTGTTTTGAAATAGATGATGTCAATATCAGAATTATTTTCTTGGCGATGTTTCAAAGTTTCTCTTTCAAAATCTTGAGCAAGAAGAGATAATTTGTTTTCAAACGAAATAACTTCTAACATAAGAAAGTTCCCTTTTCCTGTAATTTATGATTAAGCTGATTTAGAAGAGATGTAATGTCCACCATGAAATAAAATTTTTGGATCCACTGATCATTCCTTAGTTCTGGATAGTGAACACCCTTCTCAAGGAGAAATGCTTTAATTTATGTTAATAAGGAAGCAAAACGTTTCAAAACGTTTCCTCTTGATAATCAAGGTACCTTGTCATGCAACAGAAGTTCTGCATACTCACTCTCCATTTCAACTAAAAATTCTTTAAATTGGTGATGATTAAGAGCTTTAGCTATAATGAAGTTGATAATGTTAATCACCAATTCCATAACTTCGCAAATTTCTTCTGGAAATGTCTGCACACAAAGAAGCACTTCTTAATGAATGATCCAATGGTAAGTAAGTATCTCGTCATCAATTTTTTCTTTCAAAATGGCAACAAACCTTTTTCTTAGCCAGTCATACTTTTTGCCCTGTCTGTTGAAACTGAGACAATTTTATCAGGTGGAACATGACGTTTTTCAATGCACTCAATTATACCATTTGCTATATCCTCTCCACATGTTTGACCTTTGAGTGGCAATAATCCTAAATGGTCTTCTTTAGGACCTGGAGATGAAATAAATCATACAAAAAGTGAAGTTTGTGCTGTATCATTTATGTCACAAAACTCATCAACTGCTATTGATAAAGCTGAAACCAATTTAAGATCTTCGACTTGCTGGTCGGTTATATTCGAAGACATTTTTATTGTCCTACCATTCACTGATTTAGCAGACAATGGTAACTCTATTTTTTTTTTTTTTTTTTAGAATATCAGCCTTGTTCTTAAAATCCCAAAATAGCTCTTCAGATGAATTTATAAAACAAATTTTTATGCATTCACTGTCTGTATATTATTTTCCTCTCTTAGCAATCTCTTAACTAACCACAAAACTTGCAATATTAACATTGTTAGAAGATTGCATCCAGTAGTTAAATACATAACTTGATTTTTCTTGACTCTTCTGAAGTTCCTCAACTGCTTTCTTCCTTGCATCACTGACAGGATATTTACCTGTAGTACTAAATGACACGTGTTTAGTTGTAAAGTGTCTCTCCAAATTTGATTTCTTGTTATAGTGCCAGTTTTTCCTGACAAATAAGACAGTTTGGAAGGCCTTTTAAGTTTTGAATAAATTCTTGGTCCATTCATCCTTAAACTCACGGTTTTCATTTTCCGTTTTTTCTTTTGCTTCTTCTTTGTAGCCATGTCAAACAGGGCACCTAAAAAAAAGTTTCATTTTATAACAATAAAGCCACTAACACAAAATAATTACAATTCTTAAATTGATGACAAAAATACCTGTAGGATTTGTAGCTGGTTGGAAAACTACAGGTAACTTTAAGCTTCGTGTAAGTACTTTTGTCACCCGCGTGCAATTTGTGGACACAACTATCACTAACCATTGCACAATGAGACTGCTGACTGGCTTACTCAACTCGTGCATGAATTGTGCACGCCTCCCCCGCACTGCATATCCTGCGCCTGTCTCCCAACTGACCTACACCCCCACTTTTTCTAATGCCACTTCTTTAAAATAGATTTGCCCAGGCCAAAAACCGATATCTGTGCACAGGCCACGAAGTTTCAATCGCACTGTACATGTATGCCTGTACATGGTAGTTTGTGGAAGAGCCACACTCAAGGGGCCAAAGAGCTGCATGTGGCTCCCAAGCTGTGGCTTGCCGACCACTGATCTATACTAATAAAAGCCTTGATGGCATCTCATCCTCACGTCATCACAAAATGGCCACCCCCATGTCATCACAAGATGGCCACCCCATGTTGTCACAAGATGGCCATCCCCACATCATCGCAATATGACCTTCCCCATGTTGTCACAAGATCAGGGAAGGGCAGTTGGGGTGGAGATCAGGCCAGCAGGGGAGTAGTTAGGCATCAATCAGGTTGGCAGGGGAGTGATTAGGGGGTGATCAGACTGGCAGCAGAGGCAGTTAGGGGCAATCAGGCAGGCAGGCAAGCAAGTGGTTAGGAGCTAACAGTCCTGGATTGTGAGAGGGACTAAACCGGCAGTCGGACATCACCCAAGGGGTTCCAGATTGGAGAGGGTGCAGGCTGGGCTAAGGGACAACCCTCCAGTGCACAAATTTTGTGTACAGGGCCTCTAGATATGATATTATTATCTAAGGCAAATTATTCTAAGGTCTACTTGTTTTATTTTATTTTTAATATATCTTTATTGTTGAAAGTATAATATTATAGATGTCACCTTTTTTAACCTTTGGCATTTTAAAAATGATGTGCCTAGGGTAGATCTATTCAAGTTCATCTTGATTGGGATTCTTTGCTCTTCCAGGACTTGTATATCTATTTCTTTCACCAGGTTAAGGAAGTGTTCTTTCATTATTAGTTTTTCAAATATTATCAATTCTTTGCTCTCTCTTCTCCTTCCAGCACCCCCATGATGCAAGTGCTGGTATACTTGAATTTGTTCCAGGGGTTTTTTTACAACTATCTTTGTTTCTTTTAATTCATTTTCTTTTTGCTGTTCTGCTTGGGTGTTTTTTCTTTCTTATAATCCCAAATCACAAATTTTATTCTCAGCTTTATCTACTCTATTATTGATTCCCTGTAAATTATTTTTCATTTTAGTTAGTATATCTTTCTTTTCTTACTGGTTCTCTTTTATGGTTTCTTTTCTTTTTTAAAATTTCTTTATTGATTAAGGTGTTACATATGTGTCCTTATTCCCCATTACCCCCCCCCCACATCTGCCCCCCACTCATGTCCTCACCCCCCTGTTGTCTGTGTCCCATTGGTTAGGCTTATATGCATGCATACCAAGTCCTTTGGTTGATCTCCCCCTTACTCTCTTTGAGGTTTCATGGTCTGATCAATGTTTCTCTGTCTCTGGATCTGATTTTGTTTATCAGTTTGTGTTGTTCATTATATTCCATAAATGTGTGAGATCATGTGATATTTATCCTTCTCTGACTGGCTTATTTTACATAGCGTAATGCTCTCCAGTTCCATCCATGCTGTTGCAAATGGTAAGAACTCTTTTTTTTTTCTTTTTTCTTTTTTTTTACCACAGCATAGTATTCCATTGTGTAGATGCACCACAAGGTTGTGTTTTTTTAATCTTTTTTAAAAAACTTATTTATTAATTAAGATATTACAATATATGTGTCCTAATTCCAACATTACCCCTTAATCCCCCCATTCATGACCTTACCCCCCTGTTGTCTGTGTCCATTGGTTAGGCTTATATGCATGTATACAAGTCCTTTGGTTGATCTCTTTTATGGTTTCCATTTCATTTTTTTTATAGTTTCCATGTCCCTTTTTATGCTGTTGAAGTTCTCTCTGAGTTCATTGTGCACCCTTATAGCCAATACATTGATTATCTCTGTTTTGTTTCCTTATTTTTCTGGAGTTTTGTTATATTCTTTCATTTGGAATATATTTCATTGTCTCCTCAGTTTGGCAGCCTCCCTGTGTTTGTTTCTATGTACTAAGTAGAACTGCTATGTCTCCTGGGTTTGGTAAGTTGGCTGAATATAGGAGTCATCCTATAGGGTCCAGTGGCATAGCCTCCCAATCACTAAAGCTGTGCACTCCATTTGCCCCCCCTCCCCATGGGCTGTGTAGTTGAGCTTTGATGGCTGTGGGCATGTAAATGGAAGGTATTATCCCCAGAGCAATCCACTACAAAGACTGAATGTTGCCAATGTCAAATGTGGAGGATAAGCTATGAAGGTGCCTGCTCCACAAAGCAGAACTTATTTCAGAGGGGCTAACTTTAGTGGGGCTACGGTGCCTGCTGAGACCATCACTGTAGAGATGTTTGGGTGGTATTTTGACATGGTCTGAAGCTGTCCACCAGGTGAGCATGCTCTGGGCCTCCCAGGAGGTGCTGCTCAAGGTCACCTATCACCTGTGTTCTGCCAATGGCTGCCTGGATTGAACTACAAAGTAATCTGCAGCTTCCTGCTACTTGTGCTTGGCTTAGAGATGCCAAGTGTGGCCAAGTTCTGAAACACGGCCAGCTGCTGCTAGTGCAGGGACTGGGACCATTTAGCAAAGGTACAGGGCACACTGAGGTCAGAAGATACTTTATTGAGATTTTAGGAAAGTTTGAAGCATGAGCCAAGACAGACCATTTGTATTTAAAAGGCACTGGGAACCTTGGGTGAGCCCCAACATTTGGTGCGATAGGGTCTCAGGGAATTACTAGTGGGGAAAAAAAAAAAACAGTGTAAGCCAGGTTGATAGTTAGACATGGCACCTTCCTGCAGTCTCTGTAAGGAGAGGGCTCATCAAAGGAAAAGTGGCACTTTTTTCTGTCAGAAAACTGCCCTCCAAGCCCTTGCCCTGATGCCAGACACTTCATTTCCTCCTTATATGTCCCTGGTTCATTTTGAGCTGTTATCCAGGGGCTGGAGCTCAAAGAGTGAGTCAGAGTAAGTCCATATGGGGGCTCTTCAAGATGAATGGCCTGGGACTCCAGCAGCTCTTCATCTCACTCAGCCTTAATTCCTACTTAATTCCTACTGGTTGTTACAGTCCCAAGTTATAAGAACTTCTCTTCCCAGCATTGAAACCTTGGGTTTGAGGGCCTGAGGCCTGGTGTGGGGCTAGCGCCCCTTGCTCCTCAGGGGGAACTTCCTCTTGGCTTTTACCTGCCAAGCATGTTGGTGTGGGACCAACCTGTATCAAGTTTTCATCCTTCTTACCAATCTCAGTGTGGCTTCTTCTAAGTTCCTAGTTGTAGGACTTCCATTCAACTAGATTTCAGATGGTTCTGAAAGATTGTTGTTCTGCAGTTTAACTTTAATTTTGATATGGTTGTGGAATTATGCACTTACTGCGTCTACCTATGCTGCCATTCTTTCTACATCATTTTTAAAAGACTACATCATATTATAGCATACAATAGAATTGATTCAACAAATACTTTAATATTGAACATTTAGATTATTTCAATTACTTTGCCTATTTAGACAAAGTGGAGATAACAAATTTTAGAGGAATGATTAAGTAAAATATGATACATTTGACAAATTCAGCATCCATTTATGATAAAAACTCTCAACAAACTAGGTATAGAAGGAAACTCAACATATGACAAACCCACAGTTAACATCATACCCAATGGTGAATAGCTGACAGCTTTTTATCTAAGATGGGAAAAAAGACAAGGATGCATACAGAATAACCCTTATTCAATATAGTATTAGAAGTCCTAGCCATAGCTAGGACAAGAAAAATAAATAAAGAGTAGTCAAACTGGAATGGAAGAAATAAAATTGTCTCTATCCACATATGAAATAATACTATAGAGAGAAAACCTTAAAGATTCCACAAAAATACTATTAGAATAAATTAATTCAGTATAGTTGCAGAATAAGAAATTAATATTTAAAACTATGTGGCATTTATATATGTTAATAACAAATTATCAGAAAAAGAAATTAAAATAGCAATCCCGTTTTATAATTATATCAAAGATAATAAAATACCTTGGAATAAACTTAACCAACACTGTAAAATACATGTACTCTAAAAACTACAAGACATTGAAAAAGACACAAATAAAAGAAAGGATATATTGTTCTCATGAACTAGAAGAGTTAAATTATTAAAACATCCATAACACCCAAAGCAAACTACAGACTCAATTTAATCCTTATCAAAATATCAATTGCATTTTTTTTTACAGAATTAGAACAAATAATTCTAAAATTTATATGAAAGCATAAAAGACCATGGATAACCAAACTACTCTTTAAAAAGAAGAAATTTGGAGATACCACACTCCCTGATTTCAAACTCTACTATACAGTTATAGAAATCAAACAGTATGGTATTGGCACAAAAAATACATAATATTAATGGAACAGAATAAAGAACTTAGAAACAAATTATTATATGACCAATTAATATATGACACAGTAGGCAAGAATATACAACGGTGAAAAGACAGTATCTTCAATAAATGGTGTTGAGAAAACTGGGAAGATGCCTGCAAAAATTGAAACTGGACCATTTTCTTATACCTTATACAAAATAAACTCAAAACAGATTAAAGATTTAAATGTAAGGCCTGAGACAATAAAACTCCTAGAAGAAAACTTTGGCAATAAAATATTTTACATCGGTTTTATCAATATTATTTTGGATGACTTTTGAGAAAAGGCACCAAAAGAATATATATAGTCATATATATATTGAACTAAATATTGTTATATATAGTCATATATATATTGACTACATTGAACTAAAAAGCTTTTACACAGTGAAGAAAACCATCAAAAGAACTAAAGGACAACCAACTGAATGGGTAAAAGCTATTAGCAAATGATATATATGATAAGAGGTTAATATCCAAAATATATAAAGAACTCATATAACTCAACATCAAAAACAAACAAAAAACACATACACACAAAAAAAAACAACAACAAAAAAAAAACACCACACACACACACACACACACCAAATAATCCAATTAAAAATAGGCAGAGGACCAGTATAGATGTTTTTCCAAAGAAGACATAAAGATGAACAACAGACACATGTATAAAAATGCTCATCACCACAAATCATTAGGGAGATGCAAATAAAAATCACAATGAGGTGTTACCTTATACCTTTCAGACTAGCTATTATAAAAAAGACAATAAATAACAAGTGTTGGAAAGGATGTGACGTAAAAGGAATCCCTGTGCACTGTTAGGAAGACTGTAAATTGGTGCAGCCACTGTGTAAAACAGCATGGAACTTTCTTGAAAAATATAAAAATAGAACTACCATGCAACCAAGAAATTCCACTTCTGGGTATTCAACTGAAGAAAACAGAAACAACAATTTGAAAAGATATATGGATCTTTATGTTCATTGCAGTATTCTTTACAATAGCCAAGATATGGAAGCAACCTTGATGCCTACATCCTAGATGTTCATGGATAGATAAATGAATAAAGAGATGTGTAATATATATATATATATATATATATATATATATATATATATATATATACTCATTCATGAAAAAATGAAATCTTGCCATTTGTGACAACACTGATAAACCTATTATGTTATGTAAAATAAGTTGTACAGGAAAAGACAAATACCAAATTATTTTACATAAATATGGAATCTAAGAAAGCAATTCAAGCAAACAAAATAAAACAGAAAAAAAAAAAACCTCATTGATGGTTGCCAGTGAGGAAGAGGTAGAGGGTGGACAGAAAAGGGGAGATTAAAGAGTACAAACTTCCAGTTATAAGTCACAGGGATATAATGTACAGCATATGAATTATAATCAATTATATTTTTAAAAATATTTTTATTGATTTCAGAGAGATAGAAACATCACTGATGAGAGAGAATTGATCACCTGCCTCCTGCATGCCCCACACTGAGGCTCAAACCCACAACTCAGGCATATGCCCCAACTGGAATCAAACTAAGAAACCCTGCTTCATAGATAGATACTCAACTACTGAGACATGCTGGCTAGGCTAGTTAATAATATTTTAATTTTTACACACTTCTTATGGCAATCGCATTATAAGGTATATATAAATATTGAATCATTATGTTGTATACCTGAAATTAATATAATAGTGTGTCAACTATAATTAAAAATAAAATAAAATATGTTACAGTCATTCAACGGAATACTATGCAGTTGTTAAAAAGCTTGATGTATATAAGTGATTACAAATGTATGTTATTAAGTAAAATGAGAAAACTGCAAGATCACATCTGTAAAATTGAACTGCACATATTTAAAGATAGTGGTTTATATGCAAAGATAGTAGGATAAAAAATTAATGCCAAAAAATCTCTAGCATTTCTATTCACCAGTAGTGAACTTACAGATAGAGAAACTAAAAAAGCAATCCCATTTACTATCACACACACAAAAAAATTATGATACCTAGGAATAAACTTAAGTAAGGAAGTAAAAGATCTACATGCAGAAAACTACAGGAAACTGAAAAAAAGAGATAGAGGAAGATCTAACCAGATGGAAGAACATACCATGTTCATGGAATAGTAGAATAAACATCATTAAACACAATCTATAGATTCAATGCAATCCGCTTTAAAATACCAACAGCATATTTCATAGATGTAGAAAGAACTCTCTAAAAATTCATCTGGAATACAAAAAAGACTCCGAATAGCCACAGCAATTCTGAGAAAGAAGAATGACGTAGGAGGAATCTCAATACCAGATTTCAAGCTATATTGCAAAGTCACTGTTCTCAAAAATAGCCTGGTAATGGCACAAGAACAGCCATATAGATCAATAGAATAGAATTTAGAATCCAGATATCAACCCAAACCACTATGTTCAATTAATATTTGACAAATGAGGCATGAACATACAATGGAGTCAAGACAGGCTCTTCAATGAACGGTGTTGGGAAAATTGGACAGATACATGTAAAAAAATGAAACTACATCACCAACTTACACCATACACAATAAACTCAAAATGGATACAGGACTTAAACATAAGACGGGAACCATAAAAATCCTAGAGTAATCCACAGGCAGCAAAGTCTCAGACATATACCTAAAGAACTTCTTCACTGATACTGTTCCTAGGGCAACCGAAGCTAAAGAGAAAGTAAACCAATATGACTATATCAAACATAAAAAACTTTTTCACAGCAAAATAGTTAGCAAAACAACAAGAAAATCCACCATATGGGAGGACATATTTGCAAATGTTTTCACTGATAAAGTTTTAATCTCCAATATTTACAGGCAACTTATTCAACTTAATAAAAGGAAGATAAATGATCCAATAAATAATGGGCAACGGACTTAAATAGAATTTTTTTTGAAAGAAGACAGAAGGAAGGTCAAGAGACACATGAAAACATACTCAAAGTCACTAATTATATGAGAGTTGCAAATCAAAATGACAATGTGGTACCATCTCACATCTGTCAGAATGGCTATTATCAACAAATCAACAAACTACAAGTTTTTGTGAGGATGCTGAGAAAAAATAACCCTCATGTTATGCTGGTGGGAATGCAGACTGGTTCAGCCACTGTGGAGAAAAATATAGAGTTTCCTGAACAAACTAAAAATGGAACTCCCAGTTGACCCAGTAATCCCATTCCTAAGAATATATCCTAAGAAATGGAAATCACCAATCAGAAAAGATATATACACCCCTATGTTCGTAGCAGCACAATTTACAATAGATAAGATTTGGAAACAGCATGGGTGCCCGTCAGCAGATGACTGGATCAGAAAACTGTGGTGCATCTACATAATGGAATACTATGCTGCCATAAAAACGAAGGAATTTTTACCATTTGCAGCAACCTGGATGCAATTGGAAAACATTTGCTGAGTGAAATAAGCCAGTCAATGAAAGAAAAATACCGTATGATCTCACTCATTTATGGATAATGAAGAACATTATAAATTGATGAACAAAAAGGTAGATACAGTGGCATTAAAGGATCAAACAGACTATCAAATTACAGCGAGATTAGACACAGGTGGGGGAGATAAGAAATCAACTGATGGACTTGTATGCATGATATAAGCATAACCAGTGGATGCAAAACACTGGGGGGTGAGGGCATGTATGAGAGTGGAGTGGGGGGGACAAAGATAAGATATGTACACATATAATACCTTAATAAAACATGAAAAAATATATAAAAGAAAAGCCAAATATATATTTATTTATTTATTAGAGGCTGGTACACAAAATATGTGCACTGCAGGGAGGGGGGGTGTTCCTTCAGCCCAGCCTGCACCCCCTCCAATCTAGGACCCTTGTGGGATCAGGCCTAAACCAGCAGTCAGATATCCCTCTCACAATCCAGGTCTTCTGGCTCCCAACCGCTTGTCTTCCTGCCAGCCTGATCACCTCTTAAACATTCCCCCACCATCCTGATTGACACCTCACTGCTCCCCTGTCAGTTTGATCATCCCCAACTGCCTTCCCCTGCTGGCCTGGTAGGTCCCAACTGCCCTCCCCTGACAGCCTGGTTGCCCCTAACTTCCCTCACCTGCTGCCTGGTTACCCCCAACTGCCCTCCCATGCAGGCCTATTTCCCCCTAACAGTCCTCCCCTCTCAGCCTGATCTCACCCCTAACTGCCCTCCTCTCCAGGTCAATTTGGTTCTGATTGGTTGGTTTCTATGCCAATCAGTGTCAAAAGCTCAGCCTTCTAGGCAGCCATTGGCTTCTCACAGTTGACCTTGATTTGGTTCTGATTGGTCAGTTTCAATGCCAGTTATCCTCTCTGGGCCTATCAACAGGGCCTGATCAGAAAGGCAAGGCTGATCAGCAGCCCTTCTAGAGGCCTGGAGAGAAATGGAGGTGTGGTTGCTGACAAGGCCCAAAGAGAAAGAGAGAGGCAAGTGCTGATCAACAGCTGCCATGGAGGCTATGGATCACACCCTGCTTCTCTCTATAGGCTTATGTCTGGCCCTGATTTGCAGCCCCCTCTGCAATCAGTGCTGTGTCACTGTATCTGTAGAGGCAACCCAGCACTGACTGCAGGACTTACTTCTGGTTGGTCAAACCTCCCACTAGTTGTGGTTGTGATTACCCAGAGTTTTTATATATTAGGATGATAGGTGATGTTTCAATGTGTTGGAGAGGAAAATGAAGGAACAAGTCATATTGGCACTGAGTGTTCAAGGAGGTTGATAATAAGGCACACTGTCACGGAGGGTAAATCTGTTCCATGACAAAGCCTAGGAGGTCATCTGCCTCACTGTAAAGTTGCTGAAGGCTTCTTTTTCAGAGCAAGGTTCTATTGCAGACACTAGAGCCCAGAGAGAGAGTGAGGCTTCCAATTCTTGCTCTAAAGCAGTGCTTTCTCAGCTGTGTTCCTTAAAGCTATCAGATTCTGTTGAGAGGAATGCCAAAGTTCCAGGACCTGGCTGGTATTTTACTCAAAGTAGATTCATTTGAAAAATATTCTAAGATACACATCACATACAATTTACCATCTTAAACATTTTAAGCATACAGTCAGTCAGCGGTATTAATAAAGCAGATTCAATTTTAACCTGATTCATATATTGTGGCTCCAAAATTAAAAGGCATTTGATAACTAATGCTCTAAAAACAGTACTTCCTGATTTTTCCATGTCATTATATAGATGAAAATGATAAAGTTTATATGGTACATCAAAGTAAAATCACAAGCGTGCTCATGGCTAGAGGTAAAAATAGCCAAGGGACTCTGGCTGCCTCAGTATCTATCCAATAATCTAGAAGTGTCAATCGCTCAGTGCACCTGTAACTCAGACACATCAGTATGCCTCATCTTATCAGTATCATTCAAAGGAATTAGGGAATAAACTCCAAAAACTCATGGTTAAAGTTAAAATGCCAATGTTGAATGCCCTGTCTTGAATGGCCTGTTACCAGTATGAGCAGTCTACAAAGGGGAAAAGGACACAAAGGTCTTGGATACTGATTCAAAAACAATTGAGCCCATTTACATGACTCAATTACAACAGAGTGCTATGGGCATCAGTTGGAATGTTTTAGAGTGGTTAGTTAATTCAGCAAATTAGTTTAAGTAAAGGTCAGTTAAAGAGTTTCTTAGTACCATGCACACCTTCTTAGTACCATGCACACCTTCGATATAGCACAGAAAAGGACCCCTAAAGAACAATACTTCCCCTTAAGGAGGGTTGCATTCAGCCACTGGGGCTACAACAGCTGGGCTCATCCAAGTCAGGTAAAGTTTGGGGTCAGGATCACTAAACCAATATTAAGCAGAGGATCAATTATTAATACCCAGACGATACATCCTTCTTCCCAAACACAAGTCCCAGTTACTGGGGAATAAGGAATATAGGGACACTCTGTACAAAGAAAACTCAAGAATAGAAACCTAAGAGTTTATTTTTTTTAAGTTGTCTCATGATAACAGGCCTCAAGGAGAGGAGGACTAATTTGAAACATTGGAGAGGATGAGGCAGGCTAAACCTCTAAGATTCTGCTTTAGAGGCAGAACTTCATAGCTATGCCCAGACTGTCTCTCTTTCATAATAACTAATACTTATGAGCATTTACTACATGCTAGACAGTTTACATGCTTTATTCCACATACTCCTCACAGGGATAATTAAAATAATTAAAATAGTAAGGACAGTGTATAGTATATAATAGATACAATAAATATGAGCTAAAATAAACAAAACCTACTCTGAGGTGGATATAATATTATCTATGCTGAATGTTGGGAGCTAGATAGATGAGATAACTTTCCTAAAATCAAATAAAAAACTAAATGGCAAATCTTGGATATAGGCACTCTGATTCTAAACTACTACACTGTTATTCCATTAACCCAACCAGCTAACTATCCAACCAACCAACAGTGTGTCCAGACACCTCCTCACTCTCCCATACCTTGTACTAATATACAGGAATGATCAAGTCTCAGGCTCACTTCTGAGTAAATCCCAAGTGTAATATAGCAGTTCTCAGCCAGGTCTCAGTTGTGAAAATGAACAGAGAGGAAAGCCCATTGGTAATATTAAATGGTCTTATGTAACATAAGGCAGGCCTTTGCAGCTTCCCCCACAGGACTTTTACTTCTTTGGAGGTAAAACAGTTTTCATCCTTCCTCCTCTCTACAGTGTATTAGGGAACATGCAAGGAAATGGCCAGAGAGTTCATTCTAGTAAAATAAATGCATTTTAGTAATATTTTCAGTAACATATTTTAGCAATATAAAGTACAACTTATTTTCACCTTATTTTGGAATTGGGACATTTGGGTACAATTTGCATGTACTTACATATAAAAACACTCAATAAAAATTGTAGTCATTCTAATGTGAAAAAGAATGCACATTAATGAGCTGTACTCAGAGTGCTAGATGAAGTTGGCACTATAGATAATGAAGGCAGGAATGTAAATAGACATATTAAGCTCACTTTTCAGTCACAGACAAAAATGATTGGCTGCCACATTCCAGAAGCTCAAGGAACTGAATCTGGTTTGAGGTTTGAAGTTGCAGAAGTGCAGGAGGGGAAGGGGGGAATAGACCTGGTGTATGCCACTGGAATATCTAGTGTGTGGGTGGTCCCTGTGGCCTTTGGTTTTCAATAGTAGACAGGCACTTGCAGTGATGGCCAGGGATGTGCTAGGTTTGGCCCTTTGAGGACAAGGGCTTATTGAAATCACTTGAGGGCAATAATTAAAGAGAAGCAAACTTACATTTCAACTGGGCATGAAGAAAGGAATCTCATGTGAAGTACCAAAAAACATAGTGTCCTGGATGCCAGGAAGAAAATGGAGTAATAGAATGATAGAGAAGGCAACAATATCAAATGGAGAACAGAACATATCAATAGCAAGAAACTATGAGAAGTGAAATGAAAGAATACACTAGTTCTTACCAAAAGAAGTTTAATTTCAGGTCTCTGTGAGGCCAAAATCATTTTGGATGCACTTAGATGTAATAAAGTCATATTATTTTTATTTTTTCATTTTTTTATTGTTTGAAGGATTACAAATGATAGCACATATGTCTCCTTTCTCCCCCGCTTGACCTCCCCCCAGCTTCCCCTACCTGCCCCCATATGCCTTGACCTATGTCCCTCCCACCCATGTCTTGTATCCTTTGGTTATGTTTATATGCATGCATACAAGTCCTTCGGTTGATCTCTAACAGAGCCCCCCCCCCCCAACCTCCCTTGCCTTCCTGCTATAGTTTGACAGTCTGTTGAATGGTTCTTTATCTCTATAACTATTTTTCCCCATTTCTTTTCTTTTAAAAATCTTGCATACCAAAGAGGGTCAGACCTGCATTGCCACCAATGATATCATCCAGATATCATTGCTGGCATGTACATATAAGGAACTATTTGACATTGAAACTGGGTCTCAGAAATGTTGGACACTGAAATTGGGACTCAAACTTTTTTTGTTGTTGTTATTATATGTTTATTTCTAGTCTGCAGTTGCAAGATTTTTCAAATAAAGTCATTTTAAAGGAGCAAGTACCTCTTATGTTGCTACCATAAAACCTTCCATAGTGAAACATAGACATACTGAAACTCAGGGACATACTACAAGTTAAATGCCTCTAGTTTAGAGGGCACACCTTGGTAACAAAGAGAAATTGTGTTGTAAAGTTGAATTATCAGAAAATGTAATTTTAGCAATAACATTTACAATAGACAAATAAGACTCTACTCAAAGATTAGTGCTTCCTGTCTTGGGCTGATACACTGATGGGTCTATTAGAATGCACATGAGAGCATTAAAAGATGTCATCTATTATTCAGCAGTCAGACTAGATATTGAGCTTGCTAATTACTAATTAAATAAATTTCCTAGGATGTTAGTCATGCAAAAAAACATCAGGAAAGTTACAAAGTTAATTCTATTCGATATATATTCCCATATGACCACGACTGGCTTAAAGTATTGGGGTTGAAAGTAGTATGAAATGTCAAAGTATGTAATACATACAGATAAGTTCTGAGGGATAAATGGTTTTATTTTCAAGTAAGTACACCTAGGACCATGGTCGGCAAATTGTGGCTCGCAAGCCACACACAGCTCTTTGGCCCCTGGAGTGTGGCTCTTCCACAAAATACCACAGCCTACCGTAGGTGAGTCTATTTTGAAAAACTGGCATTAGAATAAGTTTAAGTTTTAAAAATATGGCTCTCAAAATAAATTTCAACCTTTGTACCATTGATATTTGGCTCTATTGACTAATGAGTTTGCTGACCACTGACCTAGGTCATAATGAAAACATTTGATCCACTGCCCCCATTTCCCAAAGCTGTGCCTATAATTTTGGTCCAAGGGTTGCTTAAGCTTATGCACTTGGCAATTAATATAAGATTTATCTGGACCATGGTTTATAATATCAGTGTACCTCCTATTATTATCTACAAATTATGTGCATCTAATTATTTCTTTGGAGGAAATCAATAGCTTTTATGTGATCCCCAAAGGGACAAAGTCTCCCCTCCCCCAAAATGAAGAACCACTTCCAGACATATGGCAGTCCCAAGTATTAATTCTTACTATTTCATGCCTATTAATCAATTCGAGACCCTGGCCAATCAGGCATCACATATGGAAACTGACTTTGGAGTGTGAAACCTATCAAACTACTAAAACTGGTAGAGTTAGGGAGGAGAGAAACAAAGATGGTGGCACAAGTAAAAGACTAAATGCAGCCTCACACAACAATTTCAAAAAATACAACTAAAATATAAAGTGGACATCATCTAGAACTATAGGAAAGTTGACTGACTAGAAATTCTACAACTAGAGGGAAAGAGAAAACCAGAAGGAAAATCAGAGGAGTTGTAAAAGCCTAAGGTACAGAGACACGGTGCGCACATGGGGAGAGGATAGAGCCAGAGAGGAGAGGCGGCTGAGTGCCTGGTTAGCATTCCCTAGCAGGAAGGAGATAAAAGCTCTGGACTGTGCTGAACCCCAGTTCTGGACGAAACCCTGGGGTCCCAGGCTCATACAGAGGGATTCTAAGCTGTAAGGCAGAAACTCATGGAGCAGCAAAAAGCAGAGCCCTGGAGTTGCGCACATTGAGGGAAGAGGAGGGACTGTTGACTGTGTCACTGGATTGCCCTAGCGGAAGGAGACAAAAGCTCCAGACTGTGCTGAGCCCCATTTGAGACTGCACTGAACCCCAGTTCTAGACCAGACCCTGGGGACCCAAGCTCATACGGAGGGAATCTGGGCTGTAAGGCAGGAACTCAGCTGAGCAGCGACAAACAGAGCCCCAGAGTCGCACATGTTGCGAGCAGAAGGCAGACTGTTGACTGTGCTGCTGGATTGCCCTAGTGGGAAGGAGACAAAAGCTATGGACTTCACTGAACCCCACATCCAACTGCACAGAACCCCAGTTCTGGGCTCATTGGGGGAGAGACTAGACTGTCTGGTAGAGGGCACCTTTCTCTCAGAGGTGCTTGCAGCGAGTACCAAAGCAGCGAGTACCAAAGGACACTGAAGAACACTGAGACTCAGGAACCTCATAGGGCAGGGCTGACAGGAAGCCAAGGCTGTAGGCTCCACCCTGAAACTCTGCCCCATCCAATCTGAACTCAGAGGCTTTTGAATAAGGCTGTCTCGCAGCATAGACACAGCTGATCCTCACAGCCAATTGGCCTGGAGGTCAGTTCTTTCCAATGATACCAACAACAATTAAGACTTAACAAGAACAAGGCTGTACACACAGTCCACAAAGGGGTGCACCACCTCAGGTAACTGGGAGTCTGACCCACTAAACCAGGCATCTTCAAACTACGGCCTGCGGGCCACATGCGGCCCGCAGAGGAGTCTGATCCGGCCCGCCAGGTTTTTTGGGCAGTGAGCGCAGCCGAGGTGTTACAGTAGGAATTAGTAGTTCATATAGTATGGCCCTCCAGCTCTCTGAGGGACCGTGATCTGGCCCCCACTTTAAAAAGCTTAAGGACCCCTGCAACCATACAGGACAACTTAACACACAAAGCCACCATACCAACTCAGGAAAACAGAGAAATGCTGAGAAAAGGAAACAGATAACAAACAAAAGAAATGAAGGACAAAAAGCAACTGGATATAGAGTTCAAAACCACGCTTACAAGGTTTTTCAAGAATTTTCTAGAAAAGGCCGATAAAATAAACAAGACCTATGAGAATATGAAAAGTGATCAACTAGAAATAAAGAATACATTGTCTGAAATAAAAAATATTATACAGAGTCCTAAAAACAGAATGGAAGACCACAAGAATCAAGTCAAAGATTTGGAACATAAAGAGCCAGTGGACACTCCTCTGCAGAAGCAAGAAGACAAGAGAATCCAGAAAGTTGAAGATAATGTAAGAAACCTCTGGGACAACTTCAAGCAAACCAACATCAGAATTATGAGGTACCAGAAGAAGAGAGAGAGCAAGATACTGAAAACATGTTGGAAGAAATAGGGACAGAAAAATTCCCCCACCTGGTGAAAGAATTAGACTTACAAGTCCAGGAAGAGCATAGAACCCCAAACAAAAGGAATCCAAAGAGGACCACATGAAGACACATCATAATTAAAATTCCAAGAGCAAAAGACAAAGAGAGAATATTAAAAGCAGCAAGAGCAAAGCAGGTAGTTACCTATAAAGGAGCACCCATATGATTGTCAGCTGATTTCTCAACAGAAACCATGCAGGCCAGACGGGAATGGCAAGAAATATTCAAGGTGATGAATAGCAAGAGCCTACAGCCAAAAATACTCTACCCAGCAAAGCTATCACTCAGAATTGAAGGCCAGATAAAGAGCTTCACTAATAAAAATAAAATAAAAAATAAAGCTAAAGGAGTTCATCACCACCAAACCAGAATTATATGAATTGCTGAAGTGGGTCCTTTAGGAAGAGGAAGAAAATAAAGATAAAAATTATGAACAACAAACATGTAACTACCCTGTTTCCCCAAAAATAAGACAGTGTCTTATATTAATTTTTGCTCCAAAAGATGCGCTAAGTCTTATTTTCAGGGAATGTCTTATTTTTCCATGAAGAAGAATACAGTACACACTTATTGTTAAATGAAAATAAAGGAAATTTATTACCTATATATTACGATACGGTAGTATGGTAGTTGTCAACACAAACCAGACAAACAGTATCAAGAATTTACTCATTTATTCAATGACAATCATGTCATCATCTTCTGGAACATCATCATAACAATCCAATTCCTGAATTTCCTGGTGAATTTCTTGTAACTCCATTTCTTTCAGAATCGTGGACCAAATCTCTCATGTTTAGCAATAGCACTGTCTTTAAATGGGTACCTCTTGTCAAGGTAGCCTGCTCGCAGTGCATTTGCAATGCAACTGTCAGTGATTTTCTCCCATGAATTCTTCACCCAAGTCACAACTTCTTGCAGTTTAGGTTTCACAAAGTTTCCACTCTGATTTATCTCCATTCTATTTTCAATGTAGTCATTAATTTCCATGCGCAAATTGTCTTTGAATGGCTTGTTTATTGCAATATCAAGAGTCTGGAGATAGGTCGTCATTCTTGCGGGAATCATTATCTGATCTATTTTTCTTTCGTGAAGAAATGTCTTCATGTCTTTCGCATGGTGAGTGCTGGCTGCATTCCAGACTAGCAGACCTCTTTGGCTCCCTGGCATAACAAGCGGCAGCATTAAATCGACCCACTTCCTTATAACTGCTTGTGTGGCCCAGGCTTTTTCAGTTTCAAGAATAAAAATGCCCAAAACATATTCAATCTTTTCCTTCTTGCTCTTAGAAATGATTAAAGGTGGGATTTTAGTACCATCTAGGCGAATTGCCAAAATACAGGAAACAAGTGCACTTTCGTAAGCAGCGGAGAGACACCCTGCTGTCCAATTGTTGTTTGAGATGATTGGCCCATAAACACTGCAGTTTCATCCATAGCAATCATGTTGGAAAGATTATATTTAGAGAAGTCAGCATCATCAATAAAGGACTTCAATGCAAGTGCTCGCTTAATAACTTGAATATTTAAGGTGATGAATAGCAAGAGCCTACAGCCAAAAATACTCTACCGAGCAAAGCTATCACTCAGAATTGAAGGCCAGATAAAGAGCTTCACTAATAAAAATAAATAAATAAATAAATAAATAAAGCTAACTTCTAAACAATGTTGTACTGGTAGATCTTCTTAAAGACAGTTCACTTAGCTGAAGGAAATTATGCAGCCAGTGTTGTGATGCTTTGAAGTCTTCGGGGGCTATGTCAAACTGTGGTGCCATTACAAGGGCAAATTCTTGAATCTGAACCCTATTCACAACCAAAGCCTTTGCTCTCCTGTCAACAACCCATTCACAGATAAGATCTTCCAGCTCTGAAAATAATGGTTGCCCACCTGATCCACATTTGTGCTTTTTATTTTATTTTTCATTTTATTTTTTTAAATATATATTTTATTGATTTTTTACAGAGAGGAAGAGAGAGAGAGAGAGCTAGAAATGTCAATGAGAGAGAAACACCAACCAACAAACATGTAACTACACTGTTTATGAACAACAAACATGTAACTACCCTGTTTCCCCAAAAATAAGACAGTGTCTTATATTAATTTTTGCTCCAAAAGATGCGCTAAGATGCCTCTTGCACACCCCCTACTTGGGATGTGCCTGCAACCAATGTACATGCCCTTGGCCGGAATCAAACCTGGGACCTTTCAGTCCGCAGACCGATGCTCTACCACTGAGCCAAACCGGTTTCGGCCACACTTGTGCTTTTTAGCATTTCCCTTCTCCACTTGTTCAATGAGGTTACCATACAATGCTCACCATTTTCGAACCAATCGGATACTCAACATCTTCTCTTTGCAGAAAGCAGTAAGATTTTGGCCCCAAGAGTCTTCCACGATTCCTTTCTTGTACTCCACAGAGTAGCTTTTTCTTTTTGTGCTCATTTCTAGGGGTAAAAAAAAGGAATTGGGGTATCAAGGTGGGGGGAGGGAGATCACTTAAAATGACACAGGGGGGATCAGAGGGCAGGATCAAAATGCACAGGAGAATCAGAGGGGGGATTACCATTTTAGTAACCCCTTTTGATCCTCCTGTGTCATTTTGATTGCCCCCTCTGATCCTCCTGTGTCATTTTAAGTGATCCCCCTCCCCCCACCCTTGTGCCACTGAACACCTTCACCAGACATCCCCCCTACCATTTTATCAAACATTTACCCCCTGAGGCCTCCCTGGGACTGTCCCTGGGCTTGCTGGGGCCTGGATCTGGGCTGGAGCAGGGTCTGCCACTGACTGAGAACTTTCAGTCATCATGAGGGCAGCCGCGAGCATCAGGTAGTGTCACCAGAGACAGACCAGCACTCACCACCTTTGCCGCATCTGGTCCATTCTAATCCTCCTGTTCTACATGCATCTGCGAAAGTCTTCTCCTCTCTTTTGCCTTGCTCTCACCACTCACTCTGACCTCCGCTCTGCCTCCACACAGCAGTGACATCAGGACTCCGTGTAACGTCACTGGTTGCTAGAACCCAGTCGGGCGGCCCTAGCGACCAGTTTATGGTAAATTAATTTTCATTCTGAGACAGAGCCTAGGAAGGCTTTATTTTCCGGGGGATGCCTTATATTTCACTTAGAAGGAAACCTGTAAGTAGGTCTTATTTTCAGAGGATATTTTATTTTCAGGGAAACCCGGTATCAACAAGTGAATCTAAAAACCAAGGGAATTAAAAATCCTGATGAACAATATTAACTGTTGAATATAATAGAATCAGAGGTATGGAAGTGGAGTGAACTGACGATTCTTAGGGAAAAGTGGAGTGGGGGGGTGCCGGAAGAGACTGGACATAAACTGTGCACCTATGGATGAGGACAATGGGGGGTGGGGAAAGGGCAAAGGGTGGGGTGGGAACCTGGTGGAGTGGGAAAAAATGAGGAACTTTTGTAAAATATGAACAATAAAGATTTGTTTTAAAAAAATAAAATAAAACTGGTAGAGTTAGGAAGTTTCACCAAATCACAGTTTAGCTTGTTGTCTAATATTGAACTTCATTGTGGATACTATTTCCATGTCCAAAAATGGGTAGGCTGTCTTGAAAACAATGTAACATTGGCAACAGTTTTGCAACCAAGAGATATTATAGATTAGAAGCTATTGTATTTTGTTAATTAGATTCCTTTTAGCTCCAGAAAGGAAATTAATTTTAACTAAGAACCGTCTCAACTCCCTTTGTTCTGTCCTAAGGTAGATATAATTACACTAGACATCCTGCTTACCAGGTGATTGAATAGAGACTATTACTCTATTCTTATTGATTATCAAAATTACTAACAGATAATATTGAGGTACTGTTGGAAAATAATTATATCATTCCAAAAATCTCACTGGAAGTTCATATTGCATTTAAAAATCTGAGTAGATAATGGATACCATGTTTATAAACTTGGCAGATAAAGGGCAAGAGTAGTGCAAAATGAAAATTGAAGAATATGGTGAATATAAGTCCAAAATGAAAATTGAGGAATATGGTGAATGTAAGTCCATTAGTTGAATGCATACTTTCAGAATTGAGCATGTGTTTATAAATGCAATCCCCTAATAGAGGCTTTCTCTGACTCAGCATCCACAGAAGGAAAATTGTAACAGAGGGAACAACTTTTCACATATCTCTTGAGCCATCTTGCCAACAAGAAGAATAATGACTATTACTAGCATTACCTTTGAGTTACAGAGAACATGAGTCATAAGAAGAAGATCAAAGATTGGCTTGTCTTTTGGTTCTCCCTGGCTGCCTGCACTGCTATTAGCAATTCTTAAGACAGAAACTTTCACAAACAGTAGGAAGAGAAAAGATGGCCTCTTTACATGGAAGATATGTTCTTGGGAAGTTAAATGTAACTATGCATCAATGACAGTAGGTTCCATTAATATAATGTTTTGATTGTCTATTATTTAAATGTTCTAATATTTAAAATTTATTATATATATTTAAATATATATTTAAAAATGAGCTGTTTTGATTCATACATGTAGGGAAAATTCTTTGTTTGTTCACAGTCCAATTAAAATATATACTGAGATGTAATTAGGTTCTGAGTTCAGCAAATTAGCATTTTCCAAAATTTTCAGTTCATAGATTATTTTTTACTTAATTGGTTTTGAAAACTGTATCATATATTAAATGTCTATTTAAAGAAAGTAGTAATGTTAAGCACCCATATTTCATACTACTATATCTTCATATTTTTGCTTTTCAGTTCTTCTTAGAAATGGGGAACAGGCTTCAGAAGCCTTTGCATTGCTAATCATTATCCAGCAACACCATAATTTTTCCTAATTTGGGAAGAAGGGGCTAAAGAGAGACACTAGGCCAAAGGTAATCCTTTATTCTTATGTAGTGAATAACAGGGGAAAAAGCAAAGGCCAACTAAAGATCTTTTGTCTTTTCTCTTTCCTTGGCCAAGAAAATAAGTCTGGTCTAGGCTCCTGGCTGGCTGTGAGCTCTCGAGGTGGGTGAGAACATAAGTGGCAAACACATTTGGATATTTTCAGAGACTTGAACAAAAAGCGAAAAGCATGGAGAATACAGGAAATGCACATTCACTCCAGAGGTTATTGACAAGATTAATTACCTCATAACTGTTTTAATAAAATGACTCCAAGCATATTGCAACTATAATTATCCATAAAAATTCTATTGAATTCAATTTCTCCAGAAATCGCCCTGCTGCAACTGGTAAGTGTAGAAATAGTGGGAGGAGGAAATCTAGCTTCCAGAGAGAGAATGAGAGGGTGAGATGGTTGGTGGGACTAGAGGGTGTCTAATTAGGTCAAGTATGTAAGGGCAAATTGGGTTCATCCTAGCTTTTGCATTGTGATGTTTCACATTGTTCTATGTACCCCATTTTTAGATGCCAATGTTTCTGTTAAAAACAATTCCAAACATTAATCTTTCCCTTTCATCTCCACCATCCCATCATTATGTCTGTGGGTGCATAAAGGCATGTGTTTGCGCACACCCATGTGCACATATACACATATCTATATTCATGAATTTGGATCAAATCATCTTTGCAAAGTGTATATTATGAGACAGAACCAACTCTCATGTTGATCAAACTGGACCTGGTCAAACTGAGAGAAAGAAATTTTTGGTTTGTAGTGCAGTCCACACTTTCTGCATCCTACTACATATTTAGGTACCTATTCCACCAACAGCACCCTCATGCTGCCTCCGGCCTACTTAAAAACCCTTTTCCATTTTTTTTTTTTTTACTAGAAATATAACAAAAGAATGTATTTAATAATGGAAGTCAGAATGACCTTATACCAATTAAGGGCCATGTAGTTTGAAACAAAACACTTGATTTCCCTCAACTTTGGTTTCTCAGAATCTCAGTTCATTTCTCTGAAAAAATAAAGTTCAATAATGAAACTTGCATTGTCTACTTCACAGGAGAATCGGAACTATTTCACGATTTTCATAGCTGGTATCTAAATGAATTACTAAAACAACAACTCTATGATAAATATTGTGCTCTTTTACTCACACTATAAGCACAAAAATTGCTAATTGACAATCAAATTAAGTCAGCAATATATCCAAGGTTATTCAATTAGTATATGACAGCAGTAGTGTATGAAGGTAAATTAAGTCCACAGTCTCTGTCTTTTTCTACTGCACAGTTCTGAACTGTACAAATAAGAACATGGTATACTCAGGAAAGGTATTAATGCTACCATTGTGTGTGTGTGTGTGTGTGTGTGTGTGTGTGTGTGTGTATCAGCTTTCCTCTTCATTCAGGACTGTCATTGTCTGACATCACTTCTCCACATTCAATTCCCTTGTTGGTTTTCTGTCTGAAAAATCTACATTTTTCAGATTTTACCTCTTTTATAAAGGCTTCCCTCATAATTTCAACCTGTAAATCTTTTTTCATTTCAGACCTACAAACTTTCTCATCCCTACCAAGTTATATAGCACTTGTTCATAAATACTCTCATTGTTCACTAATTATTCATTACAGTTCATAATAACCACTATTTTAGTCTCTATTATAGTCCAAGCCAATACCTTCAATAACCAAAGTTTGTCTAATTTAAAAACTCCATAATATTACCTTGAACTATTTCTAGCTGCAGAGTTTACTGCTCTCTGCATACACTTAATGGTATGTACAGTCTTGACTACTTAATATTGTTTTTATGTTCCATGCTTACCTACAGCACAGCATTTGACTAAGAGTAGCTGCTAGGCTTCCAGTCAAGAGAGTGGCATAGGGAAACACAATACTCAGAATCTCCATAACCACATCAAAATTACAACTATGTAACAGAACAGCCATCACTCAAAATTACCTGAAATCTAGCTTAATAAAAGTTCTAACCTATCTAATAAAGAGGTAATATGCAAATTGACCATCACTCCAACACAAGATGGCCACCCCCATGTAGTCAAAGATGGCTGCCCCCATGTGGTCACAAGATACTCACCACAAGATGGCTGGCAGGGGTGGGTAGTTGTGAGCAATCGGGCGAGCAGGAGAGGGCAGTTGAGAGAGACCAGGCCTTCAAGGGAGGGCAGTTGGGGGCGATCATGCCTGTAGGGGAGGGCAGTTCGAGGTGACTGGGAAGGCAGAACAGGTCAGTTGAGTGTGACCAGGCCTGCAGGGGAGGGCAGTGAGGGGTGGCCAGGCCTTCAGTTTAGGGCAGTTGGGGGCAACCAGTCTGGAAGAAGAGGGCAGTTAGGGGCAACCAGGCCATCAAGGGAGGGCAGTTAGGGGTAATCAGGATGGCAGGGGAGCAGTTAGACATTGATCAGGCTGGTAGAGGAGTGGTCCAGGGTATTTAGGCTGGCAGGAAGAAGTGGTTAGGAGCAATCAGGCAAGCAGGCAGGCAAGCGGTTGGGAGCCAGCAGTCCTGGTTTGTGAGAGGGATGTCTGATTGCCTTTTTAGGCCTGATCCCACCAGGCAGTTGGACATCACTAAAAAAGGTCCCAGATTGGAGAGGGTGAAGGCTGGGCTGAGGTACATACACCCCCATGTACGAATTTCATGCACCAGCCCTCTAGTTAGAATATAAATAAGAAACCACTTTAAGACTTGTAGGAAGCTTAGAGACACTTGAATAGGCTGGTCCACAACCACATGTGGCAGTTAAAAATCAGGAGGAATATCTCAGATGCAGAGATTTATCTTGGGGAGCAAGGGTGCCCAGTCCCACACCAGGTACCCAAGCCCATGGTTCCAGGGCTGGGAAGAGAAGTTTCTACAGTGTGCCCCATACCTCTTGCTAAGTAGCCTCAGGCCTAGAACTATAATAGCTGCAGCTGTCCTTGGTTTATAGCTTGGCCTGTCCTGGGCACCTCCAAACACAGTACAAGTAATAGCCATCTGCAGATTGCTTTGTAGTTCATGCTGGTGCCCATGAGCAGGGCACAGGCAGTAGCTGACCTTGGCCTGCACCTCCCTCAAGGCCCCATTACAGCTTCTGACTGCAACACCCAACCACCCAACCACCCAAATTGTAACTGACCTGGTATCCAAGTTTATTCAGCATGGAGAATACACAAAATGCAAGAATATCCTAGGTTATTTGTTCCCTCACCTGGTGATAGCTGCCAAAGCACCACCCAACCAACTCCAATATAATCAAGGGGCAGACTCAGTAGGCACCAGAGCCCAGTTGAAATGAGTCCTATTCTGTATGGTCAGGCCCTACACAGCAGGTCTTCTGCTGTGTCACTACCAGTCCTCACAGTCAATCAGCCTGAGGGAAATATTTTCTATTGAGAGTAATCAAGGCTAAACTATAACAGGAGGGTGTACACAGTCCACACAGGGAGTGCACTTGAAGCATAACCAGGGAGGCTGCAACAATGGGCCCTACTGGACATTTACTAACTAAGGCCACTCTACCAATACCTGAAGATGTAGTAGCTCTATGTAAAAATATAAACAAGCACAGGGAGGCAGCCAACTTCAGAAGACAAAAAACTATGTCCCAAATGAAAGAACAGAACAAAACTTCAGGGAAATAACTCAACAATATGGATATAAGCAATCTACCAAAAGTAGAGTTCAAAATACTGATTATAAGAATGCTCAATGACCTCATTTAGAACTTCAACAATGAGATGTGAAACATAAAAATGGACCTAGAAAACATAAAAGGAACCAGTCAGAAAGGAAGAATACATTATAGAAGATCAACAGTACAATACATGAACAGAGGATCAAACCAGCAATTTGAAAGATAAGGAAGCAGAAAACACCCAATCAGAATATCAAAAAGGAAAAAAAAAAGAGTCCAAAAAAAGTCAGGATAGTTTAAGAAGCCTCTGGTACAATTTCAAGTGTACTAATATTACAATCATGGGTTGTCAGAAGGAGAAAAGGGAGAACAAGGAATTGAAAATGTATTTGAAGAAATAATGACTGAAAATTTCCCTTATCTGGTGATAAACCCAAAGAGGTCAGCACCAAGATAGATCATAATTAAAATGCCAAAGGTTAAAGACAAAGAAAGAATGTTCAAAGCAGCAAGAGAAAACCAGTCAGCTACCTAAAATTAACAGCTAATTTCTCAACAGAAACTTTGTAGGTCATAACAAATTGGCATGAAATATTCAAAGGGATGAAAAGCAAGGACTTGCTGAAACTGGTTTGGCTCAGTGGATAGAGTGTTGGCCTGCAGGTCCCAGGTTTGATTCCAGTCAAGGGCATGTACATTGGTTGTGGGCACATCCCCAGTGGGAGGTGTGCAGGAGGCAGCTGATCAATGTTTCTCTCTCATCGATGTTTCTAGATCTCTATCCCTCTTCCTCTCTGTAAAAAATCAATAAAATATATTTTTTAAAAAGCAAGGACTCACACCCAAGAGTACTCTACTCAGCAAAGCTATCATTAAAATTGAAGGACAGATAAAGACTTTCCTAGACAAGTAAAACCTAAAGGAGTTCATCATCAGTGCCAAACCAGTATTACAAGAAATAATAAATGGTTTTCTTTAAGAGAAATTAGAAGAAGAAGAAGAAGAAGAAGAACAAGAAGAAGAAGAAGAAGAAGAAGAAGAAGAAAGCTAAAAGATCAAATATATGAACATTAAAATGGATAATTAATATGTTCAAGGCAGCATTATTTACAATAACCAAGCTGAGGAAACAACCTAAGTATCCATCAATAGATGAACTGATAAAGTGGTGCATGACTACTCAGCTATAAACAAGAATTAAATCTTGCCATCTGCAACAACATGGATGGACCTAGAGAGTATTTTGCTGAGTGAAATAAGCAGACAAAGAAATATAAATGGCACATGATTTCATTTAAGTGTAGAATCTAAAAAACAAGATAAATGAACAAGGAGAACAGAAACAGACTCATAGATACAGAAAACATTTTGATGGTTGCCAGATGGGAAGGAGGTTGGGGAATGGGTAAGAAAGGTGAAGGACTTAAATACAAATTGGCACTTATGGAATAGTCAGGAGGATGTAAAGTTCAGCATAGGGAATATAGTTGATAATAATGTAATAACCATGTATAGTGTCAAATGGGTTCTATATTTATTGGGGTAATCACTTCATAAGTTATATAAATGTCTAATCACTGAATTATATACCTGAAACTAATATAATATTGTACATCAATTATAATAGAAATTATAAAGAAAAAATATAATGTGTACAGCTGCTAGAATTAGGCTACTTGAGTTTAAAAGTCAGTTCCCTTTTACTGGCTGTACACCTTTTGTAGGCTACACAATCTTCCTGAGCCTCAACTTTCTCAGTTGTAAAACGGGCAGTATAATAATACCTATCTCACCTATCTGAAAGGATTGTGGTAAAGATTAAAGAAATACATACATGTATCTATAATAATCAAAACATAATATTCTAATTAGACCAGACAGCTGAACAAGCTTTCAGACATTCTTCTAGATGACCTTCTGGGAAAACACAACAGGGGGGCGGGTGAGGCAGAGGTGTCCACTGTGGCATATGGGGGCCAAGGCAGAAGTGGTTAGGGGTGATCAGGCAGGCAGAGTGGTTTGGGGCAATCATATAGGCAAGCGTGTGGTTAGGGGTGATCTGCCAGGCAGGAGAGTGGTTAGGGGTGATCAGGAAGGCAGGCACATGAGCAGTTAGGATCCAGCAGTCCTAGATTGCGAAAGGGTGCAGGCTGGGCTGAGGGACTACCCCCCCAACCTGTGCATGAATTTCATGCACTGGGCCTCTAGTTTGTATATAAAGCTCCTCAGAATGAACATGGAAAGTACACACACACATACAGCACTTAGAATTATACAATCACATAGTAAGTGTTCAGTAAATATTAGCCATTATTTATAGTCTGCTCGTTATATGCTGGGCTTATAACATTCATTATCTCATTTAATATGCACAACAACCCTGTGACATAAGCTCTGCTATTACCCCATTTCAAAGATGAGCACAATGAATTCAGAAAGGTTAAAGTACATTTCCAAAATTATAGAAAGCAAAGTTTTAGATCTAGTCTTCAGACTCAGATTGAACTGGCTCCAAGTCAATGTTCTTTCCATTATACAGAGTTTATTCAAATTGTCTTTTACTGTACATGCCTTGCCTTCCCATAGTGCTATGAATTTCCAAGAGCAGAATCTCTGTCTTCTAATGCTTGTAAATCCTCTTCTCTCTCTATTGTAATCATCAGTTTTTATTTACCATGAAGTTAGCTTTTAATAAACATTCATTGACCTGAAAGACAGGCTTTTGAGTTAAGGCTAAAACTATAATTCTTGAAGCCCAAGGGCATCAGTTCTTTTTATTGCCCAAATCACTAATCCAGCCTATAAATTCCTTATACCTCATTCTGTTCATACTTTTCAGACTGGGTAATCCCTATTCTAGGAGATGAAATGAGGAGAGGCTAGGGACTTTAAGGGTCTTGAAAATTCTGGTTTCAACCACATTAATTTATTCCACAAATATATATTGAACACCAACTATGTACCCCGTACCTGTCTAGTTACCAAGGATACAAACTGTCCGGACTAGAAGAGCACACTATCATTGTTCACTAACCTGAGTATCACCTCCTCATTGAAAGGTATCTCCCACTCCCTTGAGCCATGACTTGGGCATTGGACTTGTTTTGGTCAGTGAAATGGGACATATGTCACTTCTAGATAGGTGCTTTAAGACTTACTGTATGCTTTGCTATTGCTATTTTTCCTCCACAGCAATGAGCAGCAATGTTACAGATGGTGGCTATTCCATTAGCCCCTACCACAGAATAAGAATGGCACAAGGAAAGGCCCCAGCCAATCCTTAAGTCATATGAAATGAAGTTCTGTCAATTCAAGCCACTGTAACTTTTCAGGTTATTTATTACTGCAGCATAATCTGCTCTGATTGATGCGAGTAAAAGGAAAAGAATAAAGAAAGCAGTACCCCATCTCTTTTTCAGCTGCTGCTAATGATTTACTAATAGCTGTCTAATTGACTAATGGGGTTTTGAAGACTGAATATGAGCATACTTGAGGGGAATCAACACTATAAAACAGTCATGGATAAGACAGTACCCTCACCAAAGTAGGGAACACCTCCTTTATCAAGTGTTAATAACAAACATCACTACATTGAAATTATATACATATATCTGCATAGATCTGATAAACACATAAACCAGTAGAGTTAAGATTGAATGTTTCTCTCTATAGCAACCTGGTAATTAATTTTTTGTTGAATTATTTATTTTGGTTGTTTTCCATAGAAGTGGACATCTAATGTTCTCCCTAAGAAACTATCTACTGTACATTCTCTAAGTAGGTATTTATGATCAGCATAAGTCATTATAACTCCATAATGGGCTGTGGCAGCCATGGGAATGAGTATTACACACACACCAAACTACAATGAGAATAACTGTCCTAAACACTCCACTCTAAAATTCATCACAGCATTTGCTTCCAAGTCACACTCCCTTCTGACTATGGGAGAATAAGTACAACAGAGAAATTAAGGAAGGCCTATCCATGGGAGATACAGGAATTCTCTAATAGCTGATTCTGCAAGGCCTCTACAAACCTTCTTTAGACTGCTCAGAAATACAGGGCACTTCACTGGACTTCCTTTCCTTGCTTCTTTACTCAGGGTCAGACTTAAAATGTAGCTCTCCTTGCCTTTACTGACCTCCTCCATATTTTCTCACTGGTGTTTCCCCTAATAAAATTATTGGATATTACATCCTATCTTGTTATATGTTTCTCAGAGAACCTTGACAACTACATGTGCCCTTAGTTGTTAATCCTTAAAATGTCGTACTTGGGGCCTAGACCTGAAAGCAAGAAATCATGTCCACTAATACCATACATATGTGTAAAATGAATGTCCCTACTAATATGCAGGTCCTTTGAAAGTAGGGAATGTGAGGTGTTGATGACTGCACAAAGCCTAACCCAGTGCCTATAACAGAATAGATGTTAAATACATTTTTTTTTGTCAAATCAACAGTGGTAATCAATTAGTGGTAAGTCAATTATACTTCTCAGAATCTTTTAATTCTAGAAAGAAATTTAGAGAGAAGGTAGTCCATGTGGGAACAAACCTGTTATATATTCTGTAACTGGAAGTCTCTCATCTACTGAATATAAGAAATTAGATCCTATTACTCTTAGATTTATTCCAGAATTTAAGAACAGTTTGGTCAAGGCATTTTTTCTTATGCCTAATCCCATTCTTTCCCAGTGTTCTACATCCCTTTAGAAGATTATCAGAATATTTTATATTTATATTCACTCGCTCATTTTCATTCATCAAACATCAAGTACGTTTTATGAGTCAGGTACTGTGCTAGGCACTAGAGATACAAAGATAAATAAGACTTAGCCCCTGTATTTCTTAAGCTTTCATATGTTCCCACAACTTGTGATAAGTGCCACAAAGGAAAACAATGAACTGTGGAAGCATGAAACGAGGTTAACATAATTTAGATTGAGGGAGGAATCAGACAATTCCGTTTCATGCAATAATGTTTAATTTTAGATGCTATTTCTTCAATTAGTTTCTGTGAGAAATATTATGTGGTCTAATTGATCCTACTACACATGAATGACTCTGGATAGATGCTGCCATTCCCTTAGATAGGCAAATCCATAGGTTCAACCTAGAAAATACAAACTGCATCTAATCCTTTCTAATTATATCCACTGCTATCATTCTTGTCCAAGCCACCACCAAATATCTTTTGAACTTTTGCAATAGCATTCTATCTGGTCTCTCTGCTTCTACTCTAGCCCGCTGTAGTCTCTTCCCATCACAGCAGCCAGCAATCCTTTGAAAACTTGTTAAAATTTTGCCACTTCTCTCCAAAAAGCCCTACAATGACTTTTCACAACACTTGGAACAAAACTCAAATTCTCCTTATAATGGCCTACAAACGCATATATCATCTGGCTCCTGCTACTTCACTGACCTCATTTTCTAAAACCTTTCTTCTCACTTACTACTCTCTAGCCACCATGTATTTTCTCAAATACACCAATCATATCCACCTCAGGGCATTTATACTCGCTGCTTCCACTATGTGAAATATTCTCCCAGATATTTGAATTGTTTATTCCTTCTTGTGGTTTAGATTTTCCTTAATCATTGTCTTCTTAGAGAGACCTCCCTTAATAACCCTATCAAATGCAGTATCTTCCTCAACTGTCTCTATCTAATTAGCGCATTTTACTTTGGTTTAATATACTTATTATATATTTTCTATATAAAAACAATTAGACAATTATATAATTATAATTGTCTAATTATATATATATATATATATATATATATATATATATATAATTGTCTAATATATATATTATAACTCCCTACCAAGAATATGTAAACTTAATAAGTCAGAAACCTGTTCACTGTTATATCTCTCATACCTAGAATTGTGTTTAATATTTAATAAGTAGGAGCAGGGATAGGAGAAGACAATGAGTTCAGTTTTGGATGTATTGATTTAGAGATTATTTGGAGACATCCAATCTGGAATGTCCAATAGGAAGCTGTACAGTAAAGTCTGGAAGTCAGATCAAGTTGGTAATAGAAATTTGAGAGTCATAGATATAGAAATAATATTTAAAGCCATGTGACTGGGCACATTCTTCCTTTCATGAACATACCTGAGCCTTTCCCTTTCCCCTCTTCTCCCCGCTAGGCAAGTTACCTTTGACTTTCTCTCTCCTAAGCTCCAAGGTGCTTCTGTAACTTGTTTCCTGAGCCTACATAGCCCAGCTGACTCACTTCAACTACTTCTGCAACTTTCTAAATAAACTTTGTCTTATTCTTTAAAAATCCATGAGACTGGCTGAGTATGAGATAAATTAGTAAGGAGTATATAGTATAAGAAGAAGAGGACCCAGAACTGGGTCATGGCAACTAACACTATTAAAAACTGATATGATATGTCATTGTTATTTAGGTGTGTTTTTTTTTTTTCCTTCAGCCTCTTCCAATTTTCCCTTGGCTCTTGAATGTCCATTTTCAACAGGTTTTTCTTATTTGGCAGGATGCTGGGTTAAAAATAGGCAAATACTCCTACATATACAAAATAAAATTCACCCTCAGAGAGCAACATTTTTTTCTGGATCTTCTGAGGGATGAACCATATCTAAGAAGGATCCATTTGAAATTATGTCTGAACAATGTTTATTATGGTTCATAATTTAGAGTTGCATGAGAGATCTAGTAAGACAACTATTATTTGGAATGTTATTAATACTAAAACCCAGGCATACGTCACTGTAACTACCCTCAATATTTGGTTCTCCTTGTCCTTCATTTAGTCTGGTTCCTGTGGTTGTCCCTCATTCTTTTTAACTACAACAAATTTGAAACAGTTTAGGAGAAACTGAACCAATATGCATTCTTCAGTGTCAGGAATCCAGCTGGAGGCAGATCCAAAGATACAAACAAGTCCAAATGGATTTTTAACTTTGATAAGCAAATATATTCTGATCATCTGGCATGTACACTGAACCACTGTTTTTAGAGGAATAAAGGAATCAACATTGGTCATTTAGTTTGTTTAGTTTGGCTTATAAAAGAGAAAAATCAGTAGCCTTCAACTCCTTTGGATGCTTTGAGAAAATGTCCTCTAAATTATTCAGTGTTCATTTGTCTCACGAAGTGTCAGATTAATTTTCAACAGTTAAAAATTTAGGCTCTAGGGTGACTCAGTGATCAGAATGGGCAACTGAAACATGCTAAATTGATGACATCTGGGACAATATGCCTCTTTTGTGTCAGAGGCACAATGAGTTGTCAGGAATTAAACAACATGAGCAGAGGAGTCATAAAGGCCTGGATGCCAGGTGTTTGTGAGTCATGCCCTAAAATAAAAAATAAAAAGGGAAGGGGGACTTTCCGATTAAGTAATGATTCAAGATTGGCCAGAAAAAGATTCCTTTGGGTCACACCCAACCACCCAAGGTCACAGAATGGTGTATTGGTTTTCATAGTATAGAGAACTTTGTAAACTGCTGACCCTGAATTAGCATGGACAGAGGACAGAATGTTTACTGAAGGTTACATCTAACTGAGTTCAGAGACAATACAAAAATAATATTTCCTAACCTTTGGATTCAGCTTTTCATAATATATTATATATTGCAGTTGATGAAACTGAGGCTCAGAGAGGGCTAAGTGACTTGCTAATAGTCAAACAATTACAGCCAGTAAGTGAAAAAGCTGGAGTTTAAATCCAAGTAATATTTTTTCACAATATTACTTGGAGGCGGGGTATCCCTCAGCCCAGCCTAAACCCTCTCCAATCTAGGACCCCTCAAGGGATGTGCAACTACCCAGTATCAGGCCTAAATGGGCAGTCGGAAATTCCTCTCACAATCCAGGACTGCTGGCTCCCAACTGCTCACCTGCCTGCCTTCCTGATTGCCCTCAACCACTTCTGCCTGCCAGTCTGATCACCTCCTAACCACTCCCCTGAGAGCCTGATTGATGGCTAACTGTTCCCCTGCCAGCCTGTTTGTCCCTAACTATCGTCCCCTGCAGGCCTGGTCACTCCTAACTGCCCTCCCCTCCAGGCCTGGTCAGCCTCAACTGCCCTCCCTTGCAGGCCTGGGTCCCTCCCAACTGCCCTTCCCTGTAGACCTGGGTGCCCCCAACTTCCCTCTTCTGCTAATCTGGTTACCCCTAACTGCCCTCCCCCACAGGTTTAATCGCCCCCAACTGCCCTCCCTTGCAGGCCTGGTCCCTCCCAATGGCCCTCCACTACTGGCCATCTTGTGGTGGCCATTTTCTGTCCACATGGGGGCAGGATCTTTGAATACATGAGGGCAGCCATCTTGTGTGTTGGAATGATGGTCAATCTGCATATTACTATTTTATTAGATGGGATTAGATAGAATAGAGGCCTGGTGCATGGGGGGGGGGGGGGGAGGGACAGCTGGTTTGCCCTGAAGGGTATCCCAGATCAGGGTGGGGTTCCCTTGGGGTGTGGGGAGGCCTGGGTGAGGGGCCTGTGGTGGTTTGCAGGTTGGCTATGCTCCCTGGCAACCCAAGCTAAGACCCTGGTATCAGGGGTTTATTTATCTTCTACAATTGAAACTTTGTAACCTGGAGCAGAACCAAGCCTTCTGCTTGCTCCGTGGCAGCAGCCATTTCTGTTTGGATTTATGTATCTTCTATCATTGAAACTTTGTAGCCTTGAGTGGAGGCCTAGGCCAACAAGGGCAGGCAGAAACCTTGGCTTCTTCCATTGCCGGGAAAACCCAAGCCTCCCTCCTGCTCTCTGTGGCCATAGTCATCTTAGTTGTGTTTATTTGGATATTCGCTCCTGATTGGCTGATAGGCGTGGCTTATGGGCATAGCGAAGTGATGGCTAATTTGAATATTACTCTTTTATTATACAGGATAATTTTTCTTTTAGCTAATGATGACTGGTAACTTATTTTTGCATATGTGTGTGTGTGTGTGTGTGTGTGTGTGTGTGTGTGTACATATATATATTGTGTATATATATATATATATATATATATATATATCACTATGTATTTATAGTATAATAAAAGTGAAGCTGATCTTATTAAAAAAAAAAAAAAAAAAAAAAAAAAAAAAAAAAAAAGAGGCCCAGAGCTCTATGAACTAGGCTTTAATTCTGTCTGCCACTCCTCATCCTGTCCCTTAGGAGTCAGTATGAACCTCTAGGATTTTCAAAAATGTAAAAAACAAAGTAAAACAAATATGGCATTTTTAAATTTAAATCTGCTCACCCTTTTGAGATATGTATTAGGTTAATAGAGAAATAAGATTAGGAATGAAGGGCATGTTTTGGAAAAGATCACATCACAAGAGCAGGTTATGAGATATCTACATGGCAGGTGATTAAAAAGGAATCAGAGTAAGGCAAGAAAATGAGGCATTGGATCTCAGGACAAAAGCATAGTGAGATAAAGGCATGGAGAATGGACAGGAAAACTAATTAGATGTAAACCAAAAGGAAGATTATATTCACTCAGTTTGGAGACAGTTGGAATCTGGATAGCTCTGCCACTGATTGGACACTATATAATCTTAAAGGGCTGTAGGCTTACTGTTGGTACTTATGCCTTTGTTCTCAACAGCTATATTCTCTTCGATTCAAGAATCTTCTTATCCTTTTGGCAATACTACATCCCAGGTCTCTTCTATAGATTAAAGTTCCATTCCAACTCAAATTGAGATCCACTGGTATTCTTTGTTGCCTCTTCATCGGTCTTTCTCTCTGAGAATTCTAGATACCTCTGGAATTGGGATCAGGTATCTGAAAGAGATAACTATGGATCCACTGCATAATAGTGATGTAATTTCTCTTACTATGTCCACCTGATACCTGAGAAAACTGATGCCCCCAAAAGGTGAATAACTCAATAATATTGTAATAATTATGTATGATACCTAGTAGGTACTGGAAATATCAGAGGGAACATATGTAAAGTATATGATTGTCTAACCACTATATTCTACACCTGAAAGCAATACAAAATAATATTGAATGTAAACTGTAATTGAAAAAAAAAAAAAATATATATATATATATATATATATATATATATATATTCAAATTAAAGTCTGATTCAGAAGAATGCTTTATCTAAAAAAATATTTCCTCAAACAATTCCATTTTGTTCATATATAATAAAAACTAATTTAAGCATTTTATGAGCAAAAGTAGATTTTATGAAAGAGAAGACCCTTTCTACAGAGGTTTTTCAAATTAAGTCTAGGAGTCAGAATCTCTCACCAAAACATTAACTTTAAGCTGGAACCAAGTATTAATTTTGAAAACTCTAGTATTAATTGAATCTTGAACTGTGACCCAAATAGAATGATTATTAATTATTTTAATTAAAAAAATGACATTATTACTGATGGCCTCCTTTTTCCCCCACCCCTTTTCCTTCCTCCTCTGAGACCCTGACCTCCCCTAACTCTTTCCCTAACCACATTGTTGTTTGTGACTGTGGGTTATGAATATATGTTCTTTGGCTATTCTCTCCACCTTCTTTCATCCTGTCTGCCCTCTTCCTTCAATTTCTCTCTAACATCTTTCAAGTCTGTACCATGAATCCATGACCAAGGATCTATTTTTTTAAATATATTTTATTGATTTTTCACAAAGAGAAAGGGAAAGGGATAGAAAGCTAGAAACATCTATGAGAAAGAAACATTGATCAGCTGCGTCTTGCACACCCCTTACTGGGAATGTGCCCGCAACCAAGGTACATACCCTTGACCGGAATCGAACCCTGGACCTTTTAGTCTGAGGGCTGACGCTCTATCCACTGAGCCAAACCGGTTTCAGCAGGATCTATTTTTATCATCAGTTTATTTTGTTCATTAGATTCATTTATTATCAAATTTTTTTCAAAGTTACACATGTACCAATTATAAGTCAAATAATTCAAAAAGACTTGTTAAGCCAAATAACACTTTCTATTCTTCTTCCCTCACTCCATTTTTACTTCCCATTAATGAAAAATATGGTAGCAATCATACTTGGGTAAAAACTGCTGTTTAAATTTTAACCCTACTATTATGAATTCAAATTCTAAGCAAGGTTACAGGCAGAACTTCCTTTTTTTTTTTTTCTTTTTTATTAAAGAGCCTGCCCTATGTGCACTTAGTAGTTATCTCGATGCTGGCCTTGACACCTGGCATGGTATTGAGATTGTGGGCATATCTGGTCTCTGGCCTACAAGGTCAGACAGCAACATTTTGTCTAGGAAGAACAGCAGAAAATTCCAAACAACAGTTTGTTGCATAATAGATGTTTTCCTTCTTAGAACCTTTAAAAAGAACTACCTGCCCCCAAGTCAGTGTAGTCATGTGGAGTCCACCTGCGTGTGGTGCTCTTGCGGCTGTCCTGGCCAGATATTTCAATAAATCTTTGCCTGCTTTTTAAAATAAATCACCAGCCTCCGGTGGTCTAATTTTGAACCCAGGGTTCGACCCCACAACATTTGGAGGCCCCAGTGAGATACCCGAGAGAGAGGAGAGAGGGATCCCCCCAAAAAGGGGCAGGAGGCTCTCCCTCTGGCAGTAGGAGAGAGGGACTCCCCAGAAGGTGCAGGAGGCTCTCCCTCATTTCGGGGACGTTAGCCAGAGACAAAAGCCGCAAGGATTTTTTGAAATCAGGGAGACCAGTCTTAGGAGGTAAGGAGCCCAGATTATGGTTGAGATCTCAAAAGGGTAAGAGTCCTTGAAGGGCTGGACGTGGCTTAACCTCCAGGCTCTGGCCAGAGGACAGGTCGGTGTCCTCGGCCCGGGAAGACAATACGGTGTCCTCAGCCCCAGGTGTGAGGACTGGTAGTCTTGTGTTTTGTCATGTTTGTGTCAGGCCTATTTGTTTTGTGTTTTGGTCTCCGTCAAAATGGGTCAAGGTTCATCTGTGTAACTGTGTTCCCCTCTACAATGATTTTTGAAAAATTTCCAGGACTTCAAGAAACGGGCGGACGACTATGGCTGTGATGTGAATGCTTTTGATTTAACCACTCTTTTTCCCAGGTCAATGCCGGTCTGTAGGATAACTTTCCCCTCACAGTTCCTAGAGTATTAATCTTGTTTCCTTTGTCCAACATGAGTGCCATTTCTGTTTTGCTGAAACATTGTAACAGTTTACTGAAAGGGTGTAAGTACAGACGTTTGTTTGATATTTTGTTTGTCTGTTTGGGTATAATTATTTGTTCATGTGTGAAAATCTGTGAAAAAGAAAAAGAAAAAAAAAGAGAAAAAAAGAAACCTTTTATTTGTTTAAAGCTGAGTGCTCTGACGGCTAGCAAACCGCCCTGAGTGGCCACTGGGATTCCTTTTTCCCAGGGGTGCTTTGCTCTCTGTCAGAGTGGAATTGGCCCATCTAACAAAATTTATGTCTATGTTTATTAATTTGAAGGTATGAAGTTGTATATTTTGTAGGCCACTTGGTCCTTGTGTATGTGTGTCAACTCTTAAGTTATAGTTTTAAAATCAGTAATATTAATGGGAAACACATGCAGAGGAGCTTTTCAGAAAGGTCAGGGAGTCTGATTACAGTATAGAGGTCACCGGTTCCCCCCATGCCACCTTTGTCAGAGGAGACAAAGGACTTTCCCAGCGGACTGCCAGATGAAAATACCTCGCTTGGTGGGAGCTCCTCCTTTGCCACCTGTCTCCACCCACTGGGTGTCTATTCCCTCCAGGGCTTGTTTAGAATAGCTGGAGGTGGCGGCTGAGGTGAGGAGAGAAATTCCTTTGTGACCCCCTGCACCCCAATGAAACCCAAAACCCCCTATGACTGCTTGGACACTTTTCACCTTGTTCTGTTAGGGGGCTTAAAGGCACAGTTAGAAATTCTCCCATTCTCCTTTTTCAGGCTTATTAGAACCTGAGATCCTTATCTGTAGGAAAAATGTGGCAGTTTAAATTTCAAGCTGCTAGAGGCCTGGGAACAGGGTGCTGGGCCTGCTCCCTCCTCCCTCTGCCTTTTCTAAATATTTTAAAATAATAGGAGGTTTTCGGGTGCGGCCAGGCCCTGAGCAGCAGCTGCCAGGCTGGAAGCGGCCAGGTCGGGAGCGGCAGTGGCCAGACCTGGAGCAGCTGGTTGTGGAACGTACCAGAGCAACAGAGGCCAGGCCCAGAGCAGCCAGGCCCGGAACAGCTGGCTCCTCCCCTGCCTCTGCCCCAAGGCTGCCTCTCAGACATGGCTGGAAACTTTTGGGGGAACTTGAGGGTCTACTGAATCAAATGAGGAAGGCTTAGATCTGGATGTGTTGAGTTAGTATAGGGCTGGGGTGTTGATCTGTGAGTGCCTTGTGTGGGGCCTGGATGAGGTTGGTTGATCTATTTGGAAATATCTTTTGTGTGAAGTGTATCCCTGGGCATGTGGAGGTATTATTGATTTGAGAAAATGCTAAGTAACTGATTTACTATCTGAAAAATTTAAAGTTCTGAAAGTTTAAGGTCTCTTGCCAAAAAGAGGTTTTAAAGCTAACACCTTAATTTTAATGGAGAAAGGGAATGACAAGCCCTTCCTACCCAGAACAGGTAATCCAATTCCAACCAGCAGCTATCTTTAAACAATGTGTCCATTTATACTTGAAGGGCTACACCTTTTGATAGTTTAAGGGCAAGTTTACATGTAAACAAGTTTGCTCTCAATTCCCAGGGCAGAAAAAAAACAAGGTTTAAAATTATTAGATTTTAAAATTTATTCTTAGAAGTGTAAAAGTTTATTAATTAAAACAACAACAACAACAACAACAACAAAAGGAGATTGAAAAACCTGATGAACAATAATAGCGGTTCATTGTAGTAGAGTCGGTGATATGGGAGGGGAGTGTACTGACTGTTCTCAGGGAAAGGGAGGGAGGAAGAGACTGAACATAAACTGTGCATCTATGGATGAGGACAATGGGGGGTGGGGAGGGGGCGGAGGATGGGGTGGGAACCTGGTGGAAGGGGGAAGAAATGAACCTTTGTAATAATATGAACAATAAAGATTGATTTAAAAAAATAATAGGAGGTTTAAGGCATGGTTATGAATTTTTGAAGGACATAGAAAGGTTTAAAGGCTAATGTGAAATATTGAAGGCTTTTGTGAAGGTTGTGCATGTGATGAGAAGGGGAACAGAGAAAGGTTTGAAAGGAAGAGAAAACCAGCAGCAATAGGAAGGAATTATGATGCCTATTGTAGGAAGCAGGGGCACTGAAAGATAGGATGTCCTGCCAGGTTAGCTAGAGAGGCAAGAAGAGAGACTTAGACTCCAAGGGTTGTTTTTTTTGTTTGTTTTGTTTGTTTGTTTGTTTTAACTTAGAGGAAGAAGACTCTACAGGACCGGGGCTCCTTTCCATTAAGCCCCCACTGGTAACCTTACAAGTGAGAGGCAAACCTATTAGTTTTTTTTGGTGCACACTGAGTCAGTATATTCAGTCTTAACAGAGCTGATGGGACCTCTAAGAAGATATCAGTCCAGGGAGCCACCAGACAAACTGCCTATTTTCTTTGGACATCAAAAAGGACTGTGGACCTTAGAAGAAACATATATTGAGGAACACAGCCGCTGAACTGGACCAAAGTGGAACAATGGGCCTTTGAGGAGCTAAAGAAGGCTCTCATCTCAGCACCTGCCCTAGCCTTGCCAGATGTCATAAAGCCCTTCCACCTCTACATGAGTGAGGTAAGGAGCATTGCCAAAGGAGTTCTCACTCAGACTCTAGGTCCCTGGAAGAAACCTGTTGCCTATCTGTCTAAGAGACTAGACCCTGTGGCAGCAGAGTGGCCAGTGTGCCTCTGGGCAGTGGCCACCACAGCATTGCTGGTGAAGGACGCAGATAAGCAGACTCTGGGCCAGGAGCTAGCACTAACAACACCCCATGCCATAGAGGCCCTCCTTTGAGGTGCTCCAGAGAGATGGATATCAAACACCAGAATCATCCAGTGCCAAGTTCTTCTCCTGGACCAGCCCTGCATCCAGTTCCATAAGACACTGGCCATCAACCCTGCCAGCCTACTTCCAGATGATCCAGAGGAACCCATTAATGACTGCATAGAGGTAACAGAGACAGTACTGACAGATGTCCTGCTATCATCACCAGATGAGGTACTGTACACTGATGAGAGCAGTTACGTTCAGGATGGGATCTGATATACAGGGGCAGCAGTAGTCACTCTGGACCACACCATTTGGGCACAGTTCCTGAACTTTTGGCCTTAATCCAGGCCCTTTGATGGGGACACAGTGCCATCCCCAGGGAAAGAGGGTTACCAACTCCAGCCAGAAAGGACATTATTTTAGCCTTATTTGAGGCCATCTGACTCCCAAAGGCAGTTGCAATAGTGCACTGCAAAGGACATCAGAAAGGGGAGACAATTGAAGCCAGAGGAAATAGAGCTGCAGAACAAACTGCTAAGGAAGATGCCCAAAAAAACCAATGGGACCTTTACAAGTCTTAGTAATCCTGCCGGACCCCCACCTCTACCAAACTAGAGGAGGAATTGGCTAAACAGAAGCAAGCCATCAAAGGACCAGATGGTTGGTGGACCCTACCAGATGACAGACTGTAGGTCCTAGAGGCTCTGGACGTTAGTTGCCCAGTTACTCCAAGTTACCCACTTAGGTGTCACCAAGACTTCTAAACTTCTGTGAGGCAGATACTATCAAGCTTAAGTAAGATAATTAAAAGCCTAGTTGCTAGAAGTACTGTCTGTATACAGGTAAATGCTGAGGTAGGAGGGTCTCCCTGGGAATTCAGGCCCCAGAAAAATTCCCCAGGGGAGCATTGGGAGGTGGATTTCGCAGAGATTAAGCCACCAGCATTGAGGTACAAGTACATGCTAGTTTTTATAGACACCACCTTAGGTTAGGTTGGAGCATACCCCACTAGGACAGAAACTGCCTCTATAGTAGTCAAGAAAATACTCCAGGAGATTATACTTAAATTCAGATTCGGGCTGCCAGTAGTCTTAGGATCAAATAACAGCCCAGGCTTTGTAGCAAGGTATCTCAAATTATAGCTCAAGCCTTAGGACAGACATGAGCAGACTCTAAAAAGTTTAATTGAATTTGTCCTGGAAACCGGTGAAAACTGGACCAACCTCCTGCCCTTTGCCCTCTTGTGGGCCAGGTGTACCCTCTACCGGGAGAGGGTCCGCCCCCCTCCCCTTTTGAGATCATATATGGTAGACCTCACTTCATCCTTCCTGGGGTTAGGGAGAAACTGAAAGTTGGAATTCATAACCATTCCCTTGCTCAAGTCCTTATAGGCTCTGCAGTTTACCCAGAGAGCCACCCATAAGCTTGTTCCAGATGCACTGCCAGTGCCCACCTAAGACCCTGTACACCCCTTCCAGCCCAAGAACTCAGTATGGGTAAAGAAGTTCACTGCCCAAGGACTCACCCCAATCAGAAAAGGACACTACACTGTTACCCTGAGCACACCCACAGCTGTTGAAGTAGACAACACCCAGACCTGGCTACACCACTCTCAGCTCCTGCACAGAAAACAGCCTGAATCCTGGCAACCAGCAGCCTCACCAGTGAGATACCTAGCCTGGGCTCCACACAGGCCAGGAGGAGACTTGATGCCTGCAGGAGGGGAATTAGACTTCAGTGAGGACAGTACTAATGAGAACTGTGGAACTAGGGTTCTTGATAACTGTAAGAACATTTCTCTTAACCAGTGAGAAAGTCAGGGTCTAAGTAAGGCTAAATGTGCTAGGGGACTGGAGAGCAAGAACCAAACAAAGAATGCCCTTAAAGGAAGTAGGATGAGTCAATGATTTGACTCATGCACATAAAACCAGGGGGAATGAAATATGGTCACAATCATACTTGGGTAAAAACTGCTGTTTGAATTTTAACCCTACTATTATGAATTCAAATTCTAAGCAAGGTTACAGGCAGAACTTCCTTTTTTTTTTTTTAATTAAAGCGCCAGCCCTATGTGCACTTAGTGGTTATTTCGATGCTGGCCTTGACACCTGGCATGGTATTGAGATTGTGGGCATATCTGGTCTCTGGCCTACAAGGTCAGACAGCAACATTTTGTCTAGGAAGAACAGCAGAAAATTCCAAACAACAGTTTGTTGCAAAATAGATGTTTTCCTTCTCAGAACCTTTAAAAAGAACTACCTGCCCCCATGGCAGTGCAGTCGTGTGGAGTCCACCTGCATGTGGTGCTCTTGCGGCTGTCCTAGCTAGATATTTCAATAAATCTTTGCCTGCTTTTTTAAATAAATCATCAGCCTCCAGTGTTCTTATTTTGAACCCAGGGTTCGACCCCACAACAATTAAGAAAGCACTTTCAAATACTTTCATTGATTCTTTCATGTATATCTTAATATCTCTAAATTTACATACTGCTACATCATGAATTTTTAGTTTTAGGCATATCTATTGATTTGCCTGTTTGGAAGTTGAAGATTTGGTACTCTTTCAAACAAATATAAAAATCTCCAAAATCTCTCAATTCCCAATATAATTATATTTAGTTTAAATCATTGTTTACATTATCATGATTATACTATAGGCCTGTTGCATGAAGATTCCTGCAATAGGCCTTCCTTCCTTTGGCTGCTGGCACCTGTTTCTTCTGGCACCCAGGTCTTCACTCTGGCCGCAGGGGAGAAGCCAAGTTTCTTCAGTCTTCATTCTTCAGTCCTCAGTCTTCACTTGGACCAAAGACTACAGTCTTTACTCTGAGCCCATGTAAGCAAATTAACCCGTGATCTTTGTTGGTATAATTTGCATGCACACTCCTGATTGACTGGTGGGAATCACAGAGGTACACTTAATTTGCATATTTCTCTTTTATTAGTGTAGATAGTAAATTTTGACTATTTTTCCTTCACTTATACAACATTTATTTTCTCCGGGACTACAAATAGTCTGAGGATTAAAAGTTAGATATATTTTTCTGCATATATTTTATTTGTTTTTATTATTTTATTCTGTGTATTTATTTATTTTCTTTTTTTATTAAGGTATTATATGTGGAGAGGGGATCCAAGATGGCTGCATAGGTGGATGCCTAACCGTAGCCTCACACAACAATTTCAATAAAATACAACTAAAATACAAAATAGACATTACCCAGAACTACAGGAAAGTCGGCTGACTGGAAATTCTACAACAAGAAGGAAACAGAAAACCAGAAGGAAAAGCAGAGGAGCTGTAAAAGCCTAAGGTACAGAGCCATGCTGCATGTGCAGAGAGGAAAGAGCCAGAGAGGAAGGGCGGCCGAGTGCCTGGATGGCGTTCCCTAGCAGAAAGGAGATAAAAGTTCAGGACTGTGCTGAACCCCAGATCCGGCAGTGCTGAACCCCAGTTCTAGGCCAGACTCTGGGGACCCAGGCTCATATAGAGGTAGCCTGGGTTGTAAGGCGGAATCTCAGGGGAGCGACGAAAGGCAGAGCCCCTGGAGGCGCACACATTGCGGCAGAGGACAGAGTGTTGACTCTGCTGCTAGATTGTCCTAGCAGGAAGGAAACAAAAGCTCCGGACTGTGCTGAGCCCCATTTGCGACTGCACTGAACTCCAGTTCTTGCCAGACCCTGGAGACCCAGGCTCATACGGAGGGAGCCTGGACTGTAAGGCGGAAACCCAGGGGAGCAGCAAGAGGAAGTCCTGGAGGCGCACTATTGTGCGCAGAGAACAGATGGTTGGCTGTGCCGCTGATTGCCCTAGCGAGAAGGAGACAAAAGCTCCAGACTGCTCTGAACTCCACTTCCAACTGAACGGAACCCCAGTTCCGGGCTCAGTGGGGGAGAGCCTAGACTGTTTGGTAGCGGGCAAAGCTCAAGGGCACCTTTCTCTCAGAGGTGCTTGCAGTGAGTACCGAAGGACCCTGAGGAACACTGAGACTTGGGAGCCTCATAGGGAATTGCTGAGGGAAGCCAAGGCTGTAGGCTCAACCCTGAAACTCCACGCCATCCAAGTTGAACACAGAGACTTTTAAGGCTACCAACTCAGGGAAGCTGCGAAAATGCTGAGACAAGGAAACAGATCAGAAACAAAAGAAATGGAGGACAAAAAGATATAGAGTTCAAAACTATGCTTATAAGGTTTTTCAAGAATTTCCTAGAAAAGGCCAATAAATTAAACAAGACCTATGAAGATATGAAAAGGAATCAAATATTATAGAAATAATAAGGGATCCACAAGAAATAATAAGGGATCAACAAGAAATAAAGAATACATTGTCTAAAATAAAAAATATTATACAGAGTTCTAAAAACAGAATGGAAGATCTCAAGAATCAAATCAAAGATTTGGAACATAAAGAGCCAGAGGACACTCCTCCACAGAAGCAAGAAGACAAGAGAATCCAGAAAGTTGAAGATAATGTAAGAAACCTCTGGGACAACTTCAAGTGAACCAACATCAGAATTATGGGGGTCCCAGAAGAAGAGAGAGAACAAGATACCGAAAACATATTGGAAGAAATAGGGACAGAAAACTTCCCCCACCTGGTGAAAGAATTAGACTTACAAGTCCAGGAAGAGCACAGAACCCCAAACAAAGGGAATCCAAAGAGGATCACACCAAGACACATCATAATTAAAATTCTAAGAGCAAAAGACAAAGAGAGAATATTAAAAGCAGCAAGAGCAAAGCAGGTAGTTACCTATAAAGAAGCACCCATACGATTGTCAGCTGATTTCTCAACAGAAACCATGCAGGCCAGATGGGAATGGCAAGAAATATTCAAGGTGATGAATAGCAAGAGCCTACAGCCAAAAATAAGCTACCCAGCAAAGCTATCACTCAGAATCGAAGGCCAGATAAAGAGCTTCACTAATAAAATAAAAAAATAAAAATAAAATTAAAAAAAAAAGGCTAAAGGAGTTCATCACCACCAAACCAGAAGTATAGGAATTGCTGAAGGGGGTTCTTTCGAAAGAGAAAGAAAATAAAGTTAAAAATTAAGAACAACAAATACATAACTATCAACAAGTGAATCTAAAAAAAAGGGGGGAATTTAAAAAAATTTGATGAACAATATTAACTGTTGAATATAATAAAATCGGAAGTATAGAAGGGGAGTGAACTGATGATTCTCAGTTAAGGAAAAGGGGAGTGGGGGGGTGTAGGAAGAGACTGAACATAAACTGTGCACCTATGGATGAAGACAATGGGGGGTGGGGAAAGGGCAGAGGGTGGGGTGGGTACCTGGTGGAGGGGAGCAATGGAGGGGGGGGGGAAATGAGGAACATTTGTAATAATATGAAAAATAAAGATTTATTTTAATAAAAGTTATTGTATGCGTACATATCTTACCATTGCCCCACCCACCCCACTCCCATGCATGCCCTCACTCCTTAGTGTTTTATGTCCATTGGTTATGCTTATATGTATGCATACAAGGCCTTTAGTTGATCTCTTATCTCCCTCACCTCTACATAAACTTCCCGCTGTAATTTAACAGTCTGTTTGATGCTTTATTGCCTTGTATCTATTTTTTTGTTCATCAGTTTATAATGTTCATTATTATCCACAAATGAGTGAGATCATGTGGTATTTTTCTTTCATTGACTGGCTTATTTCACTTAACATAATGTTCTACAGTTTAATCCAGGTTCCTGCAAATGGTAAGAATTCCTTCATTTTTATGGCAGCATAGTATTCCATTGTGTAGATGTACCACGGTTTTCTAATCCAGTCATTGGCTGATGGGCACCTAAGCTTTTTCCAAATCTTAGTTATTATAAATTGGTCTGCTATGAACATAAGGGTGCATATATCCTTTCTGAATGGTGTTTCCAGTTCCTTAGAACATATTCCAGGTAGTGGAATTACTGGGTCAAATAGGAGTTCCATTTTTCGTTTTGTTTTTTGTTTTGTTTTTTGTTTTCAGGAAACTCCATAGTGTTCTCCACAGTGGCTGCACCAGTCTGCATTCCTGCCAACAGTGCCCAAGGGTTTTTTTTTTCTCCTCATCCTTGCCAACACTTGTTGTTTGTTGATTTTTTGAAAATAGTCATTCTGACAAGTGTGAGATGATATCACATTGTCATTTTGATTTTAATATCTCAGGTAATTAGTGACTTTGAGCATGTTTTCATGTGTCTCTTGGCCTTTCTTCTGTCTTCTTTTGAAAAGATTCTATATAGGTCCGTTGCTCATTTTTTTAATTGGATCACTTATCTAGTTGCCTGTAGATGTTGGAGATTAAACCTTAATCAGTGATAATATTTGCAAGAAGGTTCTTCCATACAGTGGGATTTCTTATTGTTATGTTGATGAAAAAGCTTTTTATTTTTCTGTGAAAAAGCTTTTTATTTTGTAGAAGTCCCATTTGTATATTTTCATTTTAGCTTCCATTGATGTAGGAACAGTGTCAGTGAAGAAGTTCTTTTGGCATATGTCTGAGATTTTGCTGCCTATGAATTTCTCTAGTGTATCTATCATTTCCAATCTTACTTTTAAATCTTGTATCCATTTTGAGTTTATTATTGTGTTTGGTGCAAGTTGGTGATCTAGTTTCATTTTTTTACATGTATCTGTCCAATTTTTCCAACACCATTTATTAAAGAGACTGTCTTGATTCCATTGTATGCTCATGCCTACTTTGTCAAATATTAATTGAGCATAATGGTTTGGGTCAATATGTGGATTATATACTCTATTCCATTGGTCTATATGTCTGTTCTTGTGCCAGCACCAGGCTGTTTTGAGAATAGTGTCTTTGTAATACAGCTTGAAATCTGGTATTGAGATCCCTCCTACTTTATTCTTCTTTCTCAGGATTCCTGTGGCTATTCTGGGTTTTATTTTATTCCAGACGAATTTTTGAAGAGTTCTTTCTAGGTCTGTGAAATAAGCTGTTGGTATTTTAATGGGACATGCAATGGATCTATAGATTGCTTTGGGTAGTATAGAAATTTTAATGATGTTAATTCTACCAATCCATGAACATGGTATGTTCTTCCATCTGTTTTCATCTTCCTTTATCTCTTTTGTCAGTGTCCTGTAGTTTTCCGTGTATAGGTCTTTTACCTCCTTAGTTAAGTTTCTTCTAAGTATCTTATTTTTTTGGTGTGATGAAAATAGGATTGCTTTTTTAGTCTCTCTTTCTGTAAGTTCATTATTGGTGTATAGAAATGCCATAGATTTCTTCGCATTAATCTTGTATCCTGCTATATTGTTGAATTCATTTATTAAGTATGTTAATTTTTTGATGGAGTTTTTCGGTTTCTTTTGTACAATATCAAATCATCTGCAAATAAAGACAGCTTTACTTCTTTTCCCCCGATTTGGAAGCCTTTTATTTCTTCTTGTATGATCCCAATGGCTAATACTTCCAGTACTATGTCAAATAGGAGTGGTGAGAGTAGACATCCCTCTTGTTCCTGTTCTTAGGGGAAATGGTTTTAGTTTTTTGCCCATGATGTTAACTGTGGGTTTATCATATATAGCTTTTATTATGTTGATGTATGATCCTTCTATTCCCACCTGTTGAGAATTTTTATCAAGAAAGGGTGTTGGATTTTGTCAAATGCTTTTTCTTCATCAATTGATATGACTATGTGGTTTTTATCTCTCAATTTGTTTGTGATGTATCACGTTTATTGACTTATGGATATTGTACCAACCTTGCCATCCTGGGATAAATCCTACTTGGTCATGGTGTATGACTTTCTATGTACTGCTGGATCTGATTTGCTAGAATTTTGTTGAGGATTTGGACATCTATCTTCATGAGGGATATTGGCCTCTAATTCTCTTTCATTGTGTTGTCTTTATCTGGTTTTGGTATTAGGGTGATGGTGGCTTCATAGAAGGAGGTTGGAAGTGTTCCTTCCTCTTGAATTTTTTGGAATAGTCTGAGGCAGATTGGTTTTAGTTCTTCTTTGAATATTTGGTAAACTCCCCTGTGAAGGCGCCTGGCCCTGGCTTTTTGTTTGCCAGAAGCTTTTTGATGACTGCTTTCCCCTCCTCCCCCATAGTTATTTTCCTATTGAGTTGTTTAGATTTTTCCTGATTGATATTTGGAAGGTTATATTTTTCTAGGAATATATTCATTTCATCCAGGTTGTCCAGTTTGTTGGAATACAGTTGGTAATAATATATATATATATTTTAACAATCTTTTGTATTATTGTGGAGTCTGTTGTTATTTAACCTCTTTCATTTCTTATTTTGTTTATTTGGATCCTCTCTTTGCTTTTTGGTGAGCCTGGCTAGAGATTCATCAATATTGTTTATCATTTCAAAGAACCACCTCATGGTTTTGTTGATCTTTTATGTTGTTTCTTTGGTCTCTGTTTCATTTATGTTTGCTCTGATCATAAGTATTTTCTTCCTTCTGCTTAAACTGGGCTTTCCTTGTTGCTCTCTTTCTAACTCTTTTAGATGTAGGGTTAGGTAAATTATTACCATCGTTTCTTGGTTTTTTTGCAGTAGTTTTGTAGAGCTATGAACTTCCCTCTCAAGATCCTTTTCACTGTATCCCATACATTTTGGATTGTCGTGTTTTCACTATCATTTGTTGCCATGATGTGTTGTTTTTTTCTTCTTCCTTGATCTCTCTGGTAACCCAATCATTGTTTAATAGCATGCTGTTTAGTCTCCACGTGTTTGTTGTTTTTGGATTGTTTTTATTGTGATTGATTTCCAGTTTTATGCCACTGTGATCTGAGTAGATGCTTGGCATGATTTCTATCTTCTTGAATTTGAAGAGACTTTACGTATGCCCCAACATATGGTCTATCTTTGAAAATGACCCATGTGCACTTGAGCAGAATGTATATTCTGTGACTTTGTGGTGAAATGTTCTGAAGATGTCAATTAATTCCATCTTGTCTAATCAGTCGTTTAGGATTGATATTTCTTTGCTGAGTTTTTGTTTTCAGGATTTGTCCAATGGTGATTGTGGGGTATTAAAGTCTCCTACCAGAAGTGTATTGCTGTCAATCCCTCCCTTGATATCCTCCAGGAGTTATTTTATGTATTTGGGTGCTCTTATATTGGGTGCATCTAGGTTTACCAGAGTTACTTCTTTGTGTTAGATTGTTTCTTTTAGTATTATAAAAGGGCCTTCCTTATCTCTTGTTATGTCTTTCACTTTGAGACCTAATTCGTCAGATATAAGTATTGCTACCCCAGCTTTTTTTTTTTTCTTTTCTTTTCTTTTTTTTCATTTCCATTTGCCTGGGAAAACTTTTTGCTTCCCTCCCTTCACTCTCAGTCTGTGTGCATCTGTATTTCTGAGGTGGGTTTCTTGTAGACAGCAGATATCTGGGTCTTGTTTTTTTATCCAATTCTTTACCCTGTGTCTTTTGATTCAGGCATTTAATCCATTTACATTTAAAGTTATTATTGATATGTACTTATTTGTTGCTTTTTTATCTTTACCCTGTGTTCCTTCTTTGCTTTTGCTTCCTTTATTTATTTATTTATTTATTTATTTATTTATTTATTTTTACAGCAGACTTTTTTGCATTTCTTTCATTGCTGGTTTTGTGGTGATAAATTCCTTTAGTCATTTTTTCTTTGTGAAGTTCTTGATTTCACCTTCAAGTTTGATTGATAGCCTTGCTGGGTACAGTATTCTTGGATTCAGATCCTTCCTTTGCATGACTTTGTATATTTCATTCCATTCCCTTTTGGCCTGATGAGTTTCTGTTTTGAAATCAGTTTCTAGTCTGATGGGGGTTCCTTTGTATGTAACTTTCTGTCTCTCTCTAGCCACTTTTAAGATTCTTACTTTGTCATTGGTCTTTTAGAGTTCATTTTGTTTGGGGCTCTGTGAGCTTCTTGGATTTTTGTGGGTTTTTTATTCCCTATATCAGGGAAGTTTTCTGTCATTATTTCTTCAAACAGCTATTATATTCCTTGTTCAGTTTCCTGTGTTGTCCAAAGTTCCCTTAGGCTCTCCCCCTGCTTTTTAATTTTTTTTTTCTAGAAGCTGCTCTAATTGGGCATTTTCCCCAACTTGTCTTCTAGCTCACTAATGCATTCCTCTGCTTCTTCTAGTCTACTCTTGATGCTTCCTATTGAGTTCTTTACAGCAGCAATGTCATTTTTCATTCCTTCCTGGTTCTTCTTCATTTCCTCTTGATTCTTACTCATATTGTCCGATTTGTCTTCCATTGTTTTCAGCCACCTTATGACCATTTCTCTGAAATCCATCTCTGAGAAGTTGCTTGCCTCTAATTTGTTTACTTCCTTTTCTGGTGATGTTTGCTTTTCTTTCATATGCGGGCTGTTTCTTTGTCTCCCCATGGTCTCTCTGTATGCCTATATAGGTATTCATCTCTCTTCTTTCTGTGGTGGAGTGTACTTCTCCTTTGAATCCACGTGTTTGCACTAATTGGGGACTATTGTTCTGGGGCTCGTAGCTGTTCGGTGGTTGCCACAGTTGTAGCTTTTAAAGCTTCTGATAATATCTTCTTTCCCCTTCAATATGGCGTGGTCTTTGTATCTGATCCCATAGCTCCAAAGGGGATCCAGCAGTAGTGGGGGCTTCTTGGTCAGGGGAACCCTGTCCAGAAGTCTGCCACGTTCTCCTGGAATTTTGCTGTCCCTTAACTTGCCAACAAATACTCCCTGTGTGACCCTCAGCTGTTCTTTCTGTCTGTTCCAGGAAAAGGCTTGGGACCCATCTGTCTATTCTGCCACCAATTTTTTTTTCTCTTCATATATTTAAAAGCATGATTCTATTATCTTCTGGCTTCTGTTTTGTTTTTTGTTTAAAAATTATCTTTATTGTTGAAAATGTTATAGATGTCCCTTCCTCTTTTTTCTTACTTTGTAGTTAAAAAGTACAAAACTGATTTTTGAAGCTTTGTTTTCTACTTTCCTCTACCCCGAACCAAAAACTTCTAGGATCCTCTCTCTCCCCCCTCCAAATTGTCTGAAATTTAATAAGCTTTTTAGCAGGCTCATTTTCATTCTTTATACTGTGCACTAATTGGACCCTCGAAATATGAACATTCATATTTTTCAGGATGGGAAATTTTTCTTGTATTATTTCATTGATGAGTTCTTCTTTTCTAATTTTCTATTGTGTTCTTTTGTATTTTCTATTTTTAGATTTTTTTTGCCTCCTTGATTGGTACTTTAATTTTCTTATTTTTTCTCTATTTTACACCTTTTGTATTTCTGTTCTACTTTGTGTGAGATTTTCATGATTTACCTGCCAGTTCTTTGCACTTTTTTCCCCATTTTTTATTGTGTTTTAAATTTCCAAGGTGTGTGTGTTTGTGTGTTTGCTCTGAATGCTCTCCAAACCCTTTCTGACATCATCCTATTCTCATTTCTTGAATCATATTTTAGCTCTCTGATGATATTTACAGTATTGTTTTCTGAGAGAGGATTTTACTGTCCCTGTGGAGTCTCTGTTCTCTCCATGTAAACTTTAACTGTTTCTTTGTTTTGATATATATCTTTCAGGTTATAAGCTTTCATCAAATATTTGTAATGTTTGGCTTTCTGCTCATAGATAGGTAGACTAAAGAGCTGATTGGAAATTCTAAGAGCAAAGGTGAAATTTCTGACTGAGAGCTTCACAATAGGTAGTATGGACAGTCCCAGGTTATACCTGTTGTCTCAGCATAATCCCAGCTAATAAAGAGGAATATGCATATTGACTGTCACTCAGCCACAAAGATGGTGGCACCCATAGCCACAAGATGGTGGCACCCAGTCCTCTTCTTCCCACCAGAGTCCCCCAGTCCCTGGGGGGGGGGGGTGGCTGCTGAGAGTGGGCAGCATGAGTGCCTGGCAGAACGCTTGTTTCATCACCATTGTGACAAGGCAAGCATTCAGCACCCAGCCACAGGGGGCATCTGGCCAAGCCATGCATGGGACACTTGAATTATTGCCATGGTTATGAGGCAAGCATTCCGTGCCCAGTCACTGAGGGCCTCTGGCCAGAAAGGGCAGTTGAGGGCCATGAGGCTGGCCAGGGAAAGCAGTTGGGGGCCATGAGGCCAGCTAGGGACTCAGTTAGAGGCATGAGGTCAGCAGGGGGGGGGCAGTTAGGGGCTCTGAGGCTGGCAAGGGAGAACATTTGGGAGTCATCAGGCCAGTGTGGAGGGGCAGTTGGGATTGAGCAGGCCAGCAGGCAGAATGGTTAGGGGCGATTGGGCAGACAGGCAGGCGAGCAGTTAGAAGCCAGTGGTCCCAGATTGTGAGAGGTATGTCAAACTGCAGGTTTAGGCCTTATTTCACAGGGACATCCCCTGGCAGTTGGACATCCCCCAAAGGGTCCCAGATTAGAGAGGGTGCAGGCCTGGCTGAGGGACATTTTGCCCCCCACCCCCAATGCACGAATTTTAGGCCACTAGTTATTAATAAAGCCTCCTTTTATTCTAAAAAATGTTCTATTTTGTATGATAAAATATATGGTCATGCTAAACACAGGGTGATCTACATGGGCCATTTGTTAGGAAACTAGATGTCAGTATCCTTAGGTTTTTTTTCATCTTTGGCTGCTCAAATTTCCCAGGGAATATTCTTTCATGCTCATACCTGGAGGTAAAGGTATGACCACCAACATTGAAGAAACTGCCAAAATAAAATGTTTATAAATAATAATAATAATAATAATAATAATAATAATAATAATAAAAACATACTCAAACAAACTTAAGGCTAAGTGCATTCAAATAACATTTTGAGCATGTGGACATTACTTATAGTCATTTAAGAAGAAATTTTAGAATAGTGTTGCTAGATTAGATATGCAGCTGATTAATGTCCAATAAGGCAATTAAAACTATAATCTTGGAATTTATCTTTTCTACAGGAAAATAATTATGTGCATCTCTACTGGTTGAAACCTGCAAATTAACATAACTTTGCAGTGACTTAACCCTTACTATAATGGAAAGTCAAATAAAGATATATTTCTCCAATGTTTCATATGATGTTAAGAGGACATGCTATACTCTTTTGTCTTATTTTCAACTTTTGGATAATTTTTCTGAGCAGACATAAAGGGAGTTCAGCATTCAGGATTAATTTCACATAATCCTATGTTCCTTTGACATTTAAATTGTCAACTGTTCATTATATCCTGCAGTCCAGAGACTCTCTGTTTTATCATCTTTAGAGAACAAATTTCTAGTTTTCTGCTGAGGTGGAGGAGGGACTTAAAAGTATGGAGTTTAAGGAATACATCTAGGAATATAATTCTTAAATAGCTTTCCATCAATTTTATTTTAAAAGCCTCCACTTTATGTGTAGTTCCAGAGGCAAACAGTTATCCTTTTGATGATTCTGCAGGGTTAACCAGGTTGTCTCTCTCAGCTTTCTCCACTGCCAGTTCAGAATTCATCTTTCTTATATTTGCTCACCAGTTAATCTTGATCTATCTGCTTTCCATCTTCTATATTATTTTTTTCATTTTTCTCTCCTTGTGGACTTTATGCTTCTAAATATATAATTTTATTGCAATTTAGAGGTATTTCAGAGGTTTGATAAACTGTGAATGTCAGTATCTCTGGGACTTTCTTCCTAAACTGATAAGATTTCCCAGCGAATGTGATTCTAATCACCTGCCTCATAGTAAAGATCTGGGTGCCAACATTCCAAGAGTTGAGTAGGGGAAGATGGATGACAGGATATTCCTAACTTACTATGCATAAATTCATTCAATACCCCTTATTTTGGTATAGCACCATTACCTTTGAACGAACTACTCCAAAAGCTTTCACTGGATCCAAGAAAATGGGTCATGAAATTAGATGTATGTGCTCAATCCACCAGCATCTTGACCCCCAACGTTTGATTCCTTCTTTCTTTTTTTATTAAAATCTACAGGGTTGATTATAAATAAGAAACTTTAGGTACTCAAATTATTGACTTAGGACAATACCAAACATGTTTTATGCGAACTAAACATTTTACCTATTTCCCTACCACAAAATATGCACAACTAAGACTGTTTTGGATATATATATATATATATATATATATATATATATATATATATATATATTAATATCTAGCACTAACTAGGTGTTAATTATTTGTCACTACTATTTTAAGATAATAACCAGTTTTAATAGGCAAATTTTTGTTGAACTGATGAACTCTATCAGTAGGTCCATATCCTGTGTGTTAATATGTCCATTTATTTTATTTTAGTTTTCACTGTATAATTTTAATTAACTCAATAAACCATATGGTACAGCCATCTTAATTCAGTTGGTGAGACTTTCTGCTCCATGACCTCTAGGATAGCCTGACTGGTACCATAGTTGGAGCATTGCATCAAGGTAATTTTACACTCTGATAGGTTTTGAGGTCAAATTAATTTTTAAGTGGAGATAAGTTAGAGCTAAGCAGATTTTCTTACTATAAAATTACTTAAATCTTTCAATAGAATAGTATGGAGTATAAGTTTCTAAGAAGAAGGTAAAGGTTGCCAAAACCGGTTTGACTCAGTGGATAGAGCATCAGCCTGCGAACTGGAAGGTCCCAGGTTCGATTCCGGTCAAGGGCATGTGCCTTGGTTGTGGGAGCATCCCCAGTGGGGGGGGGGGGGGGTGTGTGCAGGAGGCGGCTGATCAATGTTTCTAACTTTCTATCCCTCTCTCTTCCTCTCTGTGAAAAATCAAGAATTTTTTTTTTTTTTTTAAAGAAGGTAAAGGTTGCTCTATTTCCCAAATTTTTGACAATGTAAACTTTGTTTTCTACCAGGAGCATCATATGAAACTAATCTTCCATAGATCACAGTTTGGGAAAGGTTTCATTAAGAAAATAGGTACTGCCATCTTGATACCTTTTCAACATCAATCTCTTATTCATATTTCCTTTCACTACTGCCTCTGAGCAAAATGATTAAATTTACTGACACATTTTAGCATAGAAATGGTTGAGGCTGTCAAAAGGTTGACTGGTTTAAGCAAATGTCCTCTTCCATTAAATTGAAAACCAAATGTAGGGGAAAGAAAATCCGTAGAGACAAATGAATACCTTGGATATCTGAAAGATTATAGGAAAAGGAAAAAACGGTTGGTCAGAGTTGGGCTGAGAAATTGACTACTGAGGGTCACAAAGTCTCCCCAGAGGGAATAACGGATTAATAAACTGAGTGCTTGCTTATTCTGTACTAAGTTCCCACACCCCAATCATTGATCAATTACTTGTTCCTTCCAACAATCCTGTGAGACTGATCCTAGTTTTATTCTAAATTTGCCAGCATTACTCATGTACAGAAAACTTAACTACTTTAGATAAGATCACATGGTTATGAGTAAATCTCAGAACCTGCTCTTGAACTCCAGTTAATATGCCTCCAAAGGTGGTGTTCATAAACACCATATTGAATGATCTCATTGAAGAAGCTGTTAAAAAAAAAAAAAAGTCTATCATGAAATTTTCAGGGAAAAAAACACAGTTAACTCTAAGTCTAGTTCAAGGCTGACCTAACTGGCATATTCCCACCTTTTAACCACAACCTATCCTACCCTAGTGGGAGGCCCAGAGTTTTATTCAGTTCTGTGGCTGGTTCCCACATGTGAATTTGGTAGCTTCAAAAATTTTTTATACCAAGCTCTTGGACAGCTATCTCACTGGACAAAAGCAGAAAAAAGATATCAAACTTAAGTATTACTGTCAGAGAATAGCCCAATGAAGCAATACACTAGTAATGTGATGAGTAAAATGCATTGCTGATGCCAAAGTACTTGGATTTGAATCCTGGCTCTGCAATTCATCAACGGTGTAATTTTCATACATTTCTCAATTTATCTGTGCCTCAGTTTTCTCATCTGTGAAATGGGGATAATATTAGGACCTTTCTGATAAGATGTTTGTGAGGATTAAATGAGTTAATAAATGTAAAGCACTTTGAACAGGGCTTGGCTTATGCTTTATTATTTCTAATAATGATTATTATCACACTATTAGGGCTATTACTATTTGAGAATAGAAAACTTTCTAGAACTAAAGGGATGAATCCAAAAAAGTAGAACTTCATATTGCAAGCATTCTAAAAGAAGGCAGAGCAGAAATTCATCTGCAAGTCAAAACCCTTGTGGATCCCTAGCTGGTTTGGCTCAGAGGATAGAGCATCAGCCTGCAAACTGAAGGGTCCGGGGTTTGATTCCAGTCAAGAGCAGAGGTCAGGGTTCTGGGAGGCAGCTAATCAAGGATTCTCTATCACCATTGATATTTCTATCTTTCTTTCCCTCTCCCTTCCTCTCTGAAGTCAATAAAAATATAGATTTTTTAAAAAAGATCTTTGTGGGAAGGAAGACCCTCCAACTATGTACTGCCAAATGGTTAAGACCCTAGGATCTTTCCTTCCCTGCCTCTTAGTCCTGCAATGAGGATGTGACCTTTGAGAATTTCCTAATCCTACCTACCTTACTACCTGTTTGATTCTTGATATTGTATTGGTTTCTCAGTCAGAAGGTTTGCTGTTCATTTTACACTTCTCTTCATCAGCTTTATGTCATTTAATTAGAAGTTTGTGCCATTGCTATTTAAAATACTGTTCAAGTTTTCTAATTAAGCACTATAAATCCCCTGAAGTGTTTACAGCATGGACTTGGAACAGACCTCTTACTTTCAAAGGGAACACATCTTTATACAGAAAATAGCAAGACATCCTCCTCTGAAAATCACCTCCAGCCTTGCAAATTTAATGTATCTCACATCAAATTTGCCTTCCTTTCCAGACTGTCACTTCCTTCCCATTTGTCCCTGGTGTACCAAATTTAATCTCCTTCTCTTATGAAAAGCAAGCCTAAACATGGAGTTGTTAAGGGGCTTCTGCGGCTTTAGTGTCAGAGTTGGATTTATTTGCCAGTGATGTGACCTTAAGCATATTAATAACTAGCATTTATCTCAGCCTAAAGATTATTTTTCTTTGATAATAATAACATCTACCTCCTCATAGAGCATCTGATGATTAAATGAGATAAAGCATATAAAAACTTCAGCATAATATCTGGAGTATAAGAGTAGATAACAATTAGGGAGATTTGCTATATGCCAGCCAATGATATAGCACTTATTTAATACTCATAATTCTAAGACATAGTTACCATATTATCTTCATTTGGCAAATGAGAAGAATAAGGCATAGAAAAGTTAAGTTACTTGCCCAAGATTAAAATGCAGAACCCGTGTTCAAGTCAAGGCAGCTTAGCTCCAAAAGTCATGCTCTTATCTTAACCATCCCACTTCTCCATCTTACATGCAGTGTGCACTCAAAAATCTGAAGACCACCTTCATATATATATATATATATATATATATATATATATATATATATATATATATATCTTATATAATAATGAGCTAATATGCAAATTGACTGTCACTCCTTCACACAAGATGGGAAGCCCCCATGTGATCACAAGATGGCTGCCACAAGATGGCCAGCATGGGAGGGCAGTTAAGGGGATCAGGCCTGCAGGGAAGGACAGTTGGGGGGAACCAGGCCTGCAGGAGAAGGCTGTTGGGAGAGACCGGCCAGCAGGAGCAGGCAGTTGGGGGTGATCAAACCTGCAGGGGAGTAGTTAGGCATCTATCAGGCTGGCAGGGGAGTGGTTAGGGGGTGATCAGGCTGGTAGGCAGAAGCTGTTAGGGGCAATCAGGCAGGCAGGCAAGCAGTTGGGAGCCAGCAGTCCCAGATTGAGAGAGGGATCGGGCCTAAACCAGCAGTCAGACATCTCCCAAGGGATTCCAGATCCCAGATTTGAGAGGGTGCACACTGGGCTGAGGGATACTCTCCCAATACATGAATTTCATTCACAAGGACATATATATATATATATATATATATATATATATATATATATATATATATATATAGTGTTTTTATTTATTTTTAGAGAGAGAAAGGGAGAAGGATAGAGAGAAACATAGATGAGCAAGAAAGAAATCATCAATCAGCTGCTTCCTTCACACTCCACATTGGGGATATAGCCCATAACCTGGGCATGTGCCCTGACTAAGAATGGAACTGGTGACTTCTGGGTTCATTTGTTGAAGCCTAAACCACTGCACCACACTGGCTGGCCTGAAGACCACTTTTCACAAACTACAGCACTTATTGAATTTTTTACTTTGTGCCTGGGACTCTGTGCTGAAAGCCTTGCATACATGGTGTTAATTAATCTTAAACCCTACAACATATGAATACTTCTCTCAGTTCTATAGATGAAGAAACTGACGCTCAGAGAGGTGAAGAAATTTACTTAGATTCCAATCCCAGGTCTATGTGATTTTATGAACCTGTGTTCTGAGGCAGTATTATTTATCTTCCTGAAATACATTTCCTCATCTCATAGGAAAACATTCTCCTGTATTTAAGGTTATTGGGGAATCTATATATATATATATATATATAAATCCAGCAAAATCTGGCCCTGCCCCCAATCGGCCCCCACCCCAATCAGAGATGGGGTCCACCAGCCATAACCCACAGTCCCTCCCCAAGCTGTCATAGCCCTTATGGGGCCCTGATGGGGCAGGCTGGTCAGCCAACCTCCCACCATCTCCTCCTCCTCCACCTGTGCACAAATTCATGCACTGGGCCTCTAGTTTGTTATAACCAGATGGTGATTGTCCAGAGACTTTAAAATTTGCTTTGTTAAATGGAAGAATTATTTTGTCATGAGATTTCACCCAGGTATAGAAATGCCAAAATGGCACACTTAGGTCATGGAGAGTGTCACCTTAATGCCTTCAACTGTGAAAGTTAATTTTGGACTCTAAACGTCTGCATGGAAATTGGAAGAAAAAAATGCTGGACAATATACCTTAATACTTTACTCTTACTTAATTGTTTCAACTTAAAATACATATTTTCAAAGACTACACGGTATGTGAAGTGGACATGCTCTACTGTTAAGAGACAGAAGAGGATATAAAATTAATTATGCCATTCTCTTTAAAAGCCTCCTAGAATTAAAATTAGTATGTTCAGGTTGACATTTAAGAGCCTCCATATTCACAGCCCAAACTACCTCTTTAAAACGAACCCTATATTTCAACCAAACATTTGTGCTCACTGCTACCAAGCACCTTTTACAATTCCTGCCTCTCTGCATCTGTGCCTATTGTTTTCCACCTCCTCTTTGCTTATCCATCCAGGCCCAGTTTAGGATCTAACTCCCAGAGGGACTCCAACTCACAATGACCCCTTTGCTTTTAAATTTACAACTCAGAGTCCATTTCCCTACAGAAAATAATGTTCTACAACATTGTTCCTTCACGGTGAGCATAACAAAATAACTATTTAACCCAGGACACAGTTAGATCCTTTCAAGAAAATTTATGTATCAACATGATCTCTGATAATTACTTGTCTCCAAAACAATATCATAAATATCTGAAGAGCAGGAAACATGTGTTTCTTCAATTCTACCTCAGTTTTAGGTACACAAGTGTTTTATATTAACTGATTAATAAATATGGGAATTAAACCAAGTGGTGTTATGTGCAAACTTCTAACAAGCATAGACAAAAGCAATTAATTGTACCTTGACCAGTGTGGCTCAGTTTGTGGGACATTATCCCACGCACCAAAAGTTTACCAGTTAGATTCCTGGTCAGGGCACATGCCAGGGTAGCAAGCTAAATCCCTGGTAGGGGGCATGCTGGAGGCAGCAAATCATTTTTTTCCCCTAGCATTGATGTTTCTCTCTCCTCTCTCTCCCTCTCCCTTCCTCTCTTTCTAAAAATCAAAAGAAATATTAAAAACAAACAAACAATTACCGTAATTGTATGAATGAGTAGGTCACAAACAAAGCAAATTAGGCAGCTGGATTGGGGCAATAAGGTCTATATGAATGCCTGCCAAACCTTCAACATGTTCAAACTGTCAAGGATTTATTTTCTTATCTTGTTCCTTTCAAAGATTGATCTAAAAACAGCTCAGGCTTCCAGCCATTTTTTAGTCATTGGAAATCTCATGTCTGTTTTATATGTGAATTGCTCAATTATACAACCTTATCTTTTTGCCTTTGAAAACCCTGCTTGTTCTTCTTAATCCCATGAGAGAGTATCAATTTAGTTCCTATTGTGCTGTTCTTATCTCTTTACTGAAAACTTTAACTGATGGAAACTGCTGTTCCAGTCTGTTTTTGCTCTCTCAAGTATCAAATCTTTTGCAGCAGTTGCACAGCTAAGAGTGAGTGCCTCATTGATTCTTGATTATGCTTATTTTTTGTTTTATTTTTAATTTATCTTTATTGTTGATTATTGTCTCATTTTTTATTCTTACAAGTACTTTTCCAGTAAGACATGATCTCATTCATAGGGGAAATGGTGAACAACATAGACTGATGAACAAGAACAAACCCAGAGATAAGGAACCATTGGCTGCTAGACTGTTGGACCTCAATGGGAGGGTGGAGATAAAAGGGAGAGATTAACCAGAGGACTTATGTGCACACATATGAGTCTAACCAGTGGTCAAGGACAATAGGGGGTGGGGACATGAGTGCGGGAGTGAGGGATTGGAATGGGGGGTTGAGGAAAAATATGTGATACCTTAATCAATAAAGAAATTAATTAAAATAAGTAAGTATTAAAGACATCCTATTTTTTTCACATTGACTCCCTTCACCCCAAACTCATCCCCCACTGCAGGACTTCACTACACTCTTGTCTGTTTCCATGGGCTATGTATATAAGCATATGCATTTCCAAGTTAATCTCTCCCTCCACTCCCCACACCTGCTTTCTCTCTTAGATTTGTCGGTCTGCTCCATGCTTCTGTGTCTCTGTGTCTATTTTGTTCATTAGTTTACTTTGTTCACTAGATCCCACATATGAGTGAGATCATGTGATACTTGTCTTTCTCTGATTGTTCTTCTTTAACCCTGAGGAACTATGATCACGGATAGACATAGCTGGCCTATGCATTGGTGACCTCTGTGCTACTAAAGGGCCTTTAAAAAAGTCCCACTGCCCCTCAAATATTTCTTTTTAAAAGTATGTGATAGAGTAAAGAAGTAACATTTTTGCATTATTCACTTCTCTGGGTTAAAGCTTCAGAGAGCCTGCTTCTTTTCAGATGCACTCTTCTTCCTCCAAGCCTTATAAGTACTAAACAACATCATACCACTTCCTACTAGCCAATCCATTTCCCCTTCAGTGAAAGGCACAATCCTATCTGCTAGTTGTCTAGGTAAGAAAGACTTAGCCCTGGAATGATGGGGGGGAGAGAATAATAGGCTAATTTGGTTATAGCAATTGAAACCATGGACCAAACTTCATAATCTTTCTTCTTCCCATCAAAATTTACCTGTTTTATGTCTTTCCTCTCTCTGGGAATCCTGCTGGTAATATTATTGTCATAAAACTAATCTGAGCAAATTTATTAATGATTAATTAATGATTGTCTTAAAATGCTCTGCTCCTGATTGTGTTAATCAAAATGGTCATTTGTTATTAACAAAATTGAAAAAGAGAACTCCAGATATGTGACTACAATTTCAAACTAGAAAATGTTCTCTGGTTTTGCAGTTTTGTAGGAAAAACATTAATTTATCACTGAAAATTTAAAAAATAAATCATCCAAACCAGCCATGGCACCCTGAGGTGATTCCAAACTGCTTAGCAAACAAGTTGATTCATTCATATTCTAACTGATTGATGTGACCACAAGGGATGTGACTAAAATTTCTCACCTAAAGGTGAACTTTGCCAACAGAGTTTTTAAGGAATCAGAAAAAGTGAACTTCATAAAAGTAGAAGAGGGAAGGAAATGGGTCCTCTCTACAGGTTTTGTTAATAATTTGACTTCAGTGATGTTATAAATCTTACTTAGCATTCAGATATTCTTCTCCATAATTTTTAAAATATATATTTTTTATTGATTTCAGAGAGGAAGGGAGATGGAGAGAGAAAAACATCAATGATGAGAGAGAATCATTGATCGGCTGCCTCCTGCATGTCCCGCACTGGAGATTAACCCTGCAACCTGGACATGTGCCCTGACTGGAAATCTAACTGTGACCTCCTGGTTCATAGGTCGATGTTCAACCATTGTGCCACACCTGCTGGACTCCTCTCCATAATGAATCCTGCTTATGCCACAAAGCTATTCATAGTTATGTTTTACCCTGGTGGGAACACATTCTTTAAGATTACAAAAATATGTGCTAGAAATGAATTGTACAATAAGAGGAGAAAAGGGAGCTCCAGAATTTAAATTATTATAAATGTTTTTTAGATTATTGGTTCAGTGAACCTATAGCTTGGTATTAAAGAAAGGCAACAAAGGGGCAAGTTCTATCTTACATAATAATAGACAAAAATATAAATTGACCATACCTCCGCTACACCCACAGCCAATCAGAGTGAGTATGCAAATTAGAAGGCCAAAGATGGAAGCTGTACAGTTGCTCCAGGCATGCAGTGGCCAGGTGGGGCAGGACGTCTGCTATAAGAGGGAAGGTGGGGGGCAAAGGGATCTACAGGAGCAGAGTAACACAGTGAAGACAAGACTGCAGACTCTGGCCAAGGGAAGGAAGGCCTATTGCACGAATCTCTTCATGCAATGGGCATCTAGTATGTATATATGAAAGACAGGCTTTCAAGGCAAAGAGACCTGGGGTCAAATCCAGTCTCTATTAAGTGTGTGACCCTAAAAATTTTATTTAACTTAGCTGAACCTTAAATTTTTCTGTTGAAAAACAGGCATAAAAATACCTACCTTACATAGTTGTCATGAGTATTAAATTTCATAATGTATATAACAAGTCTGGTACATAGGAGGTACTTAATAAATGCTAGCTCCCTTTTTATTTTTCATGATGTAACATGTGTGTTTGAGCAAAAGACTTGGAAATTTGGGTTACTGGTGCAAGAAAAAACAGGGTTCATTTTGTTAAATTACTCCATTTTTATAACTGAGAAAACAAAATTTCAGAAAAGTTAAGTGTGCCTTACTGGGATATTTTGTAAATGAGGAATAGTGCTGCTAATTTCTACCTCATTATTTTGAGGAAATCTAAAATTTACTTTGCATTATTATTATTATCAATCTGGAACATGGAAAAAAGGTACTTTTCTTCCATCTTTATCTATATTTTCTATTCAAGCCAACTTTATATAAAAAATGGACAATTGCCCATCTACAGGACACAACTTCGATAACTATTTGCTGAGACAATTTTCTAAGTAGCTCAGAATTACTTAAGACATGTGGATACAATAATGTCCTAGGGTTCTAGAGACAAAAAGGCATAAAGATGGGATTGATAAAATCTGAAACTTTGCCTTCAAGTGGCAGAAGGTAGTGAGAGGAAGATGCCTGAGCTTTGGAACTTGGATGACTGGGAAAATGATGATGCTATTAATAGAAATTTGGAAGCCAAGAACATGAGTGGAGTCACAGTGGAGATAAAGAAGATGATGAGTTTATTTTTAGACATTCTGTATTTAAGCTGCTGCTAGAACATTCAGGCAGGGATTCACAGGAGGCAGAGTTAAAGCTAGCTCTTTTGGAGTTTTTGAGTGAATATTTAACAAGCTGTTCTCTCCAGGTATACAATTACCTGAGTACAATATATGGTCATTGGGAATATAGCTAGCACCTTTTGTGAAGAAAAAATTACCTTTTTAAATTTACCTTACTTTTGTTTTTATTTATTTTTTCCATTTTTATTGAATTTATTGGGGTGAAACTGGTTAACAAAATTATACAGGTTTCACCAAACATAAAAAAGTACATGCACCCCTATGTTCATAGAAGCACAATTTACAATAGCTAAGATTTGGAAACAACCCAAGTGCCCATGATCAGATAAATGAAAAAAGAAAACAAAAAACATCTGTGATACATTTATACAATGGAATACTATGCAGCTGTAAAGAAAGAAAGAACTCTTACTTTTTGCAACAACATGAATGGAACTGGAGAGTATCATGTTAAGCAAAACAAGCTAGTCAGAGAAAGAGAAGTATCACATGATCTCACTCATATGTGGAATCTAATGAACAAAATAAATGGATGAACAAAAATAGATTTGGAGATGTAGAAGCATGGAACAGACTATTGAATCTCAGAGGGAAGGCAGGGGTGTAGAATGGGCAGGAGGGAAAGAGATCAAAGAACTTGGTTGTAATGATATATGCATAACCCATGCACACAGACAATAGGGTGGTGAAGGGCTGTGGTGGTGGACAGGGGAGGGCTAGAAGAGGTCAAAGGAGGAAAAGGGGGACATATGTAATACTTTCAACAGTACAGATTTAAAATTATATATATATATATATATATATATATATATATATATATATATATATATATATATATATAGTTTTCAGGTGCTCAATTCCACAACACATCATCTGTACATTCACCACCCCAAATCAAGTCTCAAGAAAAATTTTTTTTCTTTATCCAATCTTATGTAGCCTGGTGCAGAGCTTGATGCAACAGCAGCTAGAATACAGGGCTTGCTTCCTTCAGAACCATTTGCAGTAGCCAGCTGGAGATATAGCTCTGGAGTTCAGGGAACATATCTGGACTGGAAATAGATATTTTGGGTCATGAGCATATAGATTATACTTGAAACTGCCCAAAAGAGAGTTTGTATAAAAACAAGAAAAATGGTTTTATAAGTCTGGGTGTTGTGAGAGTTTTGGGGGATTTTATCATTTATTCATTGTTGTGGTTCTTTCATTCAATAAGAAAACAAGATATGTGGCTACATGGGAGAAAATCCTTCCAAGCATAACTAACAGCATGGAAAAAAAGCTTTTAAGTAGGAATATGACTAGCATGTTCTATAAAGGGCCAGAAGATTAGTGTGGCTAGAACAAGTGAGTATAAGTGGAGAGTGGTTAGAGATGAGGTAAAAGTAGGTAAAGGTTGGGGAACACTGTTGCATTAGATAAGATCTTATAAGTCATTGTAAGGACTTTGTTCTTCCTCTAAGTGAAATGGGAGGATTTTGAATGAAGGAATGACAGGACTTGACTTATGTTTCAATAGGTTCACTTTTGCTTCTGCTCTACTCTTTATGCTATTTCCAACTGAATAGTTCTTTATTTTTCTCTTGTTCATTACATAACATATTTGGTCCTAGGATTTAATTTTAAGCCTCCTTATTTCCTATATGAGGTAATCTTCCTGGATGATACCATATTCCTTTCTATGTTGAGAATACAAAGGATCATATATATAGTTAGAGGTTTTTTTCCTTCAAAATGGAGGGATATAGAGGAGAAGCAAATAGTCTAGTTAGAAGAGGCTATTGTAAGTATCCAGAGATGTAATTATGTTGCCTGGACCATAGTTATGGTAATGGAAATAATGACAGGTGGTTGAATTTTGGATAATTTTTTCAAGTTGAATGGAGAGAGAGAGAGAGAGAGAGAGAGAGAGAGAGAGAGAGAGAGAGAGAGAGAGAGAGAGGAGATTTTAAGAAAGGGAGAATGAATTATCTGAGCTGGGAATATAAAATCAAGGGTCTTCATTGTATAGTTAGTACTTAAAGCCATGAAGCTGTATAAGATCCCCAAGGGAATGAATATGGGTAGAAAAGAGAAGAGTTGTGAGTTTGAACCCTTGGGATGACAAATATCAGAGGAAACAGAGAAGAAGGGGAATCAGCAAAGGAGATAGAGAAGGATCAGACAGTAAGATATGAGGATAACTGTAAGAGTGCCAAGTCCTGGGAGTCAAGTGAATAAAGCATTTCAGGAAATATATGACTTCTGTTAATTGCTGCTCATATGTCCAGCAAGATAAGGAATACAAACTGATCACTTAACTAAGAGAATAGAGGTCACTGGTGACTTTTACAAATAATTATTTTGGTACAGTGATGAAGAAAACAGCCTAATTAGAGTAAGCTCAAAAGATAATTGGGGACAAGTAGAGGCAACGTTTGAGGGACATGTGGAATCAAGAGGAATCTTTGTGTGTGTGTGTGTGTGTGTGTGTGTGTGTGTGTGTGTGTGTGTTTATTTCTAAGGATGTTAACAGTAACAGTATGTCTACAAGGTGGCAGGAATGAACCACTAGGGAGAGAAAACCCCTGATGCTAGAGGTCAAGGGGAAAATTGCATGGCGAAATCACCTTGAGTAACCTAGAGGTGTGCAAATGTAGTGCACAAATGTAGAAGTTGGCCTTATATAGGAGCATAAATGGTTCTTCCAAATAGTAATAAGAGAGAAGAGAAAGAATATGGGTATATTCGCAGGTAGGCAGGCAGATGTGGTGGACTGTGGGAGTTCTTTTATGGCTGCTTCAAGAGGTCAGCAGCTATGAAGAGCCATGTGGGAAAAGAATGTGTTGGAAATTTGATAAAGGAAAATTATAAACTGAGAGAGTGAATGGATCAAGAATGTGTACAGGAGTGAAAGTCAGCTGAGACTAATGGTCATGAATATAAAGTGAAATCAGTTAACACAAAGTTTCATCCATATTTCTTCCACGTGTTTAGCCTTTACTTCCTATTCCTTTCTTTTCAGTCTATTAAGAGAGGGGGCCTGGACTATGTCCTTAAATCCAAACTATTTCCCTTTCTTCCTCTGAGGTAATCTCTTTCCCATAGCTCAATCTGAAGGAGAAGGTGCCTATAGGACATGGTTTCAGTTCTAGGGTTCAGGTTAGAGCTCTGGGCTGCAGGCACACAGACTTGGGAGACTCTTCCACTTTATACAAAATAAAAAGAGAATAGATAACATTGTGCAGAGGAGGAAGGGAAGTTAAAGAAGAAAATGTAAAAGAGGAAATTGAGAGAAGGGTGGAGGATTCAGAACAGAGCTATGGGGCCTGACTATACTGCAAGAGCATGTAGGGTTAAGAGAGGAAGATTTAAAAGGGACATAAACAGAAGACAAGCTTTGTTTGAAGAAGCACAAGTATGAATCCCACCATATTTCATCTATTTTTCACTATGCCATAAGCTGGTTGCTGTTTTGCTGATTTACAAATTTTCCTGACCCTGGGGAGCTCAAAGGACAATCACTGAAAACTAGAACCTCTGAGGCTGAACCCAGCCTGAAAGAGCTTATTTAGGGCCTGACTCATGTGACAACCATGCAAATGCTTATGGGGGTACAAACACATGTATAGCATAGTGTTGGAGACTTGGTATAAGCTGGCACGGTCCTTGCACCTGAAGGGGCTAGCAAGACTTAGCCCACTACCCACACAGTTTTCCCAGATTTGTTTGGATGGCGGTTATCAGTAGAATGAGAACAACCTTTGTAGAATGAGAGCAATCTTTCATGGCTTACCAAGAAGTCTGTAACTATTTACTGAAATTTGCTGTACTGAGAATCTGCCTGATTTGCTGTACTGAGAATTTGTACTTCTGCTTTGTCTCTCCCTTAAAGATTAAGAAGAACAAAGAATACATTCCTCTTGACAGACCTCCTATTCAAGTGTTTGTGTATAAAAGGCATTACACAGTTAATAAAGTTGCTGCAATCGGTCAATGGCTCAACCTTCCAGATCCCGCTTTCCTATCTTTCTTTCTTTTCTCAATTCCTACCTCCCCACCTCAGCCAGGTTCAAACTGTCAGGCTGGCCCTGATAGCATAGCCCCTGTCTTCAAAGAAATGACAACTTGAATGTGGAGACAAAAGTCCAATGGTAATTCCAAGAGATTTGCTCTCTTCCACTGAACAGTCTATGACCAGGGACAATGACATATGCATCATTCTCCTACTTCAGCCCTGGAGGGTAGTGGGTGTAAAGAGCTAATAAGGGAGGATGAAAAACTGGTGGAAGAAAGGAAAAAACACACCTGCTAAACGTCAGGCATAGTATGGAGACTATGTTATACATATTTCATCTACATGATGTTTATTTTACACACACACACACATACATACACATACATACATGCACATAATCAATTTCCATGGATTAAATTACTTAGCTAACTTTTATCCACATAAAGAAGTTAAAACAGTGCCTAGCACTTAGGAAGCACTCAATGAATATTAACTATTTTTTTTCCTACCATTATGATAATGATCATTGTCGTCTTCAGGCATGTTTCAAAGTTTTGGTACCTGCAGTATTAGTGGCACTGTTTACAGAGGAAGGTGGTAAGCTCCAAACACTAATTTGAAGTCTCAGGGCTGTGAATTTCCAAATACTTAGTAATAGTAGTAATAGTATTAGTTGCTATCTTTATTTTCCCACTATTTTCTCCTAGACACAATGGTTTCAAACAGATACATGGCTGTCATAAATCTTACTCTGCCATCTCTCTCCTCACTATATACTGTTGCTGAATCTCTTGTTTCACTGAGAAATTCAAGGTCATCAAGGGAACTTTCCTATCCAGCAATGACCCCCATTGTTCACTACTTGTCTCTTGTCTCAATGAGTGAATTGTCACCTCTTCTGTCCAAGGCCAACTCATCCACTTGGATCCTACTACCTCATCTGATCTCAAGGATACTGATGTATAAAGCATCCATTAGTCTTCTTAACCTCAATCTCACTCTCCTGCTGACTTTTTTCTACATCATAGAAACATTCTCAAGCACATTAAAAAGAATGAAAAATGCTTCTTACAATTCCTTCTAGCTGCCATCGTCTTGTTCTCCTTTCCTTTCTGGCCAAGCTCTTGAAATGGGTCTGTACTCACCATTTTAACTTTCTGAGATTTCATTTAATACTTCAACGTAGTGAAAATTGGCTTCATCCTTCATAATTCTACTAAAACTGTTCTTCCCAAAGCCATGAATGATTTCCATTATTCCAGATTCAATAGATACTCTCCTGTCTTTTTATTTGACCTCTGTTCCAATTGGCATGACTGATTACTCCCTCTTTAAACTTCTCTCTCTTTTTTGACTTCTTATAAATCATTCTTTACTAGTTTCTCTCCTTTTCTAGACAGTCATCCTTGGTCTCCTATTCTGGATTTCTTGCTCTGCTCAAACCTCAAATATTGTTGTGCTTTAAGACTTCCACCCTTGCCCTCTTTGGGTTATCACTTCTGAACCTAATGCTTCTCCCTACCACTGCATTCATCTGCAATCTCCCTGAGAGCAGAGCCTGGGCCCTGTTCATACATGTCTCCTCAGTGCTTTGCACAGTGCCTGATATGTTATGGACATTGCATTGATGTTTATTTCATAAATGAATTAAAGCTAAGTTTTACCTTACCTTTGCTTTACCAAATTGTAAGTCTCCAGGTATAGTAACCCAAATTACAACTCATGTTTTATGTCAAGTGTACCTAAAAGTAGATATCAATGGGGGGCGAGGAGTATGCTCCTGAAGCTCAAATCTGCAAAACCTTTCTGAGATTGTGTTTAGGATCACTAAAATATAAATAAGATAATGTATATTATGCTAGATGCTATTATAAGGAAACAGATATATGGGTGGCACTGTATTGTATACCCCTAGTATGTTCATTATATAATGCCCAGAAATAAGTTCTCAAACAAATACTAGTGGTTATTATGTACCAGGCACTGTGCTGAGTGCTTTAATACATTATCTCATTTAATTCTTGTAACATTAACTGGAAGTAGCAATTATTATTGTCATCTTCTATACATGTATTTTATACTACATAAATGGTATTCAAAATCTGCCAGGAAATGAATTACTCAATAGCTGATGTTTTCAAATTGACAACTGAGTAATATGCAATGTTATTGATTGCTATTAAATTGACTAACTCCCTAAACTAAAAACAATTTCAGATAGTGAAAATAAAAACAAATAAAGTGGAATAAACAATGTTAAAAGAGTCACTTAAAATAGAGTCAGGAGGCTGTTAGGGAAGTGGGGCCCATAAAGCCTGTGCACATACAGTGTCTCAGGTCTCTGCTATTTAGTTGCTAAACCTGTTGGTAAACTCAGCTCAAGCCTGAGCCATAAACATCCTGGAACAACAATTGCTTTATGGGCACATATGGATTATCCCTCTTCCTTATAGTTATCACCACCCTCATTTGCCTATTATAACTAACCAATCCCTGTTAATCAGGTCATCAATTCTTCATTTGCAGGGAAGAAATACATTTTGTAGTTTTGTCTTTATAGTTCCTGCCCTTCTTTGTTCTCACAGAGCCTAGTTTGGCTTGTCCTTTGAATATGTCTTCTGAATCATAATCCTTTATTCAAATAAATGCTTTTTTATTGTTTATTACAAACTAAACTCTTTGTGGGGGTGATAAGTGTAAGATTTAAGTATAAAAATAAAATAATAAAAATACTAAATATAAATATGGAAGAATATTTCATAAAATAATCTAATATTAAGAAAAACCTTTCAAAACAAACCACAAAAACTAGAAGTCATGCAAGAAAAAACTGATAAATCTCAATACTGAAAAAAAATTTAAATTTCTGTCAGAAAATACTCTTACACCAAAATAAAATAAACAATATTTACAACATCTGACAAAAAACTAACTTCATTTATATATAAATAGTTTTTTGAAATCAGTAATAAAACACTAAGTACTCAAATAAAAATGGACAAACCTCATGGACCTGAAGTTCACAAAATAATTTTAAAAGGGTTTTAAATATATGACTACTTAATTTAACCCATAATTAAATTCATATTATAAATTAACGAGGGGCTTGGTGCACAAAATTCATGCACAGGGGGTGTCTCCCTCAGCCCAGCCTGCATCCTCTCCCATCTGGGACCCCTCAAGGGATGTCTGACTTCCTGTTTAGGCCTGATCTCAGTAGGATCGGGTCTAAATGGGCAGACGGACATCTTTCTCACAATCCTGGACTGCTGGCTCCCAACTGCTTGCCTGCCTACCTTCCTGATTGCCCCTAACTGCTTCTGCCTGTCAGCCTGATCACCCCCTAATCACTCCCCTGCCAGCCTGATTGATGCCTAACTGCTCCCCTGACAGACCTGGTCACCCCTAACTGCTCTCCCCTGCAGGCCTGGGTCCCCCCTAATTGCCCTTTTTTGCAGACCCGGTTGCCCCCAACTTCTCTTCACTGTTAGCCTGATCACCCTTAACTGCCTCCCCTGCAGGCTGGATTACCCCCAACTGCCCTCTCTTGCAGGTCTGGTCCCTCCCAACTGTCCCCCTCTGCTGGCCATCTTGTGATGGCCATCTTGTGTCTACATGGGAGCAGCCAACTTTGACAACCTGGGAGCAGCCATCTTTGACCACATGGGGCAGCCATCTTGTGTGTTGGAGTGATGGTCAATTTGCATATTACTCTTTTATTAGATTAAATAGAGGCCTGGTTCACAGGTGGGGGTTGGCTGGTTTGTTCTGAAGGGTGTCCTGGATCAGGGTGGGGATTCCCTTGGATCATAGGGCTGCCTAGGTGAGGGTCCTGTGGTGGTTTGCAGGACAACCATGCGCCCCCCAGTGATCCAAGCAGAGGCCCTGGTATCTAGGATTTATTTATCTTCTATAATTGAAACTTTGTAACCTTGAGTGGAGTCCAGGGTGGGCCAGGGTGTGCAGAAAGCTTGGCTTCCTCCATTGCCAGGGAAACCCAAGCCTCCTGCTTGCTCCGTGAATACAGCCATCTTAATTGGGTTAATTTGCATACTTGCTCCTGATTGGCTAGTGGGCATGGCTTGTGGGTGTAGCAGAGGTACAGTCAATTTGCATATTACTCTTTTATTACATAGGGTAGATTGTTTAAAGCAGTTTTAGGATCACAACAAAACTTAATGGAAGATATAGAAAATCCATATAACCCATCTCCACACACTCACAGCCTCCCCCACTATTGACATCTTATACAAGAGTGGTACATTTGTTACAATTGATAAACTTACATTGACACATCATAATCGCTTAGAGTCCAAAGTTTACATTAGGCTTAACTCTTGGTGTTATACATTGTGGTTTTGGGCACATGCACAACATGTATCCATCATTATAGTATCATACATAGTCATTTCACTGCCCTAAAAATCTCCTGTGCTCTATCTATTCAACCTCCTCCCCATCCCAAACTCCTGGAAACCACTGATCTTTTTTAGTGTCTTTATAGTTTTGTCTTTTCATTATATATTACTAGAGGCCCAGTGCATGTGTACCAGTGGGGTCCCTTGGCCTAGCTTGCGGGAATCAGGTCAAAACTGGCTCTCTGACATCCCTGGAGGGGTTCAGGATTGACAGAGGGCACAGGCCAGGCCAAGGGACCCAACAAGTGAATGATCAGGGCTGCAGAAGGACCATGGGAGGGCATGTCCAGGGCATGTCCAGCCCATCTCACCCAGTCCCAATTGGCCAGACCCCAGCAGCAAGCTAACCTACCAATTGTAGCGTATGCCCTCTGGTGGTTAGTACGCATCATAGGACCTGGTTGAATTATAGAATGGTTGGACACTTAGCATATTAGGTTTTTATTATCTAGGATGCCTTTGCATTATACACATGTATTCGATACAATGTCACATATCCACCATTGTATTTAAATACATTTTAGTGAGAATATTTTTAACCATCAAAACAGAATACTATGAAGAGTTTTATGCTAATAACATGAAATGTGGGAAAATTTTTTCTCCAAAACAACCCAGAAAATTGGACAAAATCTACAATTATTGTTTAAAAACTAAATAATTAAAAATCCATTTCTTTCTATATAACTATGTTAACCAACGTCATCCCAATAAATTCAATTTTAAAAATGTATTCTCTCGCCAAAACCGGTTTGGCTCAGTGGATAAAGCGTCAGACTGTGGAATGAAAGGTCCCAGGTTTGATTCCGGTCTAGGGCATGTACCTTGGTTGCAGGCACATCCCCAGTAGGTGGTGTGCAGGAGGCAGCTGATCGATGTTTCTCTCTCATCAATGTTTCTAACTCTCTATCCCTCTTCCTTCCTCTCTGTAAAAAATAAATAAAATATATATTTTTAAATGTACTTTCTCAAATTTCAAAACACAAACTTTCAAAAAAGATATAATCTCCAATTTACATAAATATTCCTATAAAGGTATTCAATTATATAAGTTTAGTTTAGTTTTGACATCAAACATAGAAAAAGACCGAATAAAAATGAATGTTTATAAGCGAAATTCAATTATGAACGTAGATACAAAACACTAAACAAAACATTATGAATTCATTCAATCTATATATCACATCATGATTAAATGTGCTATATCTGAAGATTGTAATGATGGTTTAGCTTTCAAGGAAAAAATGTCATTACAAGATGAATCATAAAAGTAATTTAGTGAAATGCAGGAAAAGCTTTTGATAAAAATTAACAACCTTTCAAGATAAAATATCTATAAAAAAAACAACAACAACAAAAAACTAAGAATAAAAGTTAATTTTTTAAAAGAAAAAACTATGGAGATAATAAAAAGATTATTGGTTACCAGTGGCTGGGGCAGGGGATGAATAGGCAGAACACAAAGTATATTTAGAGTAGTGAAAAGACTGTATCATATAATAATAGATATATGTGACAATATATTTATTCAAATCCATAGAATGTATAACACTACAAGTTAACTCTAAGGTAAACTATAGACATTGGATAATTATATTATGTCAAAGTAGTTTTATCTTTGATAAAGTACCATTCTGGTTGGGGATGTTAATAATAGGGGAATCTATACATGTGTGTAGGCCAGTGGGTATATGGGATATTTTTGTATCTCCCTCTCAATTTTTTATAAACCTAAAACTTCTCTAAAAAATACCGTATTAGAAAAGTTAATTTCCTTAACATGATAAAGGTAAACTACTGTAAAATATATAACAACTATAATTGATAACTTTAAAATATTTTACTTAAAATAAAAATAAATCAAGAATGTTTACTACCATTGTTTTTATTTAATATTAGAGGCCTGATGTGCAAAATCCATGCAGGTGTAGGCCTTCTTTCCCCCAGATGATGACACCAGCTTCCCTCTGACACCCAGGACCCAGGCTTCACTCTGGCCACTAACCGTCACCTGGGACCTGAGCTTCCCTCTCAACCCTAACTTCTTTCGGAAGGTAGTCCCAAAGGACGTCCAGAAGGACATCCAATCAATTAGCATATTATGCTTTTATTGTTATAGGTTATGCTGGGAGACATGGCCAATACAATTAAATAAGAAAAATGAGTAAAATGTAGTAGCAAAGGAAAGAAAATACTGACATTTTTTTTGAGATAATACAATTATCTATATAAAAAAAACACACAAGAAAATCTATGAGTTTATAAAATTAAAATGTTGCTGGATATACCATTAATGTACAGAAATTGTACTTTTTATACTACCAACAAAATATTTTAAGTAAAATAATACATATAAATACTATTTATAATAGAAAAACAATCCTATATAATAAAAGCCTAATATGCAAATCAACCAAATTGCAGAACAATAGGTGGAATGACTGGTTGCTCTGATACACACTGACCACCAGGGGGCAGATGCTAAATGCAGTAGCTGACCCCAGGAGCCCCACCAGTCACCCCACAGAGGGAGGCAACCAGCTGTGGCAGTGGGAGGTGGGGTCAGTGAGTGGTGGCACCAGGCTGATAAAAGCAGGTGCCAGATGGTGCCCCCTGATAACCCTGACAGTCACCCCACAGATGGGCCCTGATAGCCGGCCAGGCCTATAGACCCTACCCATGCATGAATTTCATGCACTGGACCTCTAGTACTATATAAGTATCAAAAATAAATCAAATAGAATTATATGACTTTTATAGAGAAAATTATAAAATGTTATTAAAAGCACAAAAGAAGATATAACTAGAGAAATGCCAATGTTCATGTGCATGTTCATGGATGAGTAAATCAATATCACAAAGATTATAATTTTCTCTGAGTGAATTCATAAATCCAATTCCAACAACATTTTTTCCTTCAAAAGCTCATCCTAAAATTTATATTGAATAATGAAAGGCTAAAGTAACCAAGATATTGTTTAATAATAATCCAGCTGACTGTTCAACTGTCCAACCAGTAGTTATGACACACACTTACCACCAGGAGGCAGATGCTCAATGAAGGAGCAGAAACCACAGGCATGAAAAATGGAACAGACTGATGAATCTCAGAGGGAAGGGAGGAGAGGGGAAGGAAGGAAAAAGTTAACCAAAGATTTTATATGCATACTAAAGGCTCAGTGCACAGATTCATGCACCAGTGGGTTCCCTTGGCCTGGCCTGTGCCCTCACACAATTTGGGATCTCTTGGGGGATGTTGGAGAGCCAGTTTTGGCCCGATCCCTGCTGGCCAGGATGAGGGTCCCCAACAAATCCATGCACCCAGTCTCTAGTTTATATATATAAAAGGCTAAGTGATTAACCATACATCCATCCAACTGTCCAACCAACCAAGTGGCTGGTACATGTGACATGCACTGGCAATTTAAAAATAAACATTGAATCGCACATGTGCAATACATATAAAGCTCTTGCTAGAGCCAAAAGCATGTGAGTGCTTTAATCTGTCATCATAGATCATTTGTTTGTCCGAAAAAATCAGCACATTCATAAATCAAATGAAGAACTTTTGGATATACTCGATGGAGATTTTCACACTTATTTGTGTGATGATTCCACTGATTCATGGATAATAACAAAAAGGAAAAATTTCCCATCAAATTTCTTAGTATTACTCCTTTGGGAATGCCCTGTCATAAATTAAAATTGAAAGTAGATGCAATCATCATGCTACTGAGGAATATTAATAGTAAATTGGGGTCTTTGTAATCATACAAGATTTATTATCAAAAGATTGCACCTAACATAATCAAAGCTGAATTATTAATAGGATCTGTGGAAGGAGAGGTTGTTCTGATTCCAAGAAGTGATTTGTCCACATTTGACACTGGCATCCCATTTAAATTAATTCAAAGAAAGTTTCCCATGATGCCAGCATTTATGATAACTGTTAATAAATCACAAGGACAAACTCTAGACACAGTAGAAATATTCCTATCTGAACTCATTTTTGAAAATGGCCAGTTATATGTTGCTTTCTCTTGAGTTCGAAGAGTGTGTGATGTTAAAGTTTTAAATACTTCATCAAAAGAGAAATTAGTCAAGCGCTCTGAAAGTATCTTTACTTCTAATGTGGTATTTAGGAAGATATTAGAATAAGTTTAATCAATTTATCAGTCATTGTTTCTATCAATGTTGTCTTCATATCATGTCTTTGTTGTAATATCATTTTGTTCTTGTTTGTTTATTAATCAATTTGTATATTATTTTCATACACATTTTACTAATTCTCTTTAATCTTTGACATTTCTATTATAGAGAAAGGGTGAATAGCAATATTAAAATATTTATTCTAATTAATTTCCCTTCAATGTGCACGAATCCATGCATTGGGCCACTAGTAATAATAATAATAGGAGGTTCTACCCACTATGAAATCAAGACTTACCATAAACTACTGGAAGCCCAGTGCATGGAATTAATGTACTTCTAGGGTCCTTAGTGGCTGCCAGCTGCTGGCCAGGGCATCCCTCCCTTCCCCCAACCACCTGACAGTGCTGGGACCTCCCTCCTTTCCCCCTCCCAGCCTGACCTCTGGTCAAACTCCTGGAAGAACTCTGGTTGAGGGGACAATTTGCATACTATACTTTTATTATATAGGATTATTTTGTTAGGTGTAGAGTTGGTGCATAAATAAACAAGCAAATAAAATGTAACAGAAAACCCAGAACTAGACTCACTTTATACATCTGAGCTTTGTATATGACATAGATTCCATTATAATTTAATTAAGAAAAGATGGGATGAACTACTCAATACATTTTGTTGAGCAACTAGCTATAAATATGAAAAAAGATAAAATTATATTCATACTTTATCCTGATAAATCGAATAATTAAATATGAAAAGCTAAACTTTAAAACTTTCCAAAGGAAAGTGAGGAGAAGTCCTCTGACATTGTAGTAGAGAAAATGTTTTAAACAAACACACTGCAAAGCATAGATCATAAATTAAGAGATTAATGAATTTGATTACATTATAATTATAAATTTCTACTAGTGGCCCGGTGCCTGCCTGATCACCTCTAACTGCCCTCCCCTGTCGGCCTGATCTCACCCCCAACTGCTCTCCCTTGGCAGCCTGATCACCCCTAACTGCCCTCCCTGACAGCCTCATCTCACCCCCAACTGTCCTCCCCTGCTGGACAATTTGGTTCTGATTGGTCAGTTTCTATGCCAGTCAGCATCAAAAGCTCTGCCTTCTAGGCAACCATTAGCTCTTCATAGTTCACCCAGATTTGGTTCTGATTGGGTGGTTTCTATGCCAGTTGGCATCTCTGGGTCTATCTCCAGGCCTGATAAAAGAGTTGGGGTTGATCAGTAGCCCCGCTGGAGACCAGGAGAGAAACAGAGGTGCTGCTGCTAGTGAAGCACAGAGAGAAAGAGAGAGGCAATGGCTGATCAACATCTGCCACAGAGGCCTGATCTGCAGTCCCCTCCACTGCGCCTGCACCAGCAGCAGTCAGTGCTGGGTCACCAAGGCAACCCAGCACTAACTTCAGGACTGACTTCTGGTGTTCAGTCAAGCCTTCAGTCGGTCATTAGGGACCCTGGGTTTTTATATATTAGGATATAACAAATATACAATAAACAAAATAAAAAGGTCAGGGACAGACTGATAAAAGATATTTTCAATGCATTTAAGTCAAAGAGATTTTTAAAAGGACATATAAATTAGTTCTACATATTAATATAAAGAAGGAAAAGTACCCAGAAAAGTGGTTAAAAGATATGTACAGATACTTCATAAAAGAAACCTAGATGGTTAATATGTATAGAAAAAAATACTTAACCCTGCTAATGATCAGGCAAATGCCAAGTTAGGATAATAAAGGATATTTTTTTATATATATATCAGAATTACAAAAAAATAAAATTAATTAACATCAGGCACTGTACTGTAAGGGGGCACAAAAAACTCACTAGTCAAGATAATATCTTAATGCAATATCTTCAAAACTCAAAATTAATACAAAAACCCATAATGAACAAAATATTAAATTCTAAATAAAAACAGGATCTGACCATGCACTTACATGACTCATGCTATTTGCCTTAACCTGATTCCTGGTCTGTTGTATCAAAGAACTGGTGAGAATTTGAGGAAATTGGACCTCTTATGAATTTCTAATAAGAATACAAATTTGAATATCTATTTTAGGAATTCATTTAATAATAGTAAAAATGCCATCCATACTTTACAAGCAATTCCAGTTCAAAGATAATATCTTTCTTTAATTAAAAAAATTTTAATGTTGACACTATTGAGGATATCCCCTATTCTCCCTCCCTTGGCCTTTACCACACTATTGTCCATTTCCATGGCATATGCATATATGTTCTTCAGCTTCAGTGTATCTAATTTTCATAAGGTTCAGAAATATATTTTTATATTGTGGAATCTAATTAACAAAATAAACTAACAAACACAATAGAAATAGACTCTTAGGGAAAGAGAAAAGACTAACATTTGTCAAAGGGGAGAGGAGTTGGGGAACTCAGTGAAAATGGTGAAGGGATTAAGCAAAATAACAAAAACAAACAAACAAAAATAAGAATCTTATAGACACTGACAACAATATGGTGCTTACCAGAGCGAAAGGGGGTTGAGGGTGGTAGAAAACAGTAAAGGGGAGATAAATGGAAAGAGACTTTACTTGGGGTGGTGAATACACAATACAAGATACATATGATGTATTATAGAACTGTATGCCTGAAACCTATATAATTAACCAATATCACACCAATAAAATAAATAAAAATGCTCACAACTTCACCAAGTAAATAATTTGAAATCAAAGTGTACCTGATTTTCTCTTAGACATCAGGGCTTTTTTTTTTTTTCTTTAAAGCTGTATATCTACTTTCAAATGAAAAGCTATTTTTATCCTGGTTTATCTTCTCCAAGTATTTGCGGGATAGGGACTGGGATTTATGGTTGTAAATATTTTAGAAGTGGAATGGTGGCCTGCAAGATCAACATGGACTCATTTTGAATCATTTATCCTCACTCTAACACATACAACCATGCATACATTATATATTATTGATGCAAATGTGAAAAATCATCGACAGTCAAAACTAACCTGATATAAAAATTGGTTGGATCAAGACTTAATTTATTTACTCTAAACCTTGTGTATATTGAAACATTTCCTTATTAATCCAGAAGTTTTCAAATGGCCTGATGTACAGTGCTACCTTTTGCAGGATATAAACAGGGCCCACTTCATAATAATATATTTTATTTTTCCATATATGATCACTGAAGAAAGAAGAGGAATATGAAAAAAAAAAGGAAGAATAAGCAGAAAGGAGGAGGCAAGATCAGAAAAGACATATAGAGCTTGATGTTGATCAAAGAGCCCAGAAACAAAGAGCTAACACATTTACTTATAAAAAGAAAATAATATAATTTTTGCATTTTAATAGTAAAAACTGACAGACTTTAAATTCTATTTAAAGTTCAGTAGTGCAAGAACTTGTAAAATGTTTCTTTTTTCTCATTTAAGTATTGTAGCTGAAGGTAGTCTTTTTGAGAATTAAATGAGTTTTTACATGTAAAATACTTAAAACAGTGTTGAGTACTTAGTAAATAATATGTGGCAATTACTATCATTATTATCATTATAGTCAATATCACAGCCATCATCATCATTACATTTTTGACAAAATAAAGATATTGAATAGGAAATCATTCTGCTCTTCTTATTTTTAAAATATATCCACAAAATACTTTAAATGTCTTGTTTGTGTTCCAAACTATACACATAGGTGGGATCATCTCCTGAAGTCTGACTTATGGAGTTAATGAAAATAAGCTGCAAATATGACCTTCCCTTCTGGGGGTCAAATGTTTCCTATTCTTGATAACAATCAAACATTTTGATGACCGATTATGTTTTTCTTTTTTGTCTCTACTAGTAAATATGTTTTGCCACATAGACATAACACTGCTTCTGGCTTCTCAACTTTTTCCTGGGAGATCTGCATACAGAAGGCAAACCACGAGTTATTATATCATCAAATTATTCCAATGAAGCCTCCATCTTTATGTAGCACCTTCCTAGACACTGTACACACATTACAGCAATGCAATCTCTGCCTTGTGAACACTTAGAACAACAATACCCCATGTATATGTAATGCACAGACTGGGTCTATATAACACTCCCACTCATCTGTTAGCCAGTGAATTTATCCAGAAGAGCTGACTCTATTGCTAGTATAGATAATTGAGAAAGCACTAAACTGAATAAATCTAGAATGATACAACATTACTTCAGTTCTCAAAATTTTAAGTCTACATATAGGTATTTGTGATTATGTAGAAGATAATTGTTGCTTTAGGAAGGAGAGACTTATTTCTTCCTTTTTTAGGAGAAGTTCAAGTACATCCCTCTTTCTTCTGCCAAGGTTACCTGTAGGAGAATTGGACTGAACATGTGTGACCCAAGGGACAAGCAATGAGGATTTTGGTATTAGGATTATGCAGAGAGATAGAATCAGTAGGGTAGGTGTGCATGTGTGCGGATAGGAGAGAGAGAGAGAGAGAGAGAGAGAGAGAGAGAGAGAGAGAGAGAACTTATTAATTGGGCTCACATGATATTATGGAAGATAAGAAGTCCAAACCCTGGAGAGCCAAGTCCCAAGGCAAGAGAATACTGTCAAGCTTGAAGACAACCAGACAGAAAGAAAGGATTCTTTCTTATTCAGTCTACCCACATTTGGAAGGGCAATCTATTTTACTCAGTTTACCTATTCAAAAGTTAATCTCATTCAAAACACCTCATAAACACAACTGAAATAATGTTTAACCAAATATCTAGGCACCCGTGCCAAAGTCAAGTTGACACATAAAATTCACCATCAGAGGATCTGAGGGTTGATCAAGATGTGCAGATAAAAGACTAAGGTATTTACATGCTCACACACTGACTCCATGCCCCCCAAATCATTGGCACCAGTATAACCCAAGGTTTGTCATCCATCAGTATTTTCTGTTTCCCCCAACAAGTGCCCATAAAGGGGTTACTTGAGGTTAGGAGGGTGAAGAGATAAGTCTCTTTTCTTAACCCACTTATTAATCTCACTTTGACTGGCTGCCTTGAAAACTGCTCAATATCTCACCTTTGTTTCTCTCCCCAGACACTTGATAATGCTGGGCTCTAGTTGACAACAACCTAAAGAAAAAGTACAGTTTAGTCTAGAAGAGATGATGCCAGGACTCTAAAAGTCAGCCTGTACCAGGCAGGATAAAGTGAGATTGCCTTTGTCTTATTTTCCAGTGCTGTTCTACTGCTATCTTATAGCTAACCTAGGTTCTTATTCTTTAAAAAAAAAAATGTGCTGGTTTGGCTCTGTGGATAGAGTGTCGGCCTACGGACTGAAAGGTCCCGGGTTCAATTCCAGTCAAGGGCATGTACCTTGGTTGCGGACACATCCCCAGTAGGGGGTGTGCAAGAGGCAGCTGATCGATGATTCTCTCTCATCGATGTTTCTAGCTCTCTATCTCTCTCTCTTCCTCTCCGTAAAAAATCAATATATATTTTTTAAAAATGTATGTTTCACCCAGCTCTTGTTCCCTCCCCAAGCCTTCACTGAATTAAAGTTATTTGGTTAATCTCTTCCTGCCCCCATCCCCATCCCCTCCCCCATGAGATTTGTCAGTCTGTTGCATAATTCCATTTCTCCAGATTTATTTTGTTATTTTGTTAATCAAATCCCACATATTGGTGAGATGATGTGATATTTGCCTTTCACTGACTGGCTTATTGAACTAACATAATACTCTTCAGGTCCCTCCATGCTGTCTGAAAGTGTAAAATATACTTATTTTTCAAAGCTGCATAGTATTGTGTAAATGTACCACATCTTTTTTATCCACTCATTTAGTGAAAAGCATTTGGGCTGTTTCCAGATCTTAGCTATTGTAAGTTATGCAGCTATGAAGTTAGGGGTGCCTATGCTCTTTCTGATTGATGTTTTGGGATTCTTAGGATATATTCCTAGAAGTGGGATCACTGCCATTATAATAAAAACTGCCTGGTACTGGCACAAGAATAGGCATATAGATCAATGGAATAGAACAGAGAACCCGGAAATCAATTCAAGCCATTATAGTCAATTAATATTTGACAAAGGAAGCAAAAGCAATTAATGGAGTAAAGACAATCCTATTTAATAAAAGAATAATATGCAAATTGACCATACATCTGCTATACACACAAGCCACGCTCACCAGCCAATCAGGAGTGAAGATGTAAATAAACCCAACCAAGATGGCTACAGCCACGGAGAGCAGGAGGAAAGCATGGGTTTCCCAGGCAATGGAGGAAGCCAAGCTTTCCACCTGCCCTTGCTGGCCTTGGCCCTTGACCGAGGGCAGAGCCTGGCAATTGGAGCCAGCTGGGGGTCCCCTGACCAAGGCCTGAGCCTTGGCCAGAGCTTTCAGCCTGAGCAAGCCTGGACAAGGTCAGAGCCTACTATCGCAGGGAGCTGGGGGTCCCCTCCTCAAGGCTGAAAGCCTGGGCAAGAGGTAGAGGCTTTTGGCCTGGGCAGACAAGTCTGGGCAGGGGCAGAGCCTGTGATTGCAGGGAGCTGGGCATCCCTGCCTAAGGCCAAAAGCCTGGGCCAGAAGCAGCGGCTTTCAGCCTGGGCAGGCCTAGGCAAGGGCAGAGCCTGTGAGCAGAGGCCTTCGACCTGGGCAGGCCTAGGCAATGACAGAGCCTGTGATAAGAGGGATCTTGAGGCCCCTGTCCAGGCCTAAAACTTTGGCCAGAGGTTTTAGGGCTGGGTAAGGCCCAGCCCTTGATTTGTGTGAACTATAGAGGAAACATCTTTTCTGATTCCACATTGGCTAAGGTTCCTGTAGGCCACTGGTAATATTCTTAGTAACTTGGGTAATAAGAATCCAAAAAGATGATCTAGGGCTTTTCCACCACATTTCTGGAGAAAAAAAAATGAAGGTCTGCCACTGGAGGGCTAAGAAATGTCATATCCTGCCCTAGCCAGTTTGACTCAGTGGATTATACCTCAGCCTGCTGACAGCAGGTTCTGGGTTCGATTCTGATCAAGGACATGTACCTAGGTTGCAGGCTCCTCCATGGTAGGGGCCCAGGTCAGGGCTCATGCAGGAGCCAACCAATCAAAGTGTTCCTCTCACTTTGATGTTGCTCTCTGTCTTTTTCTCTTCCACATTCTCTAAAAGCCAATGGAAACATATCCTTAGGTGAGGATAATAAGAAAAGAAAGAAAGAAAGAAAGAAAGAGAGAGAGAGAGAGAGAGAGAGAGAGAGAGAGAGAGAGAGAGAGAGAGAGGGGGGGGAGGGGGGAGAGAGGGAGGGAGGGAGGGAGGGGAGAGGGAGGGAGGGAGGAAGGAAGGAAGGAAGGAAGGGAGGGAGGGAGGGAGGAAGGAAGGAAGGAAGGAAGGAAGGAAGGAAGGAAGGAAGGAAGGAAGGAAGGAAGGAAGGAAGGAAGGAAGAAATTCATATCCTATGAAAGACACATCTTGAAAATGCCTAAAGAAAGTTGTCATTTTTTCTTGGTGAAGGGACTAGAGTCAGTGTAGATGAAAACACTTTGGTGGCTATAGTGACTGGCAGTGGCTACAGTATGGGGTGATGGGGCTGGTGCCTTCCCCTGATCAGTCCAGTTGCCTCCCACAAAGAGAGACCAAACAGCAGCATGGGGAGCAGGCCTAAGTCATCAGTAGGACATCCCCTGAGGGATGTTACTTTGCTCTCAGTATGTGAGAGGGGGCAGGTTGGGCTGAGGGACCCCCACCCCCACCCCCAGTGCATGAATTTCGTGCACCAGGCCCTTAGTCTCTTCAATAAATAGTGTTGGGAAAATTCGACAGGTACATGCAAAAATAAAAAATAAAACTAGACTACAAAGTTATACCATACACAAGAATAAACTAAAAATGGATAAAAGACTTAAATGTAAGTCTTGAAACCATAAAAACCCTAGAAAAACCATAGGCAGCAAAATCTCAGACATCTCTCATAGCAATATGTTAGCTGATATACCTCCTATGTTCTTATTCTTAACGCCACTTCTGATATTAACTCTGTACAGTTAAAAAAAAAAATCCCTGTTGACCTCCAAAGGACTGTTTTGAAAAACAACTAAAATAAAACACCCAATGATCTATCATTGGGGTTTGACCCAAAAACTCTTAACTTGGTTTCCATCTGCTTTTGACAACACCTTAACCCATTTTTAATTTGGAATCTCTCCCCACACTAAAAGGATGAACCACCATGAAATAGTTATCCTGGTATAGAAGTGACACTTCATAGAAATATATTTAATAATCTCCATTTTTTCTCCTTCTTCCCTTCCGCAATGCCAAGATTCCTTCTCCAAACAGCCTGGCTCCTCCAGGATCTATAGAACACTGTGTTCAAAATAGGCACTCTCCTAACAGATGGTGTAGAATGGTTAGTTGAAGAGAGAAAGCCCTTGTTAGGCAACATTTCAAACAACAAAAATACATTGTGGAGGTTTGGGGAAGAAATTGTATTTTGGTTCAAAGTAGCAAAATACCTGGATGGCTATAGTATTTGACAATCTAAGAATATCAAGTTATTGGCTGAATAACTTGGCTAGTTAAGCTGCTTTTTCCAACTGAACATGATTTGTTCAACAAGTTTTCTGCTCACAAGTCTCTGAGAGGAAATTTTAAAATGCTCTTTTCATTACTAGAATAAAATATATATTTTAAAGAGACTATAGAAAGAATCTACAAAATAAACTACCAAATTTCCCTGAAACTTGCAAGTTTCTTTCAGAAATAATTAGATATATACAGCAAACAATACCTTCTACTTACATCAATTAGACATGAACGCCTAGATAAATCACTGCCAAATACAATGTAAAATATATAGGAAACTATAGTTGAAAGAATGCTGTTCTGATACTAAATTCCATGAAATAATTCATCAAAATTAGGCAAAAGTAAACTTCTAGATGAGTTGCTAGGTTTATTCAAACCATTCTCTTCCCATCTCTGACACTTGGGCCAATTTTGCATATATATATATATATATATATATATATATATATATATATATATATATACTTTTTTTTTATTACATTTTCCTCCTCTCTTCATCTCTTTCCCACCTTGCCTTCAAAACAATAGTTTCTCTGTTTCCAAAAGCATTTGGTACACCCTGGGATACATGACTCCATATGAGTACTTATAAGGAGATATTTCTACAAACATTAACAACTCTAAAATGGATCATTTGCTCAGCGTTACTTGTGAATAGACTTTTAGGAGATGACATTTCCAATATGCTCATGATAATAGTTCCCAAATTTAAACAACCAAGGACAGAGTGGGAGGGAGCAAGTCAATATCACCTCAGGAATGTCTCTTTCCTTGATACATCAATAAAACCAATCTGTTGACCTTCTGGGAAGGGTATCAGGGCCATCTTTTCAGTAAGACTTTGGCTAGACCTTATAAAATTGTGAATTGGCTTGATATTTTTATTGTGTATAATTATACTTTTGCTTAAATCACAATAACTAAACAATACTGCCCAATAATTTGTGAAGAAACTTTCTGAAGCCTTGGGGCTCAATTCCATAACAGGCTGTGTGGTCAAACCCTGTCTTCACAGAAGATACAGTCAGGCACACAGTCTGTGTCTAAGGCGAACAATAGTACCGGCAGGGAAGATAGTTACAAGGGTTTCTTTGGGTTGAAACCAATGATACATAGCTTTTATAAATCACTAAGGCATTCTGGGAACTGATTTTAGGCATTCTAGAGCTTCATACCTATATACTGTAGTCTATCCTTCTTTATTGAGCAAACTGCAGGCTCAAGTTGGACTTACCTTTGTCACTTATTGCTAAGGAGACTGTATTCTGGCCTAGAATAGCTATTTGTCATTTTTCCTGACTGAGTCCACAAATATAAGTTGGCTGTGGAAGGCAAGTGTTAGATCTTAAAGAAGCCCAAACTGAAACATCTATTCATTTATTTTGTTCATTTGAGTTTGATATCATCCCTCTCAAATAAGGCTATGAGCAGACCTTGACAATATTTCTAAAATTTGTGAGTAGATACAACTTGAAGTAAAAAAAAAAAAAAAAAAAAAAAAAAGGCAAGAAAATTTATCTGAATCCAGCCAACAGGCAAGTATGAATCATAAGCTCCAAGAACAGAAGCCCTGAACACATTTAAGAAACCAAGCATACCCTCATACTTGATGAATACTAGCCAAACCTCAAGGCTATGGTGAGTATAAGTAGTCACCAGAACAGTATCATAAAGCTCTACTTGTGCATTCCCCCTCTTTGTGCTCCATTAAACATAAATCACTCATAATGAAATTGTTTGAGAGTTATCAATCAAGGCATACAGGCTTGCATTTTACTGAGGGAAGTGATATTGATCACACTTGCCTGAAGCAATGATTCAGAAACATATTTTAGGTAGTATAAAAAAGAGCCTCTCTTGGGGAGATGCAGGGTGAAGGGGGTCAATAGGGAAAAGGGTACATATATTAATATAATACTTTTAATGAGAAAGATAATTTTTTTTAAAAAAAGAGCCTGTTAACCTGGCTTCTCTTCAGCCACTCATTTACTCTGGCAATAGCTGAGGAACAAAAGGAGTGAGTACAGGTTGTGGGAGTGAGATTCAAGAATGACTTATGGCTTGAAGCCATTTGCCCTAAATTCAGTCTATATGGAAATTTCAAACCTTGGCAAATTGGCCACTAGTTCAGGAGCTGACAGTAATGAAAATAACACTTCTGTATGTAGAGTAAAATCCCAAAGGCTCACAGTCCCCAGAATATATAGTGTTAATGACCATGCTGCTGAAGTGGAGGTCTCAAGATATTCAACAATTTTATAGGAATCCAGGTTAGGTTTTAAGAATTACTGGTTTCTTTTCCATGACTATCTCCTACTTGTACAAGGCTGAGGCCCTAACAGAAGGATAAAATGAATGAGAGTATATAAGATGACACTCTAGCTCTAGCCAGTGTAGCTAAGTGTTAACCATACACCGGAAGGTGCTGGGTTCAATTCACAGTCAAGGGGATGTACCTGGGTTGCAGATTTATCTCAGGCCCTGGTTCCCTGGTTGGAGCAGGTATGGGAGGCAACTTATTGATATGTCTCTCACATCTCTCTCTCTCTCTCTCTCTCTCTCTCTCTCTCTCTCTCTCTCTCTCTCCCTCTCATAATCCCTCCATTCTAATATCTAAAAAAAAAAAAAAAAAATCAATGGCCCTAACCAGTTTGGCTCAGTGGATAAAGTGCTGACCTGTAGAATGAAGGGTCCTGGGTTCAAATCCAGTCAAAGGCATGTGCCTGAGTTGCAGGATCCATCTCCAGTAGGGAGTGTGAAGAAGGCAGCCCATTAATGATTCTTTCTCATCATCTATGTTTCTCTCTCCCCCTATCCTTTCCTCTCTGAAATAAAGAAAAAGAAAAAAAAAATATATATATATATATATATATATATATATATATATATATATATATATATATAAAATTAATTAATTTATTTTTTTAATCATTGGAGAGGAGAACCAAGATGATGGCATAGGTAAATGCCTGTACTTGCTGCCTCCGACAATCACATCAAAATTACAACTAAAGTACAGAACAACTATCATCCAGAAGCACTGGAATTCTGGATGAATGGAAGTACCACAACTAGAGAAGTAAAGAAAAAAAGCACACTGAAACTGGTAGGAGGTGTGGAGGCATGGAACAGGCTGATCCAGCACACAGGTATGTCATTTTTTTAAATGGGGAGGAAGATCATCTCTGTAAAAGCTACCTGGAGGAATGAGGGGTCCCAGCTCCATACCAGCTCAGGGTTCCAGAGCTGGGAAAGGAGTCCATTTGAGCAATAAGAACTATGGACTGTAAAAACCAGTGCATATTGGGGCTGAGTGACACACAGGTACTAGAGACACACTGGCTCCTCTTAAAAAGGCAGCACCATTAACTGATTTTACAAGCTCCTGCTTTCTCTGAGCTTCAGTGCAGGGTGAGGCTCTGGGAAACCCAGATACACATGGGGAGAAACTGGACTCTCTGGCATTGGGGCAAGAATTCAGAGGTGGCTTTCTTCCAGACAGAGGTGTCCCCAGACATCATAGTTCCTGTGCTGGGGCCTCCCCAATGCAGGGCTGACTGGCAGCCATTTCTGTTTGCTCTGCCCTGGTGATTCCCTGAGACCCTGCCCTACCCAACTTACAACCCCACCAAAGCTATGTGCAGTGGCTTTTGAATATGAATGGTCTGTCTTCTCTCAGGTTAAAAATTTGTCAAACAAGCTGAAGCTGGGTCAGGAAGTCCCAAACCCATCAATAAAAGGCCCAGTACCTGGCACCAGCATTAGCCTGCCTTGCTTCAAAGCTGGGCCTCATCTGGGCATTTCCAAACCCCATACAAAGAGAAGAAAACTGCAGATCTCTTTGTAGCTACTACTGGATGATCCCAGGCAGTGTCTGACTGTGCACCTCCCTGGAGACCCAAAAGCTAGTATAACCAGAGGTCAGTGTGAGAACATACCAGATTACAACTCTTCACATCCACAAGTGACACACTCAAAGGACAGATTCAGTGAGCACCAAACCCCCACTAAAACAAGTCCTGCCCCACAAGGGTTTCTTCTGCACAGCAGCTCCTCTCCCACTGTAGTCAGATCTGGTCCCCATGGCTAATTGGCCTGAAGATCAATTCCTCCCAGTGACACCAATAGCAAACAAGGCTCAACTACAAGACTGTGCACATAGCCCATAAAGGGGTACACCAAGAGTGTCCAACTTTAGTGATTGGGAAGGCTGAGCCACTGGGCCCTATAGGACACCTACCACACAATGCCACTCTATCAACTCAAGGAGACTTAGCAGCTACCCAATAAAATAGAAACAAACACAGGGAAGCAGCCAAAATATGGAGATAAAGAAACATGTCACAAATGAAAGAAATGGAAGAAAGCAAACTACTGGATATAGAGTTAAAAACCACAGTATAAGCTTACTCAAGAATCTTCTAGAAACCTCCAAGGAACTTAGTAAGACTTTCAAGGATCTTAGCGAGAATGTAAAAAACTAAAAAATAAATAAAATAAAATGGAAAAAGGACCAGTCAGAAATTAAGCATACACTGACTGAAGTAAAGAATAATATAGAAACAAAGATGGCGACCAGCAAGAAGGTAGGGAGGGACAGTGTGTGAGTTAGTGAGGGAGCAATAGAGGAGTGTTTGGATGTGGGGTGTGTGTGTGTGTGTGTATGTGTGTGTGTGTATGTGTGTGTGTGTGATAGGGACAGTTAGATCCTGCAGGTCTCCCAAAGGGCTGCCAAAACAAGCAGTCTTAGATGGCAAAACTCTTCTGCTACTATAGACTTTCCAGGGGCAGCCACCATGGGCACAAAGACCATGCCATCTGGAGAAACAGAACTGCTTGATACTGACATCATAGCCTTGCCACCACCCAATCTGGTCTCAGAGGCAAACCGGGACCCTACAGCCATTAGGGACAAAAATCAGTGATGACCACAGCTGCAGATCCACAGACACCAATAATCCAGACATCCTGTCCACAGATTTCTGTGAGCCAAAGAGTCCATCCCCCTTCCATAGGCTTGCTGTAGCACCATAGGAACTGCTGGTCCCATCAAGCACATGCAGGCCCATTAACAGAGAGAAGCTCCGGCCCTGCTGCCTAAATTTGAGCCTTGGTGAGCAAACACTAGGAACCGGCTTCTCACAATGACCAGACCCCACACCCACACAGGACGGCTCCAGCCCCATTGCCTGAATTTGAGTCTGGACATGCGGATACTAGGAATCTGTTTCCTGCAGAGATCAGAGTCCCTGGCCACATAGGGTGGCAGTGCCACCTGACTTTGATTCTGGGCAAGCACACGCTGAAATCTGTTTTTCACAGTGCAGGAGTGGACCTGCTGCTAACACAGGGCAGCTGTACAACCTGGTTCCCCAAGCAGACCATGGACCCCAACTCTGCGTGAAAGGCAGCACTGAACTGCAGTGATTTAACTCTGTTTATCATCACACTTGCCTGGGATCCCTGATTCCCAGTACATACATACTAAGAGTCAGTGGCTCCAACTCTGAGTGCATGTGCACACAGGAACCTTATTCTCACTGCAAGGCCACACCAAGCAACAGAGACTCTGATACTTGATTCTTGGTGCAGGCACAGTGGATCTCTGACTCCTGGCATGTGCTAGGGGTCTCTGATTTTTAGCACACACCAGCGGGGTGTCTTTATCAGTGTGGCGCAGGTGGGGTTCCTGATTCTAGGTGTATTTATGATGCTGCACTGAGTGCCAATGACTCTGATCCTGGGGAAGCATGGCTTCCCTCAACATATGGCAGCCATATATCTTGGTATCAGAGTTCTTCAGTGTTACTGGAGTGGCACAAAGCTCCCAATGCACATGGCCCAGGTCCCCACAGCTCAGTTATTGAACTGTCTGGTGATAGTTAGAATGGGGAGACAACAAAACAATCCCCAGATGAAAGAAAAAAAGGAATCGCGAACATAGGATATAAGTGAAACTGAGGCATGCAACATAACACAAAAATAATTCAGAGTAATGGTCATACAGTTCATATACCGGATGGATGAGAAAATTAACAAAGTATGCAAAAATCAGGAAGTGATATAGCTACAATCAAAAACACCATGGAAGGTTTCAACAGTAGACTAGAAGAAGCAGAGGACCAAATAAGTGAGTTAGAAAATAAGGTAGAGAAACAACCCAAATCTATATAGAAATTGGAGGGGGGAAAATGCGGGAGGAGAGCCTACGGGAGACTTGAGACAACACAAAATGAAGTAACATATGTATAACAGAGCTACTCGAAGGATAAGAAGAGCAGCAAGGATTAGAAAATCTATTTGAAGAAATAATGATAGAAAACTTCCCTGATATGGGGAAGAAAAAAATTCACACAATCACAGAGAGCCCCAAGCAAGATGAATCTCAAAATACCCACACCAAGACACATCATAATTACAACGGCAAATGTTAACAGCAAAGATAGAATCTAAAGGCTGTAAGAGTCAGAGAGTTACCTACAAAGGATCCCCCATCATATTATAAAATGATTTCTCAACAGAAACACATCAAGCTAAAAGGGAATGGAAGGAAGTATACAAAGTAATGCAAAGCGAAGGACTGAATCCAAGTACACTCTATCCAGCAAGACTATCAATCAAAATTGAAGGGGAAATCAGGAGCTTTGCAGACAAAAATAGCATTAGGGAGTTTATCTCTATAAAGCCAGCAATGCAAGAAATGGTAATGGGAATGCTGTATAAAAAAAAAAAAAGAAGAAATAGAAAGAAAAGAATAAACACAAGCACAAAGTATAGAAATGGCTACAAACAAGAACCCATCAATAATAAAATTAATCATGAATGGATTAAATGCTTCAATCAAAAGACATTGAGAGATGATGGATAAGAAAACATGACCCATATATATGCTGTCTATAAGAGACCAACCTCAGAACAAGGAACTTACACAGACTGAAAGTGAAAGCAAGGAAAAGTATCTAATAGGCAAATGAAAAAAAAAAAAAAAAAAAAAGGCTGGGGTAGCAATACTTATATATGACAAAATAGACCTCAAAGTGAAGACCATAACAAGATACAAGAAAGGCCACTTCATAATTATATAAGGATCTATACAATAAGAATATATAATTCTGGTAAACATGTATGCATCCAAATACATTTTAAAAACTTCTGTAAGATATCAGGGAGACATTGATAGCAACATTATCATAGTCGGAGACTTTAATACCCCACTAACATCACTGGATAAATCCTATGGAAAAAATATCAAAGAAATATCAATCCTAAAGGACTCAGTAGATCAGATGGAATTAATTGACATCTTTAGAACATTTCACACCAAAATTATAGAATATACATTCTTCTCAAATGCACATAGGACATTTTAAAAGATAGACCATATGTTGGGACACAGTCAAAGACTTTCAAATTCAAGAGGATTGAAATAATATCAAGCATCTCCTCATCACAGTGGCATAAAATTAGAAATCAACTATAGTAAAAACAATCACAAAAACTCAAATATTTGTAGGCTGAATAACACACTATTAAACAATGATTGGGTTACCAAAGAGTCAAAAGAAGAAATTAAAAAACATCCTGGAAAATAATGACAATGAAATACAATAATCCAAAATCTATGTGACACAGGGAAGAGAGTCGTGAGAGGGAAGTTTAGAGCTCTACAGGCCTACTTCAAAAAACAAGAAAAAAAAATGTAATAAATCATCTACAACTTGAAGAACAAGAAAGAGAGCAACAAGAAAATACCAGAGTGAGCAGAAAGTAGGAAATAATAAAGATTAGAACATAAATAAATGACAGAGACAAAAAAAAAATACAAAAGATCAATGAAACCAAGAAGTGGTTCTTTGAAAGGATAAACAAGATTGATGAACCTCTCGACAGGCTCACCAAGAAGCAACAAGTGAGGACCCAAATAAACAAAATCATAAATAAAAGAGGCAAAAAACAACAGACCCCACAAAAATGCCAAAAGATAATTAAAAAATAGTATGAACAACTCTTTTCCTACAACCTAGACAACTTAGAGGAAATGGATATATTCCTAGAAAAATACAACCTGCCAAAACTCAATCAGGAAGAAGCTAAAATACTCAATATGCTAATAACTATGAAGGATATTGAAGCAATCATCAAAAAGCTTCCAGCAAACAAAAGTCTAGAATCAGACAGCTTCACAACGGAGTTTTCCAAAACATTCAAAGAAGAACTAAAACCTATCCTCCTGAGAATATTCCAAACAATTCAAGAGTAAGGATTTCTTCCAAGCTCATTCTATGAAGCCAGCATTACCCTAATACCAAAACCAGTTAAAGACAACACAATGAAAGAGAATTGCAGGCCAATATCCCTCATGAACATAGATGTCAAAATCCTCAACAAAATTCCAGCAAATCACATCCAGCATTACATCAGGAAGATCATACACCATGACCAAATAGGATTTATCCCAGGGATGCAAGGCTGGTACAATATCAGCAAATCAACAAACATGATTTATCACATAAACAAAGTGAGAGATAAAAAATCACATAGTCATAGCAATTGATGTAGAAAAAGCATTTAACAAAATCTTAGACACTTTCCTGAGAAAAATGGGAATACAGGCATCATACCTCAACATATAAAAGCTTTTTATCACAAACCTACAGCCAACATCATATTGAATGGGAAAAACTAAAACCATTTCAACTAAGAACAGGAATGAGACAGGGGTTCCCACTTTAACCACTCCAGTTTGATATAGTACTGGAAGTGCTAGCCATAGCAATTAGACAAGAAGAAGATATAAGATATTCAAATTGGAAAAGATGTAAAACTGTCATTATTTGCAAATGGCATGATACTGTATGTATAAAAATTAAAAGACTCCATTAAAAATATTCAACTTAAAAATTTATTTTGGCAATGTTGCAGGATACAAAATTAACAGCAAGAAATTTATGGCATTTTTATACAGCAATAGTGAACAAACAGAAAGAGGGATTAAAACAAAAACACCAATCCCATTTACCATATCACCAAAAAAATTAGGTTACCTAGGAATAAACTTTACTAAGGAGGTAAAATACCTGTACTCAGAAAACTACATGACACTGAAAAAAAGATAGAGGAAGACATAAACAGATGGAAGAAAATACAGTGTTCATGGATTGGTAGAATCAACATCATTAAAATGTCCATACTACGCAAAGCAATCTATAGATTCAATGCAATCCCCTTTAAAATACCAACAGAATATTTCACAGACCTAGAAAGAACTCTCCAAAAATTCATCTGGAATAAAAAAAAAAGATCCTGAAAAACTGCAGCCATCCTGAGAAAGAAGAACAAAGTAGGAGGGATATTAATACTATATATCAAGCTGTATTACAAAGCCACTGTTCTCAAAATTGCCTGGTACTGGCACAAGAACAGACATATAGATCAATGGAATATAATAGAGAACCCAGAAATTGACCAAAACCACTATGCTCAATTAATGTTTGAGAAAGGAGGCAAGAATATACAATGGAGTCAATACAGTCTCTTCAATAAATGGCATAGGGAAAATTAGGTAGATACATGAAAAAAATGAAACTAGACCACAAACTTACACCATACATAAAAATAAACTCAAAATGGATTAAAGATTTAAACATAAGATGGGAAACCATAAAAATATTAGAGGAATCCACAGGCAGCAAAATCTGAGACATATGCTGAAAGAATATCCTCACCAATACAGCTCCTAAGACAATGGAAACTAGAGAGAAAATAAACAAATGGGACTACATAAAAACGAAAAGCTTTTGTATAGCAAAAGAAACCATAAACAAAACAACATGCCTATTGCATGGCAGAACATATTTGCTAATGTTAACACTGATAAGGGTTTAATCTCCAACATTTACAAGGAACTCATACAACTTAACATAAGGAAGATATACCACCCAATAAAAAAATGGGCAATGGACCTAAGTAGATACTTTTCCAATGAGGACATAAGGAAGGCCAAGAGACATATGAAAACTTTCTCAAAGTCACTAATCATCTGAGAGTTGCAAGTCAAATTTCAATGAGGTTACCATCTACACCTGTCAAAATGGCTGTTATAAACAAATTAACAAATTACAAGTGCTGGAAAGGATGCAGATAAAAAGGAACCCTTGTGCATTGCTGGTGGGAATGCTTACTGGTGCAGCCACTGTGGAGAACAGTATGGAGTTTCTTCAAAACACTAAAAATGGAACACCCATTTGACCCAGCAATCCCACCCCTAGGAATATATCCCAAGAAAGTAGAAACACCAATCAGAAAGTTTATATGTTCCCCTATGTTCATAGAAGCACAATTTTCAACAACTAAGATTTGGAAACAGCCTAATTGCCCATCAGCAGATGAGTGGATTAGAAAACTATGGTACATCTACACAATGGAATACTATACTTCTGTTAAAAGGAAGGAACTCCTGCAATTTGCAACAGCATGAATGGAGCTGGAGAGCATTATGCTAAGTGAAATAAGTCAGCCAGAGAGATTAATATCACATTATCTCACTCATTTGTGGAATATAATGAACAACATAGAGTGATGGACAAAAAACAGATCCAGAGACAGAGAAGCATCAGACCGTCAAACCTCAGAGGGAAGGTAGAGGAGGGTGGGGGTAAGGGATAAAGATCAACCAAGAGACTTGAATGCATGCATATATGCCTAAATAATAGACACAGACACCAGGGGGGTGATGGCATGAATGGGGGTGGAAGGGCAATTGGAGGATAAGGACACATATGTAATACCTTAATTAGAAAAGAAAAAAATGAAAAAATAAAAAATAAGTTTTAAAAACCTTGAAGTGATAACAAAAAATGCCAAGGGCAAAAGACAAAGATAGAATCTTATCATCAATTGAAAAGCAGTTACTCACAAGGGATTGCCCATACAACTGTCAGCTGATTTCTCTACAGAAACTATGCAGGTCAGAAGGGAGTGGCAGAAAAATATCCAAAGGAATGAATAGCAGGATCCTACTACCAAGATTACTATGCCCAGCAAAGGTATCCTTTAGAATTGAAGGTCAGATAAAGAGTTTTACAAACAAGAAAAAGCTAAAGGAGTTCATCACTACCAAACCAGTGTTATACAAAATGCTAAAGGGTATTTTTTAAGAAGAGGAAGAAGAAAAAGGTAAAGATAAAAAAATGAACAACAAAGTGACAACAAATACATATCTATCAAGTGAATCTAAAAATCAAATGAATAAAAAATATGATGAACAGAATAAGTTGGTGAATGGAATAGAGTCAGGTTGATGAAAATGGAATAGATTGACGATTCTCAGAGGGAAAGGGATGTGGGGGGGTGTGGGAAGCTATTAGACAAAGATCTTATATGCATGTATGCATTACCTATGGACACAGACAATAAGGTGTCAAGGGCTTGCGCTGGGTGGAAACCAGTTAGAGGAGAGCTATGGGGGCAGAAGAGGGCCATCTGTAATAATCTCAACTATAAAATTAATTTAAAAATCAATGGAAAATATCTTTTGGTAATGATTAACAACAACAACAAAAAAATTAAAATAAGGCGAAACTCTGCCCTTAAGCTCCAAAAGATAGTTTACTGGGTAGCAAGCCAACCACTTACTATTTTTACAGAAAGGTTTTGTTTTTAATTTTAAGGCAAATAAGTATCATGCCATATTGTCAAATATGCCAGAGATTTTGTACTTGTTGAGTGTATACTCTGTGGCAGGGCACTATGCTGCCTCCTTTATCCATGGCATCTCTCTTAATCCTCAATGAATATTTGTTTGGTGGGCATTATTAACCCTGTTGGAGAGGGCAGAACAAAGCTATAGTTCAGAAACATTAGGTGAATTGTTTAATGTCACATAGTCAATAAGAGTTTTATCTGACTTCAAAATCATAATCAATAGATTGTTGACTGTTTAGAAAAATCTACACTAACAAAAGAGAAAGATCTAAATTGACTGTACCTTCACAATACCCACCAGCTAATCAGGAGTATGTAAATTAACCCAACAAAGATGGTGGGTTAATTTGCATACACAGATGTTGAGTGGGGGGTGGAGGGACAGGACACTTGCATTTTTGCCATGGCATTCCACACTGCCACAGCTACTCTGGGCCTCAGGGCAGTGTCAGAAGGGGGAAAGCCGGCTCCAGGCAAAGCAAAGGTGATGCCAGCAGCCAAGGGAAGGAAGGCCCATTGCACGAATCTTTGTGAATCGGGCCTCTAGTCTAATAAATAAAATCAAAATTGTTGAGTGACAATAGAAAGATGTAGAAATTCCAACAACATTCCTTTGACTGCTACTCCTTCAGTAACAAATAGCTGACTCCTGATGAGGCATCTAAAAGCTCAGTCCTGCCCAGATTGAGAGTGGAAGATTTTCTCTTTGCCTCAAGAGCTATAACATGGCTTGGTTCCAAATTCAGTTGACTCTAGGCCAGAACAATGTGTTTCAGATTCATCTGAGCTCTCTCCAGCATCTAACAGCCACATCCCCAAATAGACGTTATAACTACAAGATAAATAATTTGAACCAATTTGAAGGAGATGAATATTGGCTATTTTCTTGAGTTTCCTCGCAGTAACATGCTCAACTATGCCCACTCTGACCTTTCTGTGAGTTGACACTCTGTTGACAGGTGCATGATTGGTGAGTGACAGAGATGACCAGTGGGAAGTAGGAGTGAAGCCTCTTCTCCCCTTTATGCCCACCAAAATACACTAATGTGTTTCTGAGTCCAAACAGGAGATTAAATACTACTACATGGTTACTACTTTTTTTGTTCCAAAGAAGCAGAACACTTTAAAATGAATAGTGGATTATTCTTCCTACTGTCTTGTAAGTAAGGTGATTGTGGCTGTAATAATACCCCCACTCCCTTTCCTAAGAATTAAGTCCAAAATAGGGTGAGGATTTTGGGTCTTAGTTCAGTTACCCTCAAGTACTGGGGAATGTGGGGGCTAGGGTAGGGTATTAAATTTGTAACCTGGATGAGGAGGCAAGAAAAATTATAGTAAATAGCTCAAGAAACAAAGGAAAGAGGAAATTTTCTGTCAAATTTAGGAAAGCCCACTCCAATATCTGCTGGAATAATAATGTTATATTAAATTCAAGAAGTCCTAAAAAGGATAAAGGGTTTCTATATTCAGCAGGGCTGAATCATATTGTTGTCTGCTGGAATGGCCGAAAACATTTCCCCAAACCCGAAAAAGATGCATATATTATTGCCTGTTGCCAGACAGCTGAGGGCATTTCAATCTAAATGTTATTACCTGTTGCTGGTCAAACAGCTAAAGAGCCTAGAGCAGTTCCTCTAACCTGACAATGCCTACTGTATATAAAACCTTGCCTTTGATATCTATATCTGCTTTGCCTTAGGGCAATTTGTGTTAACAAAAATCTAGGGGTCCAGAGATTCAGAGAACTTGGTTGCTGTAACTAAGTCTTCTCTGGCTCCCCAAAATGCCTTCCAAATTTATATTTCATATCTAGTCTCTTAATTAATTTACACACAACCCCTTCTGCAGATTCCTGAACTCTTATAGATGTTGAGAAACCCCAGCAAATATCCTCTCCCTTAATTAAATGATCAACTTAAGAAAATGAGTCAACAGTAAAAATGATGGAATATCAGTTCAGCCCTACACCCAGACCACTCAGTGTAAGATTCTAGGGAGATTCCTATTGAATAGTGATTGACCCTCATTTCCATATATTTCTAAAGACAATATGTGGGTCCATTTCAGTCCATTAATCACCAAGTGTCAGATAAACTCAGGCAGTGCCTATATGATATGAAAACATATAAAAATGGTTCTAATTACTGCAAAAATGAACTTAATAGAAATGAAAACATTTGAACAACACTTCAATGTCTATTAGTTTCTTTTATCTTCATAATGACTCGAAGATATACAGAATAGTGACTCTAATTTGGATTTTACTAATGGAAAACTGAGGCCCAAAGAGACATAACTTGCCTGCTATTTTCAGGAGGTGATGGTAGGGCTCAGACTAAGACCCATATCTCCTGACTTCTGTGAATATAACTGCTATAATCTCTTCGCTGAATGAACCTATGCTATTACCAGCCTTAGCTGACATTTCTGGGCTTTATTTCCTGTACTTGAACCTAAGTTACCTGATTTCTGCTCCTTTCTGGAATTCAAATGTTCCACCTGAATTACAGTACCTACCAATCCCAAGCTCATCTACAGGAGCTTTTGATTCTATTTTTCCCTGTCTTATTGTCACTGATAATCTCACTGGCCTTTTTATCCCCATGTAATAATCAGACAATGCTTTCAATGAGGTGGTGGAATGCAGCAGTTAAGCATATATGCTGTGGAATCTGACTACCAGAGTTTAACTCCTAGCCCTTCCACTGATTCCTCATATGACCTCAGGCAAGTCACATAACCCCACTTAGTTTTAATATACTCATCTGTAAAATAAAAGGAATAACTACTTACTTTATAGGGTTTTTGTATCACCTGATTTAAACCAAAGCCCTTATCACAGTAATATACATAATAGAATAAAATATTTGACTCTTGAGCCAGGGAAAACTAGGTATAAAGGCCTACTTCTACCACTTATGACTGTGAGTAAGATGTTTAATCTCTTTGTGCATCAGTTTGCTCAGCAGTAAAATCCTATCTACCCTGTTTCCCCGAAAATAAGACAGTGTTTTATATTAATTTTTGCTCCAAAAGATGCGCTAGGTCTTATTTTCAGGGAATGTCTTATTTTTCCATGAAGAAGAATATGGTACACATTTATTGTTAAATAAAAATAAAGGAAATTTATTACCTATATACGGTACGGTAGTACGGTAATTGTCAACACAAACCAGACAAACTGTGAATCCTACAGTATCAAGAATTTACTCATTTATTCAATGACAATCAAGTCATCATATTCTGGAACATCATCATAACAATCCAATTCCTGGTGAATTTCTTGTGACTCCATTTCTTTCAGAATCAGTGGACCAAATCTCTCATGTTTAGCAATAGCACTGTCTTTAAACGAGTACTTCCTGTCAAGGTAGCCTGTTCGCAGTGCATTTGCAATGCAACTGTCAGTGATTTTCTCCCATGAATTCTTCACCCAAGTCACAACTTCTTGCAGTTTAGGTTTCACAAAGTTTCCACACTGATTTCTCTCCATTCTATTTTCAATGTAGTCAGTAATTTCCATGCACAAATTATCTTTGAATGGCTTGTTTATTGCAGTATCAAGAGTGTGGAAATAGGCCGTCATTCTTGCGGGAATCATTATCTGATCTATTTTTCTTTCGTGAAGAATGTCTTCATGTCTTTAGGGCGGTGAGTGCTGGGTGCATCCCAGACTAACAGACCTCTTTGGCTCCCTGGCATAACAAGTGGCAGCATTAAATTGGCCCACTTCCTTATAACTGCTTGTGTGGCCTAGGCTTTTTCAGTTTCAAGAATAAAAACACCCAAAACACATTCAATCTTTTCCTTCTTGCCCTTAGAAATGATTAAAGGTGGGATTTTAGTGCCATCCCGGCGAATTGCCAAAATATAGGAAACACGTGCACTTTCGTAAGCAGTGGAGGGAATGTACACTAAGGAGGCACTCCGCTGTTCAATTGTTGTTTGAGATGATTGGCCCATAAACACTGCAGTTTCATCCATAGCAATCATGTTGGAAAGATTGTATTTAGAAAAGTCAGCATCATCAATAAAGGACTTCAATGCAAGTGCTCCCTTAATAACTTGGGTATCTTCTAACCTAAACAATGTTATACCAGTAGATTTTCTTAAAGACAGTTCACTTCGCTGAAGGAAATTATGCAGCCAGTGTTGTTATGCTTTGATGTCTTCGGGAGCTATGTCAAACTGTGGTGCCATTGCAAGGGCAAATTCTTGAATCTGAGCCCTATTCACAACCAACGCCTTTGCTCTCCTGTCACAACCCATTCACAGATCAGGTCTTCCAGCTCGGAAAATAATGGTTGTTGACCTGATCCACTCTTGCGCTTTTTAGTATTTCCCTTGTCCACTTGTTCAATGAGGTTACCATACTCTGCTCACCATTTTTGGACCAATCGGATACTCAACATCTTCTCTTTGCAGAAAGCAGTAAGATTTTGGCCCCAAGTGTCTTCCACGATTCCTTTCTTGTACTCCACAGAGTAGCTTTTTCTTTTTGCGGTCATTTCTAGGGGTAAAAAAAAGAATTGGGGTATCAAGGTGGGGGAGGGGGATCACTTAAAATGACACAGATCAGAAGGGGGAATCAAAATGGCACAGGAGAATCAGAGGGGGGATTACCATTTTAGTAACCCCTTTTGATCCTCCTGTGTCATTTTGATTGCCCCCTCTGATCCTCCTGTGTCATTTTAAGTGATACCCCTCCCCCTACCCCTGTGCCACTGAACACCTTCACCAGACATCCCCCCTACCCCTTTATCAGACATTTACCCCCTGGGGCCTGCCTAGGGACTGTCACTGGGCTTGCTAGGGCCTGGATCTGGGCTGGAGCAGGGTCTGCCACTGACTGAGAACCTTCAGTCATCATGAGGGCAGCGCTAGCATCAGGTAGTGTCACCAGAGACAGACCAGAACTCACCATCTTTGCTGCACCCTGTCCACTCTAATCTTCCTGTTCTTCCACATGCATCTATGAAAGTCTCCTCCTTTCTCCCACCCCGCGCTCACCACTCACTCTGACCTCCTCTCTGCCTCCACACAGCAGTGAAGTCAGGACTCCGCGTAAGGTCACTGGTTGCTAGACGCTAGTTGGGGTGGCCCTAGCGACCAGTTTATGGTAAATTAATTTTAATTCTGAGACAGAGCCTGGGGGGGGGGGCTTATTTTCGGGGGGAAGCCTTATATTTCACTCAGAAGGAAACCTGTAAGTAGGTCTTATTTTCGGAGGATGTTTCATTTTCGGGGAAACATGGTAATAAAAAGGAAATAAGCTAATTGAACCTCAAGCTGTTGCAAATATTGCAGAGCCTACAGCCAATAAGGAGGGTTATGCTAATTGACTGTCATGCCCACAAAGATGGCAGTGCCCAGTCCCTTCAGCCCCCCAAAAAGGCCACCAGAAGCTCAGGTAACTAGGGCTGGCCGAAGATTGCACTGCTTGTAGTGGCAGCAGCAGAGGTGTGATGGGAAGTCGCCTTCCCCTGATGGCCAGGTCACCTCCCACCCCTGAGGGCTCCCAGACTGTTAGAGGGGGCAGGCTGGGCTAAGGAACCCCCCCTCCAGTGCATGAAAATTCATGCACTGGAGGGGGGGTTCCTTAGCCCAGGCCCCTAGTGGGGATAATAATAGTCCCTATCTGCATAGGGATATTGGAAGTTTTTAAGAGAAAAAATTTCCAAAGTATTTGGCACATATTCAGTTATCAATAAATTGTAATGATTATAACTATTTATACTTTTAGCCTCAGTGCTTTACATGATGCATGACACATCATAGATGCTCAGTAAATATTTACTAAATGGGACTGAATGGCTTAGCACTTGCAACAGAAGGGACAAAGTAAGCAAAATATCATCCCTCCAGAGTCTGAATAGGAGTGGACAAGATAATCAGTAAGCTGAATGAGGATTAATGATGTTGAATGCTTGTGGAAGTACTTATTTCCCCTAGAGGGGACATGTTTTTTGGAATAAATATCAAGTTTCACTCATCTCATAGAGAGGGTCCGGGTGTGTAGCATTCTGTCTTTATTATGAAGCCAGTGATGGAAGACTCTTGGTGTGGTTGCTTGGTTTTAGTAAATTGATTTGAAATTTTTTCTGAGATAATTCCCAACTAATCAGATCTTGTTGAGATAAAATTAGAATTACACGGAGAGAAAACACATCCCTCACAGACTGCAGTGTGTTACAATGAAAATGGTTCTTTGAATTTGTGGGTAAAGGAAGAAATAAAACCAAAGCCAATCATGATCCTGGGTCCCTGCCCTCATCAGCCACCACTCTCTCAACTAAAGGTCTTCTAGGAAATGGGGTTAGCACTGACTTCCCTCAGTGTTATTCAAATCCTTAGTTTTGATTCAGTAATATCCCCAGGACCCCTGCATCCACAGGTAGAAAAAGTGAACATTGAAAAAGTCTTTTGAAATACAGCTCTGCAACCTCCCAGTCCCTGGGCTGTCAGAAAGTACATACAAGTATGTCCAAGTATTGTCACACCATTATATATTGTTGGTCTGTTCAGACCAACAACTTGCAACTTGGCAATTCAGAAAATTTATCTCTCAAGCCACAACACTCCCAGTATTTTCCCTCTTTTCCAACCCTATTATTCAAGTGCTCAGGTAACCCTGCCCAGTTCTGAAACCCAATCATCCCCTCCTGGTCACAATTTCAAACCTCACTTTTCTGAATCTCACTCTGCATTTCTGGATGACTGACTAAACTGATAAACTAATTTCTGCATAGGTATCAATAGCAGATAATGGTCCCACCAATAAGTATCACACTTTGAACATCAGACTTCAATAATGCCTTAAAGAAGATCATTTCAGAAAGATTTTAGACACCAGAGAGTTCTGTAGAATTGCATATTCTCCAGCACACCAGCCTTACATTCATCATCCTGGAGGATCCAGGCCTAGGCTTGTCAACTCCAGACACATCAGACTCTCTCCTGGCTGAGTTCATGGGTTGGTATTAGCTGTTCATTTGATGGCCACTTCATTGTTTCATCAGCTCACAGAGACTGGCTGCCAGTCAAAAGGCTGCAGTGCCTGGGAAGTGAATTTTGATACACTGATACTATAGGATATAAGCCCCATCTCAATCCTGACTTTATCAATGCCTCTTACTCACATCACTGACAGCCACAAAAATGAGGCAGGAGGAGTGAATGGATATCAGGCAAGTCTTCCATTTATAATTTATTTGTGTAAAGGACAACTAAGTGCATAGTTCCTGGGTTAGCAGCCCTGACCAAATCCAGAGAGAGGCTGATGGTCACCAAAGACAAGCCCAAATGCTGTCCTTTGTGTTAGGTGAGTGGAGAAATGGTATTCAAGTTTGATAAAGGAAAAGTTATGCTATAGGATGTGCCTTTAATATCAAATAAGTTAGGATGTGAAGCAATGAGTGTCATTTGTCAGTGTAGGGCAAACCCAGGAAAAATAATAGCCATCATTTATTGGGCATTTAATATGTGCCTGGCACTTCCCATAAATTACTACTAATCTTTACAGTGATTCTGCAGGGTTGTTCTTATCTCCATTGTACAGTCATGGAGACTGAGGCTTAAAGAGGTGATTTCCTCTCTATATAGCTGATAAGTATTAAAGCTGTGGTTTGGGTTTTTGTATGTCTAGATCCAAAACCCACACTCTTTTCCCTGAACCCCACTGCTTTCCTGCACCACACTACCCAATTTTAGGAAGGGTGGATCTGCTTAAAGTGCACACTTCTAATAGTTGCATCTCTCCATAACCCATCCCAAAGCAATGTGAAAATACATATCTATTGGGAGTGGGGGGGGAAAAAGATACAGGGGAGGTTTTGGGGAAGAAATTTCGAGGACTTGGTCCTTGAAAATATGAACATAATTTTCACAGATAAAGCTGAAGGGAAATGATGTTCCTGAAACTGGCTATAATGTGCATAAGTGCATGAAAAAATGCAGGGGTTAAAAGCATGGACTTTTATTTTTTTTTCATAGCTCCTTTTTTTAAATTTCTTTATTGATTAAGATATCACATATTTGTCCTCAACCCCCCATTCCAATCCCCCACCCCTACCCACTCATGCCTCCACCCCCCTATTGTCCTTGACCACTGGTTAGGCTCATGTGTATGTTCATAAGTCCTTTGGTTGATCTCTCCCTTTTATGAAAAGCTAAGTTCAAATATCTGCTCTGTCACCTACTAGCTGCATTCAATGCCAATATTTTACTGCCAACTTTATACTCACACTCTCTCAAATTCACCCTTTCGGTGTGTAGATGTCAGCTTGTCCTGGCTTGCAAGAACCAACTGTGCACATGTCTTCCCAACTCTGAGTTCAGTGATTTCACATATGTAGTTGGAAATAAATTATGGTGGGTATATTTACACCTGGAAATAGGAAAATGCTACAGATTAGAATTATTTTCTTTCTTTTAGAGAGATGGGTGTCAAACATTTATCAGTACACCATTGTACAAACTCTCTAGGGATGGAACCAGAACATCTACTTTTCCGCAAAAAAAAGCTCCATGTTAATTATGCAGCCTTGCAATTCACAAATCTTCCTGAGGAAGTGGATTTAAAACAGGTATGCATCAGAATCATTGAAGGGGAGGTTGCTAATATGTGTGCTAATATGTGCTGTTAGTCAGGAGCGGAGCCCAGGAATCTTTATACTTTCAAGATTCACCCCTCCGCAACCCCAACCAAGATTCTGTTGGAGTTTATCTAGAACATTGTGTCTTTCCTCAAGTATACAGGTACTATAGGTAATGGAAGCAGAGCAAAATGCAAGGCTCTTTGCCCGTGCCAATCACAGCCATCTGAGAAATAAACAGAATTACTCGAATTTCTCACCAAGTTTTCATGGGGAAAGCAATTGATTAAGCAGTTGGAGAGAAACCTTTTATCCTAATGAAGGTGGCAAAAAAGAGCACGCTCAAAGTAAAAGAGAGCTTACCATTTAAGCAGGGAGATTTATCCTGCCACTCCCTTCCTGAATCATGCACTATGTATATGAATAATGGGCCAGAGAAAATTACTGGAAAAACAAGAGTTTAGGAGAGATCAGAGTCTAGTCTTGGAGAAGAGGTAGGCTTGGAAGGTGGGATTGAGAAGAAATTTTGAAAGGCAGAGAAGTAGAGTAGGTAAACAGGTAGGTCCTGGAATCAAACTGCCTCAGTTTAAAACTCAGTCCTGCCACTTATTAACGCTATGACCTCAGGCAAGTTAGTTATTAAATCTGTGCTACACATTATTTATTCTATAAAATGAGGCTATCTTACCTAATAATAGACAAACATGAAAATTGACCACACCTCCGCTACACCCACAGCCAATCAAGAGTGATTATGCATTTGCAGGCATGGAGTGGCCAGGAGGGGCAGGATGCCTGCTATGAAGGGGAGGGGAGCTGTGGAGGGAGCTAGGGGAGCTGTGCTCCAGCCAGATGCGAGGACTTGCTGGCTCCTGGGCAGCCAGAAGCAAAGCCAGGGGAAGAAAGGCCTATTCTTGCATGAATATAGTACAACAGGCCTCTAGTTATTAATAACTACCTCCTGAGATTGTCAGGAAGATTACATAAATTAATATTTGAAAGGCATTTATAACAGTACCTGGCACATAAGAAACACTATATATGTTTGTTAAATAAATAAATGGCCAGTCCAAAAGGGCTATGTACCAGAAATTGTTTTCGCTGCTAAATTAGACTCTGCCTACTTGCTTAATGAAATTAAATTGGGGGATGGAGACTACAAAATTGATTACATCCACCAAACTGTCACCTACCTGGGAATGGAAACCACTCTGATTGTTTTATGTGACTAATGTGAGAGCTAGCTTGCATTCACGTGACACATGAATGAATGTGAAGCATAAACGTGAATGATTGATGTGATTTTCTGAATCTGAAAGGTTTGTAACTATTTGTATTATTTATACAAATAGTGCAATTCTCCAAGATCATTTTATGTTATCCAAACTATAGAGTTGCATTATTTCCTTTTGTGGACTATGTCTCTACTGGCATGACTCTGAGTCAGATTGACTGTCTTTCCCTGATTTTCTAGAAGTCTCTATCTGCACCTATTCTAGCTGTGGCAATAGGCACCAATTCTGAGCTCCACAATTTCAGAACATGTGGAGAACTAGTGGGGGAGGGGCAACGAGTGTATATAGCTTATTAACACATATTAAAAACTAATTCTAAAAGGAAAAAATAAAGGAAATGGAGCAGTTTTATCAGGAAAGACCAAAAATTACTTGTCTGTGGTTTCCAGGAATTATAAGGCATCACTTATAATTCATCACATGAAAAGGAAGATAAAATTATAAATTTCTATTAAGGAAAAATGAATACTAAGTTACACTATCAGTAATTTAAATCAGATATAAATAACTTTATGAGAGAAAATAGTAATGTACATTATTATAAATTATAGGACAGGGCAGAGAGAGGCTGGAAGACCTTACTCAAGCAGAACTTCAAACTTGCGACAGGGTCTGTTGGAATAGTTCCAATGCAGTTCCTACTAGGAGGTAGAATATGAACTAAATGTCACCTCAGGATCTCTTCCTATAAGATTAATAACATAAACATCAATGGAAATAGCCTGAAGATATCCACAGACATCCCTAGGGACATAAAGATGCAGAACTGGGGGCTGTAACCTCTGACATAGATTACACAGAATATGCTGTCTCACAAGGGAGGCAAAGGTAGCAAGCACCTTAGCCCATATACAGTTTATCCTTTTGTCTTTAAACTGTCTCATTTAAGATAGTGAGGTCCAAGTTAGATTAAATTACAGCAAGGAAATAGGATTCTTTTAAGTAGATAATATAAAACATGTCTAAGGAAACTCAATAATAGCATTAGCTCTGCCATGTTGTCAGAGAATAATCTATATTGTATTAGGTGGTGGAACGAAGCCAAAAAGCAATTTAAAATGCAAAACAAAACCAATTGTGCTAGCCAATCAGTCATTGGTTTAAAATTAATTTAAAAGCTGGAAGATTTTAAATTCATAATTCCAGTTGCCCTTTACCAATAGCGATGAGAACAGAATATTAATACAATTAACAAATAGCAGAGCTTGAATAGGCAGAGAAAATCCTAGTGATGATAATCTCATCTTCTGACCCTTCTTCCTTTTTCCCACACACAGTTTAGGCTATTTACAAATTTTCATCTCAAGGAGGGATGTTCACCATCCTGTGTGTGCTTTAGTCACTGCTGAGAATTGTCAATAATTCTGTTTTCATAATATATCAACACTTGTATCATAATATGTTAAATCTGGATTTAATGAGAGTGAAAATATTTTTGAAGATTTACCTCCCCAGTTGATCTTCCAGGACTTCAGAACATATTTCCTATCCCCAGTTGTAAGAGAACCAATTTTAATAGGTGGGATGAAAAGAGAGATGGGAATTTCTGGAGAGATGGTAAAAAGCTTAAAGTTTGTTTCCAAGAAAACACAGGCACTATGAGATTGATAACCTTCATATCAGTGTTTTTAAGTCACAACTTCAGACTTTGTGGGTCTAGTGAGCTTACATAAAATTAAGAAAAAAAGTCATTGAATCTCAGGTTTATTTTTTTTTTTAGTAAGACTGACTTCATTCCATGATCTCATGGAAAAGCAAGTATCTCAGTTCTGGACAAGAGTAAACCTTAAGATACTAATTGAAATTACTGCTAGAGTTAACACACTAGTAAAATATAAGTCTAGAGCTGTCCATGCCCATCTTCCTCAGAATTTGAGAAAAACTTGGCCTAGAACAACCCTGACATAAAGAACACCAGAACCCAGAGTTAGAAACATATTACTCATGATCTGAATGGAACACCTTGATGCAACTATGCTTGATAACAAATACATCTCTGGACTTTTTAGTTTTATGAGTCAATTTTTCTTCCAAAACAACTTTGAGGTTGTTTTTGTTGTTGTATTTTGTTACACACAACTGAAATACTCCTGATTAATATACAACCAAGTCATTAGATTTGTTATTTGGAGAGCACCTTGGAGTTCCTTTGAAACCAATGAATTGAATTATTACTTACTTTACTATTAATAGTGTCACCATTGCTTCAATTGGGCCATGTCTTCAACTTGACTAGAGTTGTTTTAAAAATATATATTATATTATGAGCCCATAAGGAGAAATTTTTTTAACCAGCAATACAATTTAGACTAGAAAAACAATTGGACCTTATTCTTAAAGAAGTCATTATTTTATAGGATTACTTAAAATTAATTATGTTCTAGGAAAAGGGGGCAGAATCCCTTTGAAAAGAAATATAAGTGTCAAGAACCATATTATAAAACTACTATAAGTTTCTAATGAGTAACTAACTATAACTAATAATATAGAGAGAATATTATTGGTTTGACAGAGCAGGTGGAGGTGGGGATAGAAATAATGGGATAATATGGAACTAAGGTTCTGGAAAAACAGAGTAGGAGGTGATGGAGTAAAGCCAAAGGAAAAGAGGGGGAGAAGATGTGGAGAAGGAAGAATTTTTCTATCTTAGGCAATTCTTAGGATTAAGTTTCCAATAGTCTAACCAAAGCTACACGCAGAAAAAAGGCAGGGATCATGCACCACATTACAAAAAAATGTGGAGGATATGTCCAAATATATGTAAATTTACTTATCTGTAAATTTTACATGCTCCATTGTGATTCACTAATATCTCAAAGCAAAATGTACACTTAGGATAAGATATGATCATTAATGATAATCGATAGTTTTTTTGAATACTCTTCTTAATAATTTTATGTTGCTTTTGGACACTGCTTTTTCAAATGTGTTATATCACCACTGTTTTATGATAAATCAATAGCTGATGAAACGTTCATGCCACAAATAAGAAAAGTACCAGTTCTTTTTTGTTGTTGTTGCTCATTTGTGCTTATAAGTATGATCGTCAATTCACAGTTGCTTTGAAGAAATATTTATTAAGCCACATATTCATTTTGTGGGGGTTTATTTAATTAGATTAAGTTAATACAATTTATAAATTCTCTGAGTTGGACATATATAAATTGCAATGTTTGACTGCAACTAAATAACTTTCTAGTTGTGGAATTATTACCCTTTCTTCAGGATACCCTGTAAATCTTCGATGGCATGAGACTAATCTAATATACATATAAATGCATCCTAATTCCTTTGATTTAATGAAAATTAATATATCACTAGAATTTCTAATATTTTCTTTCAGCACACCATTTTGGAAACCACTGCTCTAGCATACTCCTCAACACAACATACAGACATGTACTGTCATAAAAGGCCTAAGCCATGTTTAGTTTATTATCCACTAATGCGTTAGCAAGATCTGCCATACCTACTTCTTTTCTTTTTAATCCTCACCTGAGTATATTCTCCCCATGATTTTTAGAGAGTAGAAGGGAGGGAGGGGAGGAGAGAGAGAGAAACATTGACCTGAGATAGACACATTGATTGGTTGCCTCCCACATGTGTTTGGATTTGGGCCAGGGATAGAACCTGACACCCAGGTATGTGCCCTTGACTAGGAATCTAATTCATGACCCTTTGGTGTCCAGGCTGATGCTCCAGCCACTGAGCACACCAGCCAGGGCTCCTGCTTACTTCTTAAAGACAAAATTATCATGTAGGAGCTCCTAAAATGAATTTTAAAAGGAAAACAGAGTTTCTGTCCATATTTGTTAATAACAGAATTAAAATGCAAAAGCTGGCAGAAGCAACATGAATTTCAGACACTGTCAACCATAACCAGCTACACCTATAGCAATTTCCAGGCACTCAGATCTTCAGCCCATAGCTCGTAACCAAATAGCTAGTAACACAGGTACAGTAGTTACTTAAATTGCAGGTAGAATATCTAATCAGAAGCCAGTATTTCCATTGAATTTGTATTATAAACCAAGGACTAGAATCATACTACACCCAGATATATCTGTGAAAATATGATGGAGAGCAACCACTAGTGGAAAATTTTGCTAGGATTTAAATGGTATAAACTACTTTGTTCTTTAACTGAGGGATACTGAATTTGGGTGCAGATGGACTGGGAATACCAGTTGCCAGTAGGCAAGCAGGAGAAAATAGGGGAAGAAATAAAAACAACAATGTTCCAGAGTCAGACCCTTTGGGTAGCTTGGTCATAGAATAGATCTTGGCCTTCACACTCTGGTCATGTGACAGATGCCTTCTTTGCTCAGATGGAAAAACATTAAAAGCAGCTTGAATTCTGTACCAGCTAGCAACATATAGCTTGACTATTTGGCATCTTAGTAGATGTCTCAATGCAGACTGGCATCCCAGAGACAAGGAAACCAAGACATTAAGAGGTTAGTTCATCTCAGCCAAGGAAAAGACACACATCTATAGGTTGAGCCCCTTGCTTATAAACATTTTGTTGTTCATTTTGCTTATTACCAAAGAGAAAAGCAATGTGAAAATACATATCTATTGGGAGTGAGAGAGAAAAAAAGATACAGGGGAGGCTTTGGGGAAGAAATTTCAAGGACTTGGTCCTTGAAAATATGAACATAATTTTCACAGATAAAGCTGAAGGGAAATGATGTTCCTGAAACTGGCTATAATGTGCATAAGTGCATGAAAAAATGCAGGGGTTAAAAGCATGGACTTTTATTTCTATTTTCAAGAGAAGGCACATTTCCAAGCTCTTTTTATGCAGCCAGAATTACCCTAATCCCAAAACCAGGTAAAGACACCACAAAGAAAAAGAGTTACAGGCCAAGATACCTGATGAACATAGATGCTAAAATCATCAACAAAAATTCTAGCAAACCAAATCCAGCATTACATTAGAAAGATCATATGCCATGACCAAATTAGATTCATTCCAGTGATGCAAGGCTGGTACAATATTCTCAAATAAATAAATGTGATACATCATATAAACAAATTGAGGGACAAAAATCATATAATCATAAAAATTGATGTAGAAAAGGCATTTGACAAAGTCCAACTCCATTTTCTGATAAAAATGCCAGGCAAAATGGGAAAAGAAGTATCATACCTCAACATAATAAAAGCCTTATATGACAAACCTACAGCCAACATCATACTCAATGGGCAAAAACTAAAACCATTTCCCTTAAGAACAGGAACAAGACAGGAATGCCCACTTTCACCACTCCTGTTCAATATAATACTGGAAGTGCTATCCAATACCATCAGATAAGAAGAAGAAATAAATGATATCCAAATTAGAAAAGTAGAAGTAAAATTGTTATTATTCACAGATGACTTGATACTGTACATACAAACCTCTAAAGACTCCACCAAAAAATTATTAAACTTACCCTGGCTGGTTTGTCTCAGTGGATAGAATGTCAGACTGTGGACTGAAGGGTCCCAGGTTCGATTCCAGGCAAGGGAATGTACCTTGGTTGTGGGCACATCCCCAGTGGGAAGTGTGCAGGAGGCAGCTGATTGATGTTCGTCTCTCATTGATGTTTCTAACTTTATCCCTCTCCCTTTCTCTCTGAAATAATCAATAAAAGATATTTTTAAAACTATTAGACTTAATAAATGAATTCAGCAATGTAGCAGGATACTAAATTAATGCAAATAAATAAATGGTACTTTTATATACCAACAGTGAATTTACATAAAAAAAAGATTTTTAAAAATCCCATTTATCATTGCACAAAAAATTAAGATTCCTAGGAATAAACTTAAAAAAAGAGGTAAAAGCCCTCTACTCAGAAAACTACAGGACACTAAAAAAAGAGATAGAGGAAGACATAAACAGATGAAAGAATATACTGTGTTCATGGATTGGTAGAATCAACATCATTAAAATGTCCCTTCTACCCAAAGCAATCTATAAAGTAAATGCACTCTCCATTAAAATACCAATGGTATAATTCACAGACCTAGAAAGAACTCTCTAAAATTTCATCTGGAAGAAAAAATGACCCCAAATAGCTGAAGGAATACTGTGAAAGAAGAAAAAAGTAGGAGGGATATCAATACCATATATCAAGCTGTATTACAAAGGCACTGTTCTCAAAACTGCCTGGTATTGGCACAAGAACAGATATATAGATCAATGGAAAAGAACAGAAAATCCAGAAATCAACCTGAACCACTATGCTCAATTAATATTTGACAAAGGAGGCAAGAACATACAATAAAGTTAATATAGTCTCTTCAATAAATGGTGTTAGGAATATTAGACAGATACATAAAAAAATTAAATAGACCACCAACTTACACCATACACACACACACACACACACACACACACACACACACATACACACACACACACACAAAAAAAAATCAAAATGGATAAAGGACCTAAATGTAACATGAGAAACCATAAAAACACTAGAGAAATCCAAAGGCAACAAAATCTCAGACATATGCCAAAGCAATTTCTTCACTGATACAGTTCCTAGGGTATTGGAAACTAAAGAGAAAATAAACAAATGGGACTACATAAAAATAAAAAGCTTTTGTACAGCAAAAAAACAAACAAACAAAAACCATCAATAAGATAGCCCACTGTATGGGAGAACATATTTACCAATGTTATCACCGATAAGGGTTTAATCTTCAACATTTAGAGGGAAGCCATACAACTCAACAAAAGGAAGATAAGCAACCCAATATAAAAATGGGCAATGAACCTAAATAGATAATTTTCAAAAGAGGACATAAGGAAGGCCAAGAGACATATGAAAACATGCTGAAAATCACCAATCAGCTGAGAAATGCAAATCAAAACAACAATGAAGTACCATGTCACACCTGTTAGAATGTCTATCATCAAAAAATCAACAACTGACAAGTGCTGGAAAGGATATAAAGGAAAAGGAACCCTTGTGCACTGCTGGTGGGAATGTAGACTGGTGCAGCCACTGTGGAGAACAATATGGAGTTTCCTCAAAACACTAAAAATGGAACTCCCATTTGACCCAACAATCCCACTCCTATGAATATATCCTTTGAAAGTAGAAATGCCAATCAGAAAGTTTATATGCTCCCCTATGTTCATAGCAGCATAATTTGCAATAGGATTTGGAAACAGCCTAAGTTCCCATCAGCAGATGAGTGAATTAGAAAACCACGGTATATTTACACAATGGCATACTATACTGCTATAAAAAGGAAGGAACTCCTGCCGTTTGCAACAGCATGGATGGAGCTGGAGAGCATTATGCTAAGTGAAATAAGTCAGTCAGAGAAAGATAAATATCACATGATCTTACTCATTTGTGGATCATAATGAACAACATAAATGGATGAACAATAACAGATCCAGAGACAGAAGAAACATTGATCACATACTCAAACCTCAGAGGGAAAGTAGGGGTGGGTGGGGGTAAGGGAGAGAGATCAACCAAGAGACTTGTTTTCATGCATATAAGCATAACAAATGGACACAGACAACAGAGGGTGAGAGTGAGGGCAGGATTGATGGCATGGGAGAAATGTGGGGATAACTACACATTTGTAATACCTTACTCAAAAAAATTGTTTAATTGATTAATTGTCTAATAATGGCTTACAGTATTCCCTCCCACAGAAGTTTCTTTTTTCTTTTTATTTTTGCAAGTTACTTCTGAAGACTAAGAAGTGGACCAAAAAAAAAAAAAAAATGAAATCTTAAAAGAAATTTCACTCTGTGATAGAGAATAAAGGAAATATTTTATGCAAGGTAACTGCACACTAATTTTGAATCATACTACTTAAGCTCTTTTAAGGCCACTTCTGTGTTAAGCAGAGCTATTAGATTTTTATTGTGTATACTAGAGGCCCTGAGCATGAAATTTGTGCACAGAGGTGTGTGTCCCTCAGCTCAGCCTGCACCCTCTCCCATCTGGGACCCCTCGAGGGATGTCCAACTGCCCATTTAGGCTTGATCCGACTAAATGGGCAGTCGGACATCCCTCACACAATCCAGGACTGTTGGTTCCGAAATGCTTGCCTGCCTGCCTGCCTGATTGTCCCTACTTGCTTCTTACCAGCCTACTCACCCCCTAACCACTCCCCTGTCAGCCTGATTGATGCCTAACTGCTCCCCTGTCAGCCTTTTTGCCACTCTGTAGGCCTGTCCCCCTTCCCCCAACTGCTGTCTCCTGCAGGCCTGTGTCCCCCTCCCCCCAACTGCCCTTTTCTGCAGGCCTGGTATGCCCAAACTTCCCTTCTCTGCAGACCTGGTCACCACTAACTGCCCTCCCAGAAGTCTAGATTGCCCTCCCTTGCAGACCTGGTCCCTCCCAACTGCCCTCTCATGCTGGTCATTTTGTGGCAGCCATCTTGTGTCCACATGGGGTCAGTTATCTTTGACTACATGGGGGAAGCCAGCTTGTGTATTGGGATGACAGTAAATTTGCATATAATTATTGTATTAGATAGGATAGAGGCCTGGTGCATGGGTGGGGGCCAGCTGGTTTGCCCTGAAGGGTGTCCTGGATATGGGTGGGGTTTCCTTGGGGCATGGTGCAGCTTGGGTGAGGGTCCTGTGGTGGTTTTCAGGCTGGCCACATCAGCGACTTAAGAGGAGGCCCTAGTATCTGGGATTTATTTATCTTCTATAATTGAAACTTTGTAGCCTTGAGCAGAGCAAGCCTCCTGCTTGCTTCCAGACCACAGCCATTTTTGTTGGGATTTAATTATCTTCTATAATTGAAACTTTGTAGCCTTGAGTGGAGACCTGGGCCTGCCAGAATGTGCAGGAAGCTTGGCTTCCTCCATCACTGGGAAAACCCAAGGCTGCTGCTATCTTGGTTGGGTTAATTTGCATACTTGTTCCTGATTGGCTGGTGGGCATGGCTTGTGGGTATAATGGAGGTATGGTAAATTTGCATGCTACTCTTTTATTAGATAGGATACTATTGGTAGAAAATATTTTGGGCATATTCTTTTCTCCTTAGTCAACATTTGGTTGTTTCTTTTTTACACTATCACATTTGATACAACAATCTTATGTGGCCTGCTGTCATGATTTCCCTCACTATCAGATGAATAAATTAAAATCCAAAGAGGTTAAATAATTGGATGAGAGCATATAGGTAGTACTTGGCAGAGCTGACATTGGAACCCAACTGCTCTCTAGAGTTGGAATTATTAAAACTGCATTTTACTGCCTATTGAAAGTAGAGACAAATGAAAGAGGTGAGATTGTTGTTGACATCAAGTCACTTATAATGAAAAAAGGCAAGGTAATCTTAGGTTAAACCTCCTCTGTTCCCTACTTTCTATATTTATGTGTCCCACAAACTTAGGGCATCATCAGGGCTATTACTTTTGAAGAACTCTTAGATACTGCCTGCTGCCATTATTTCAGACTTCTGCAGGAGGGCACGAGACCTCTGCACTCTTAGTACTCCACTTCCCTAGGATCACAGGCAATGAAAATTTTGTATCTATTCTCCTTTCTCTCTCATCTCATTTTCTAATCTCCTTTCCCTTAAGGTAGCATCGACCAGTGCTAACCTCTGGTCAAGAAATGTCAATTTTTCTAATGTTTAATGAGAGCTAATTATTCCAAGGCTAATAAAGTTCTGGAGGATCCCTGTTGCCAGGAATGAATCATTAACTCTTCACACAACTAGTGAATGACTGAAGGATTGAATTTCTCATTAAGTATGCTGAGGCCAAAGATTTTTAAACAAGCAACAAGATGCATTCAATTTATGAATAGATGTCAATGGGCTGCCACTGCCACTGTGGGAAATGAGCCAATTTCTCATCCTACAGATCCTGGAGAGGATTTCTTATTCCATTTGTACTAAAATAAACATTCCTAAGGAGACAATTTTATTTCAGAGCCCTCTAAATCAATCATACTTTCAATCTTCACAAGTCCATTAAAAATAGGGGCCATCTATCATTGTAGGAAAGCTTTGTATGGCAAAGCCGAGGAAGTAGGAGAAAGCAAGTATACAGATCAAAAATTTAACCAAGAATATTAAAAAAGCTTTCTTATAAGTTCTTACAACCGTAATTTATAGATGAATTAGGTAATGAGCTAGTGCAGCCAAAATATACATATAGTGCCCATACATAAATCCCTAAAAATTCTCCCTTGAGAGATAGATTTGTTATTGGGGGCTTAAGAGATAGATTCATTCTTGGGGACTTAAGGTTTTCAACTATTAAAATACAAATGTCCTATAGTTAGAGGAATGGTGATTATAAAAACATGATGTTCTAAAGCATTCATGAAACTACTTCTGTTGCTTAATTGTATTTCTAGTGTGTAATGTGTTTTAATAAATTGGATTAGGCTAATAGACCTGCTATCTCAGACTTCCCCCAAGCTCGTCAATCTTCTCTGCAGTATCCCTGACAGATAGGACCCCAAGAGATGACTGGTAACTCTAATTTCCAAGGAAGCCTACTGTGCTTCAAGTGCTTCAAACTGAGTTGAGATTCACTTCCTTAGACTCTCTATTCCTTGGCCTTAGTGCTACTTCCTGGACCTACAATCTGGCATTAAAGCAAATAGTATACTGTCCTCAGCCCTCAACATAAAGAAAAACTGTTGACAGATGTGAAATTTCCTTTTTATGTGTTGGCAACTAATTTAAAAGCCTTTAAAAATAGTCAGTGGTGAGAAATTTGAACCTTTATTCATTACTGGGAGGGATGTAAAATAGTAAAGCCACTGTGGAAAGCAGTGTGGCAGTTTAAAAAAATTAACATAGAATTACCATATGGTCCAGCAATTCCACTTCTGCGTGTATACTCCATAGGTTTTAAAGCAGGGATTCAAACAGATTTGTACACCCACGATCATAGCAACATTATTCAAAATAACCAAAATGTAAAAACAACCCAAATGCCCATCAACAGATTAGTGGATAAACGTATGTGGTATATCTATACAATGGAATACTACTCAGCCTTAAAAAGGAAAATACCGACACATGCTACTACATGGATGAACTTTGAAAAAACATTATGCCAAGTGAAATGTCAGACACAAAAGTATATTTTTCTATTATACTTATATGAGGTACCAAGAGTAATCAAATTCATAAATACAGATATAAAATTTTTAATTATCAGGAATAGGGAGCAGAGATGAATGGGGAGATATTTTTAAATGGGTACTGAGTTTCAATTGAGCAAGATCAGAAAGTTCTGTAGATGGGTGGTGAAGATAGTTGAACAACAATGTGAATATCCTTAGTGCCATTAAAGTATACATTGAAAAATGACTAAAGTGATACATTTTATTATGTATATTTTACCATAATCTTCAAAAAATCCTGGTAAAATATGAATAAAGTCTGGAGCTTAATTAATAGTAAATTAAAATAGTACTTGGGCCGAAACCGGTTTTGCTCATTGGATAGAGCATCGGCCTGCAGACTGAAAGGTCCCAGGTTCAATTCTGGTCAAGGGCATGTACCTTGGTTGCAGGCACATCCCCAGTAGGGGGTATGCAAGAGGCAGCTGATCAAGGACTCTCTCTCGTCGATGTTTCTAACTGTCTATCTCTCTCCTTTCCTCTCTGTAAAAAATCAATGAAATATATTTTAAAAAATAAAATAAAATAAAATAAATAAAATAGCACTTGGTTGTACAAACAAAACATGACTATATGACACCAAGAATGGGATCTAGGTCTTTGGCCTGTACCTCATGCAACAGACTTTGTCACTTCCATTGATCTGGAGCACAGTTTTTAATAAGCACAGACTTAATCTCATATTCTAAGACAATGACACTTTTTGAGTACTTATAACATGAAAGGCGTTGTTCTAAGAAACATTCACTTATTAACTCATTTAATCATTCACAACCCTGTGAAGCAAAGAATGTTATTAACCTTATTTTACTGAGGAAGAAACTGAAACATGCCAACAGGGCTTCTAAAACATTTAATACTTAATAATCTTGAAGCCCACTAAAAACCTCAGACTTTTTTTTTTTCTTTTCCATGAACTAATGCCCAGTCAGTTCTTCCCCACTGCTGTGATAATTCTAGTTTCTATTTTACTGGTTATTTCTCCTAACATGAAATAAAGACAGAAGTGGGCTTATCAGCTTTTCCCATAAAAATATACTGGAGAAAACAAATATTGCTAGTCACATAACATACTAATATATCCACTCCAGAGTCATTTGGTGCCTAAAGCTAACAATTTGGTTATTAGGTCAGTTAGTTCAAGCCCACATGGTAAGCCAACTTAGTCATTTATACATCAATGTAATTATATATTGCAGCTCCCATGTCAATAACTTTTCTTAAGTAGAGGGAATCTTTGTTAAATTTGGTACAGAAAACATCCACTGATCAAGTGAGCAACACTGAAAGGTTACTAGAGAAATACTGAACAATGAATATCTTGCTAGCTATTCTGACACAGACCCTCCCTGCCAATATGTTTGCATTTCAGCTTTGCCACTAACAACTCTCTCAAAACCTTAGTTGTGTCCTCTCCCAGTGCTAGGTTATGAGATTATGGCAATAGTACTCAAAACCCCAGCCTCAGGGTCTGAAAAGAAGAAAACTAAAACAGCAAGAGATCAGAAAAGCATTTTAGGAAAAGAATGGCCAAAGGACCTAGGATATTAGTTTGGAGAAGAGAAAGTTTAGTGCCATTAGTCCTTGTTAATAATAGAATAGCAGTAGCAAGGGTTTACTGAGTGCCAAGAACTGACCTCTGCATTGCCTATGCATCACCTCCTTTTTATTGTTGACACTATTACAGATGTTCCCCATTTCCCCCTCTTTGCCCATCACCTTTTTAAATTTACACACACACACACACACACACACACACACACATACACACACACACACACACACTATAAAGAACGTATATCTTTACTCATAGCTTACAGGTAAGATAATGTTAGGCTAAGAGAGGGTAAGTTTGCACAGTGAGTTAGTAGTAAAACTTATCACATTACCTGAGTACACACTCACTGTTTACCCCTTTCACCAAATCCTGTTTGCTTCTTCCATAGCAATTCTTACAATTTGTATTTATTTATTTTTTGCTCATCCACTAATGAGACTATAAACTCTAAAGGGGCCAAAACCATAGCTAGTTTTCTTCCACATTATATCTCCACTGTTTAGCACAGTGCCTGTATATTACTTAGCACTTAGTAAACACTTAGGGGAGGGAGGGAAGCCAAGAAGAAAGGAGAAAGTAAAACTCGGGTAAATCTAACTCCAAAGATTGTGCTCTTCATCATCAAATTGCATCACTGCTGAATTGTCATAGACTACCAGCACCAAATTTGGCCAACACTCTGGTTTAGTCATCTACAAAGTTCAGAAAAAATCAGATCCACGTGCTGTGTGAAAGCAGCCAATCCAACAGCAGACAGACCTCCTAAGACAGTCTATTAAATTATGTCTTACTCTGTTGGTCACCTCCATGGTCATTTCCTATGCGGCACTGTTATAAGTGGAATAAACATTCTAACAGTGCACCTTAAGTTGAGGTTCACACAAACAAGTTTATAATTTTCTTCAGAAGAAAAGATTCCAGTGCACTTTCCCTGCAATTTAGCAGCACTGATACAAGAATCATTTATTTCACCCTCTGTTTTAATTAGTCCTCTTTTTAAGCTCCTCGGTGGCTTTGCTATGAAAAACCATTAAAATTTAAAGAACTTTTTCCTGATTAAATCCTCTCTCTGCACTTCCAAACCTTCAGTTGTCTATTTATGACTGTGAGCTTCATTTTATTGTACTAAGTTCTATTTCTAGGCCACTAATATCATCTCATGCAGAGAGAGATGTATTCAGCTTTCCATGTGGTGTCATTTTCTGAAAAGGATGAAGTCTCATCTCCAATGCCTTACTATTCTTTTTTTTTTTTTTTTAAAAAAAAGAGAGTTTGAAAACACATAAACCAATTGTTTTTGAAGAAATTCTTTATGTTTTTGTCATTGCTATTACTGTATTCTAATGGTGAAGAGAATATATATTCCACGGCATAGTGGAAATAGTTCTCAAAGAAAAATAGCTCTCTTTCAGAGAAACTTGTTTTCTATGACTTGGGGAAATCCAAGCTAAAATGCAAAGATTTTCCCTCAAGTTCTTACAGGAGCTGAAAAATCTAAGACCTGCTACCAAAAACATTTTCTGCCTTGGATATGATGTCCTGAAAACCATCTTAAAATTTCAGTTGGAACTTTAATGAATGCAAATCAACTGACTAGGTCACTTATTTGTGTTGTTGCCTTTATGGTGTCCCCACTGGCTTAGGAGAGCCCAGCTTGTATCCTGGATGAAAAGGTAAAGGGGTTTCTGATGTTCAGGAAAGTAATTACAAGAATTTTGCATAAGATACAATGAAAATGCAATAGTGTACAAGAAACTAAAATATTATCTCTGTATGTCAACATCTTCAATGTTATTGTTATCTCTGAACTAAGTCATACAGAACCTGTCATGACTTCATGTTGTCACACAATCCAAGTTATATTATACTCTGTAGCTTAGGAATGATAAAAGCTATAATTAAATAAGCAATTTTTCAGGCACTGTGCCATGTGTTTTCATTTATTCAGTTCTTAAGTTTTCACAATAACCCTATGATGTAGGTACTATTTCTACATTCATTTTATACATGCGGATACTGAAGTACAGAGAAGTAAATAATTTGCCCTATAATCACAGGGCTGAAATATAACACAGGTCTGCTGACTCCGAACACCACATGCTTAGCCACTATCTTATACTGAACTTTAGATAAGACAATGAATACAGATTGAAGAGAAATAGATAAAAAGAATTTTAGAACATGAAATGAGTGTGATGCTGTTTTTACAGTAAAACAAACTCTAAGAATATAAATATTCCAAGCCAGCTTTAAAATAAAACTTAAACATTATCCTAATGTCTAGGACACAACTTTTAGAAAAAAAGAATGCAGTTAACATGAGAATTTCCAGAACAGGCAAATCTACAGAGGTAGAAGTAGCTGGGTGGGAGGGGAGGGGGTGTGAAGAGTAGCTGCTAACAAAGTTTGTGTTTCTTTATGGGATAATAAAAATGTTCTGGAATTAGATAATGTGAATGGTTACACAACTTTCTCAATATACTGAAAATAATTGAATTATATGTTTTAAAATAGCAAAGTTTATAGTATGTGAATTATAGCTCAATAAAGCTGTTACTTTTTAAAATGAGGTGACAATGAAATCAGAAGGCTTTGGAACATGTTGGCAGAAATTTGCTTCAAAAATAGAGATCTGAAAGAGCTGGAAGTTCAAGCTTGTGAGCTACCTCTTTGGAGACACCAAGAACTTTATCCCCAATCTTGCCAGGACACCTAGAAGACAGTAGCACTGCCTGACTACCCTGCAGTGGCTCCTTCCAGGCAGTTGTATATCAGGTGAAAGTGGGTGGGGAAAGGGTATAGAGTTACATTGAAACTTCTTTCTTCTTTATTTTTTTATTTTTATTTTAAATCTTTATTGTTGAAAGTATTACCTATGTTCTCTTCCCCCCCCCCCCAATTGACTCTTTATAGCCTGCCCTCACACCCCCTCCCTCCCCATGCCTCCATCACTCTATTGTCTGTGTCCATGGATTATGCATATATGCATACAAGTTCTTTGGTTGACCTCTTCCCACCCACCCATCCACACTTTCTCTCTGAGATTCTACAATCTGTTCTGTTTCTGGATCTATGTTGCTAAAACAGACACTGGGGTGGTGGGGGCTTGCCCAGGTGGGAATGGCAGGTGGGGGTGTTAACTGAGGAAAAAGGAGACATATGTAAAACTTTAGGCAATAAAAATTATAAAAAATAGTTTATTTTGTTTATTGGATTACACATATGAGTGAGATCATGTGGTACTTGTCTTTCTCTGACTGACTTAGTTTGTGCTCCAGGTTTCTCCATGTTGTCTCAAAGGGTAAGATATCCTTCTTTTCTATAGTTGCATAGTATTCCATGGTGTAAATCTACCACAGATTTTTTTTTATCTACTCATCTAGTGATGCACACTTGGGCTGCTTCCAGATTTTAACTATTGCAAATTGTGCTGTCATGAGCATAGGGATGCATGCATTCTTTCTGATTAGTGTTTTGAGTTTCCTATGATATAGTCCTAGAAGTGGGATCACTGGGACAAATGATCCTTCTTTCTTAAGGTGCATTTTCATAAACAGGTTGGTCTTATTTCTAACCCAGTCCTATTTGTGGAGAGGTACTTGGTGCCTCAATCTGAAGGTTTACCTTGCCATCATTAGGAACACATTATGAATGTCCCACGAACTGATAACAATACAATATTGAGGATCTAGATAGACCACAATACACTCCTTCAGTTTCTGATATAATGGTGGAGGTTGAGTACATATCAAGGTTGTTGAAAGAGGCTAAAAAATAGATCTTTATATCAATGAATTCTATAGGCAGTTGACCTATGCTCCTTAGGTCAATTTCTGGCCTAAAACAAGGTAGCATATCTATGGTTATGTTTTTACATACACACCCATAATTTAACCTGTTTTTAAACATCTGAAAATGTTTCTTTATCCAGCAAGACATATATTGAAACTGACTTTCTCCCTTAGTTGAGGCCATAGGTACATGATAGCTACATTGGCTTTTGTAGTCTCTACAAATGATTCCTGCTATTGGCTATCATTCTTGTTCATGGAAATAATCTTAGTGAAGATGTCAAGGATTTTACTTTTTTAATTGATTCCTAAAAGAACACAGATAAACTGTTGCCAAATCATCTCCTGTCATATGATAGTGAATAGGGATATAATCATGCAGACAGAACAATATCTGGGTTTGCTTGATGATGGTGATGTCTGTCAGGTCAAGCACATCTTCTGAACTGGCCATTCCCAATAGGTTCTATTTCCCAGCATTACAGAAGTCATAATTTGTATTAGTACCAATGATTTACAAAGAAACTAGAGGAACACAAACATCTTCTCTACACAAACAATTACTCAGGGACCTTCACAGCTGAACTCATTTTCAACTAATAGCAGTTTGGAATTAAGCCCCATCCATTAATATCCAGGTAACCTTTCTCTGGTATTGCAGTACATACTTTGATTTAATTTTCACTTTAGTGATACAAGTCCCTGTTTTGAGTAATTGAACAACGTAATGGTCTAATATCTGTCAAATGGGACATATTCTCAGATCATGGATATCAATTGAGACAGTTTGCATAGGGTCTCTGATTTCCATCACTACTGCCAAATATATATTTAGAATGAGCGTGAGCTAGAGGAGTTGGGCCCAGCATTTGACCCTACATTTCATTCCATTAAGTCTCTAATTTGATAGTTCAAGCCACGTTTAGAGCCCCAGGATTCTATCTATGGTGGGTCTTAAGGGGCCTTTAGACAAGAATGACTGGGCAGACTATATCCCCTGCTTCACCAAAGTAATTTCATTTTTATCTCTCTGATTAATTTGGTTCAACAGAAACTTTACTTGAAAAATATGATACCACTGATGAAAAAATACTAATTTTATAATTTTATACAATCAATCCAGACACCATTGACCATGAACATGGATGGAGCATCCAAGTTGTGAAATTGGAGTGTCAAGAAAAACTCCCTATTCAAAAGAATATGGTTAAATTTGCCATCCATTAATTTGTCACGTCAGTTTTTAAGCGTTTTTTTCATATGGCCATAAGTACAAAGAAGAAAATAGAACAAGGTAATGAAATAACATTGCTGGAGTGATGAATAAAGAAACTATATTCAAATAGGATGGGAGGTCATGAAAGACCTCCAGGATGTGAAATTTGAGTTGAGATGGTATAGAGAGAAAGACAAGCTGGAACTCAGTGAATCGGTGCATTATATGTAAAGTGATTCAAGTTGACATCTGATAGTTCATTCAGACACCAAAGGAGTTTAAGCATGGACTGATTAACATTTTCAAAAGATTAGACCAGCAGCTGGTTATTAAGGAGGGCAAGAGATGAATTATAAAAAGCATTAAGGAGACTATTACAATAGTTCAGTTGATTGATGATGGTGACTAATTAGAATGGTAATAGTAAAGATTGAGAAAAGATATATGTGGAATATATTTACAGAGATAAAGTTGAAAGTATTTGATGATGGATTGAATGTGAGTTGTGAGAGATAAAGAGAAATCAAGAATGATTCTTATGTTTTAGGGTTAAGCATTTGGGATAATAATAGTACCATTACTGTCTGTGGATTTGGGCCTCTTTATGCAGTAGTGTAAAGAACAGAGAGGTTTGACCAGGGCAGAGGAGATAAGTAGAGGACAGAATCAAGTAAATTATTTTTTGAGCATATTTTGTTTGTGATACCTATTATACATCCAAGAAATATCAAGAAGTCAAATGAATAGAGGTGTCTTTAGTACTAAGGATATACCAATTTGGATGTCATCACCATAGAGATTATATGAAAGCCATAAAAGTAAATTATATCATCTATGCAATGAATATAAAGAAGGCAGATCACATTTAAGCACTAAGAAAATCCCAATTTTAGAAGCCAAAGAAAGGGGAGAGCCTATAAAGTAGCAGAGAAAAAGCACTCTGTCAGGAAGGAGAAAAACCAGAAAAATATAGTATCATTAAAGTCTAGATAGAAAGTATTTAAAAAAGGATGATGTGCTCACCTGTGTTAAAAGTTTCTGAGAAATAGAGTAAGGTAAAGACATAAAAGTGATTATGTAATTTGGGGCTTAGGCTAATAAGTAGGAAGATTTGGAGAGAAGTAAGTCATTAGTCTTCCTACCATTTCTGAAATACCATTACTTGGTGGACTATGCAGTCCATTTAAACAGTCCACAGTACTCTGATCAACTTTAATCATCTGCTTTACCTTTGACACAAATCCTTATATATCTTGAAGTCCTTATCACATAGTCAGTATTCAGCAAATCTTAGGTGGATGAATGAATGGATGAATGGATGGAAAAATAAATGAGTAAATTGGTGAATGAAGGGATGAGTAAATGGATGAATGAATATCATGGATATCTTACCTAATAAAGAGTAATATGCAAATTAACCATCACTCCACTACACTCACAAGCCATGCCCACCAGCCAATCACAGCAAGTATGCAAATTAACCCCGACCAAGATGGCTGCCACCACAGAGTACAGGAGGGAGGCTTGGGTTTCCCAGGCAATGGAGGAAGCCAAGAATTCCACCTTCCCATGCCAGCCTAGGCCTCCACTCAAAGCTATAAACTTTCAATTATAGAAGGTAAACAAATCCAAATAGAAATGGCAGCAGCCACAGAACTGGAAATAGCAGGAGGCTAGGGTTGCCCCGACAATGGACGAAGCCAAGCTATCCACACACCCTGGGTGGCCCAGGCCACTGCTTAAGGCTACAAACTTTCAATTATAGAAGATATATAAACCTCAACAGAAATGGCTGCCAGCCACAGAGCGAGCAGGAGGCTTGGCTCCAATCCAGGCTCCAAAGTTTCAATTATAGAAGATAAATAAATTCCAGATACCAGGGCCTCTGCTTGAGTCACCAGGGATGTGGCTGGCCTAAAAACCACCACAGGCCCTCACTCAACCCACCCCACACCCCAAGGGAACACCCACCCTGACCTGGGACACCCTTCAGGGCAAACCAGCTGGCCCCCACCTATGCACTGAAAATAAGACCTAGTGCATCTTTGCGAGCAAAAATTAATAAAAGACACTGTGTTATTTCTGGGGAAACAGGGTAGTAGAAAAGAGAAATAATAAACAAGGTCAGTAAATAGTATAATACAGCCAAAGAGTTCTACTTTGATTTATGTTTAAGATATCTAATACCTAATTTCATGTAGAGACTGAGCAAAGAAAATCAACAAAGTTTCTAATATTCTCTCAAACAAAACTACTTTAGGCTTTTTTCTATAATACTGTAGGATTCCAAGGAAGCTACAGAAGCTAAGAATGGTGAGGACTGGGGAAGAAAATGGAAGGTAAGATAAGGGTTTCCAATAGCCATTATACTTTATCAATTTTTAAAGTTAATGAAGAATGTATGTATGCTGTATCCAAGTCCATTGCTTTTTGCATGGCATACATGTACCTTTTAAAGGGAAAAATATCAGAGATCAAGACTATTTTAATGAAAAGGAAGTGTTAGGAAATAACACATGCAATCTTCCAAAAGAACAGCCAAAATAAGGCATTTGGAAGAAAAAGAAGCTATTATTCAAAGACAGAAACAGCAATCAGTAGAGCATAAAGGCCACATTTATGGGAAAGAGATCACCCTATTTTTGTAGAAGGTAAAGGTCAATGCACAGACACTGTAGCCACAGTGTTGAGTTACCCATCATCAAATCATATCAGGGATGAACTACATGCAGGCAGTGGACCCTAAAAAGGGAAGAGAGGTCCTTCTATAAGATACAGCTATTTCATTTCCAATGCATCTTGAGGTGCTTCTAAATCACTCTCAGATTTGCTAGATCTAAGAAGAGAGAAGCAAATTGGTATATGTAAATTGGGAATCCTGATGAGAGAAGACAAATTAGTTGTAAAATGTTAATAGCATTCATAAATTTCCCACATGAAGGAAAAAATCAGGAGGGACTCCTGAGGCATATAATCTGTGAAAATGAATTTCTAATGAAACTTCACCAACTTTAACTCTCAAAAAAAAAAAAAATGGAATCGGGCTTTGTTAAAAAGTGGCCTCCTAAGGAGTTTTTCTAAGGCTAAGGATTAAACAATATCCTCTGGGGATTTGGGGCTCTTTGATAGTCCTTTTGGTAAGTGAAAAGTTTCAACTGGATTTTACACTGGACCAAGATGAAAAAAATAAAAATGAAAAAGATAGTTCCAAACTGAGCCAATACCCCAAATCTGAGAGGGATCTCTTTTGTTCCAAATATGGTAAACTAAAAAAAAAAAATGTTTAATCAACATTCACAGATAACCCACTGCATGCCAAGAACCTTTTAGCATTTTGTAAGTATAGAAATAAATATATATTAGGTAACTGTCTTTAAGAGTTCACACACTAGCTATAAAAATAAACTATGAATAATAAAAAGAATTCAGAAAAAGCAACTGATCAGGATGCCAGGAGACCTGGGGTTTAGTTCTGGCTCTAACCTTAAATTACTATGTAACCATGGGCGGGTTCTTTCTCCTCTATGGGCCTCAGTTTTCCCAAGTGTAAGCTAAAGAGGTTGGATTAAATTTTTAAGGGCCTTTCTAACTCAGGCATCTACTTAAAAATAACAAGTGCATATATGAAATTGGGGGGGGGGGTAATTGAATATCCCTTGCTAATGAGAATTTACTATTTTTCAACATGAGTTTCTTTTCTATCCTAAGATATCTTCCTAAAGCTTTGAGGTCACTAAAATCAGGGCCATACACGTCCATTGCCAGGACTAGATAACATTTCCTCTCCAAGGGTCAATAAATGCAGTAAAAAATAGTGACTCATGTCCTTGATGGTGTGGCTCAATTAGTTGGGCATAGTCTCATGCATGGAAAAACAAAATAAAATAAAATAATATTTTTTAAAATAGGTGACTCATTTTAAGAGCTTCATGAAAACTATATAGGACAATTCCAAAGTCAGCTTCAAATTTTCTAGACTTTCCTTTCTCATCATCTGCTGTCCAAATGCAGTTGGATTGAAAGATTACTATCAGTGCCATTAATTTGGCAGAGAGCCCACTATCTGCCTGAGAATGAAGGCAGTGTTTGGTGCTCATGAATAAGGCTGTAAATTGGTATACTCTGCAATATTGCAAAGGGGACAATGCCAACTGCAAACCAAAAAGGCCATAGGTAGATTTGCTGTCAGGAGAAGACAATTAAATGGTAAGTGGTAAATGGAGATGATCTTTTATAGAGATTACAATTACAAGGTTTAGATTCATTGAGTGCTAGGCTCAACTCTAGCTCCTACACTTCAAGCAAGGTGTTTAACCATTTTTGGAGCTTCAGTTATATATATATATATATAATACTTTGTGTGTAAAATGAAGATCATAGTAATATTAACTACAAAAGCACTATTATAAAGATTAATTAAGATATTGTGTATAAAGTGTGGGGCATGTACCTGACACCTAGTAGAAACTTAATCAATGACAAATGCTATCATCATCATCATCATCATTAATTTCTCTCCATACTGGCAATCAATACATTCTTAAATTATTCACATAAAAATTACTTGTCAGAGATCATTGACACTAAATGTTAAAAATTCATCAAAGACTATTTCCTATAGTTTCAAATCCAAACTCTTTTGTTCAGCATTTAATGCCTTCCAAAATTTGGCCCCATCTGGCCATTTCCACTTCGTTTGTTTTTGAAGCAATTTACTTACAATCCCAGGCATTCTCAAATACCCTACAAATCCTAACCATGGATTGCAATATATTGGGGGTTTTATCTCTTCCAGTGGGTGCATTGGCTTGAATTGTTCACCTTCATGCATGGTACGCAGTGAGCCTGTAGTGATCCATGACCTCATGTCTCTGTGTCATGTCTATTCCTTAATTCATGGTTATTCCATCAAGATAACTGAACTTCTGCCAAAACTAGTTTGGCTCAGTGGATAGAGCATCAGTCTATGGGCTGAAAAGTCCCAGGTTCAATTCCGGTCAAGGGCATGTACATTGGTTTTGGGCACATCTCTGGTAGGGGGTGTGCAGGAGGCAGGTGGTCGATGTTTCTCTCTCATCAATGTTTCTAACTCTCTATCCCTCTCCTTTCCTATCTGTAAAAAAATCAAAGAAATATATATATTTTAAAAAGATAACTGAACTTCTGCCTATTTCCTGGTGGAAATGATGCCTATCTTGTGTATATGCCTAAATCTAACAAGTTCCTTCTCAGGAAGCTGGCTTCTGTATTTTGGTACCCTCAGCTATGGTTGGGATTCTTATTACAATGCACTGATATTTGAGAAATCAGAAGCCAACCCACACCAGACTTTGAGTATTGTCTGTCTAGATTTTGTTGACTCCATGCCTCATAAACCACAGTATATTTCTCAGAGTACCATATAGGACTGATGATGTTTAATTCAGGGCCACAAAAAGAAATAAATGACACACTCAGTGAGGTTAATTGAGGAGAATTTAATGAAAGAGCCTATTCAGAAGGTGTGCAAATGGCTAAGAGAAGCCATCAAAGGATGATGAAGTACCCTAAAGCTGACAATAAAGAGGAGTCTTTACCACTCTTGAGCTTAAAGGGACAAGTGGGGAAAATAGTTACTAGAACCCAGAAATAAACCCATAGCTGTGACTATAGGAGATTACCCCCACACCCCAAAAATTGTGGACTTTCAAGAATGAATTTGGTCACTGACAACCAAATCAACTTAAAAAAATAAATATTCTAACATCCACCTCCTTCCATCTGCTGCTGTCTTCGATTAGCTGTACAAACTGAGAAGCCAAATAACCTAGTTGTTACACCCATAAAAGTCAGCAAACTGAGGCACATAGAAGAATGAAGAAAGACTGAACTTAGAGGAACAGATAGAAAATATTCAACATAGGTGGATACTTCTATGGGTTGATAACAGGAGGATCAGTTCTGCTATCACCAGCCTTGCTCTACCCCAAAACTACTTGTGCTACTGAGGTTCTTGTCTTTTCAATGTCTACTTCCATATCCCTCAGCTGCAATTTATGCTGGAGACTAGATGTGATACATCTTTCTATATTCTCTAATAGCATAATACTTGCTGACATATTGTTTTCCAAGTTTTAAAGTTTCTCCATATTGTCTCCTTTCTGTCTGCCTTTCTATTCATTCAACAAGATTTCATGAGTTTCCACCATATATTACTGATCTAGGTGGTGGGTTACAATGGTACACAAAAATTATACACATTCACTCATCTCATGGCACTTGAAATCTAGAACAAGAGAAAAACACTAATAAGGAACCACATTTGTAAATAAAAGAGCTAATGTCTAGTAATTGCTTATAAAATATCAGGCATTGCATGGTCACTTTGTATTTTGTCAAATTAGTTTTAATCTAAAGCTATGATTCCCTGCATTACTTTCCCTGTATGGTTCCAAGTTAGAGTTTGCCACAAGAGAAAACCACATGCCATTTGAAAATTAAAAGTGAAAAAAAACAGCAATTTTTAACATTCAAGGTCATTGTGGGGCCAGATGCTGTCTCAGTTCATGATCATGGTTGCTAATGTATTGGCCCATCCCATTGCCAGCCAAACTCACAGCTCCTCCAGAAAGTCCTCTTTGAGACTCTGGAATTTTGGGCTAGGTACATGTGCAGCTCTGTTGTGAAGGGCACCAGTTTCTCCTACAAGTTACACGGATCATTATGGCTGGAAGTAGTGAAAGACAGAGTTTCCAGACTGTCATTGTGGGATCCAGTTTATCCTTTTAGGTTCCAGTTTGTCTTTCTTCTCCCCCAGTTCTCCTGCTGATTTTAGACTGAACACCAAATGCTAAAATATGCTTTAAGAAAATGACTTAATTAGCTCCCAGGATTACTTAATGGATAACCCTCATAACAAAACCCTTTGTTCTTTATTACCTATAGTGGTTCTACTTCTATGATTGAACCTTAACTGAGACTAAGGTGGGTATTATTAGTATCTCCATTTTAAAGATTGAGGATACTAAGACTCAGAGAAATTAATCAGCTTGCCAAAATCCACACAGGTAATAAAGGAGGGAAGCCAAATTTTAAAAGAATGTGTGTGTGTGTGTGTGTGTGTGTGTGTGTGTGTGTGAGTGTGTGTGTGTGTGTGTGTGTGTGTGTGTGTGTGATTAACCACCATATTATTTGCTCAAACCTCAGTTTGAAGCTATGCACAGAGAGATAAATAAGTACTATGAGAAAAAGAACACAATTCAGTGACAGCACAGCATATTTAAATAGGAGCCTGAAAGAGATTATCCTACATATAAAAGGCCAGAGGTATCACAACCAAAATGACCAGAGACCAGACAACCATGGCCTCTCACAGGCTGGCCCCACCCCCAAACAAGCAGTTAGACAGGCTGGCAGAGTGTTTAGGGGTGATCAGGTAGACAGACCAGTGGTTAGGGGTAATCGGGTAGGCAGACAAGTGGTTAGGGGTGATTAGGTAGGCAGGCCAGCAGTTAAAGGAGATCAGATAGGCAGATGGCCCCCTGTCTGGCTGGCCCTGCCCCCAAGCAAGCAGTTAGGGATAATCAGGTAGGCAGGGAGAGTGGTTATGGGTGATCATGTAGGCAGGCCAGTGGTTAGGGGAGATCATGTAGGCAGGCAGCCCATTTTGGGGCTGGCTTTGCCCCCAAACAAATGATTAGGGATGATCAGGCAGGCAGGCAGAGTGGTTAGGGGTGATCAGGTAGTAAGGCCAGCAATTAGGGGAGATTAGGTAGGCAGATGGCCTCTTGCAGGGCTGGCCCCATCCCCCAGCAAAGAAAGAGGGAGGCCCAGGCCAGCCAAACCATTGCACCTCAACCTGTTGACTGCAGAGGGAGGCCACTGGTGGCAAGGGAGGGGAGCCAGCGCTGCACAGATGGCAAGTAGTGGCAGCAGTGGGGGTGGGGCCAGCTGTCTGCAGCCAAGATAAGGAAAGCCCTGATAGGCCCTGATCTCTGGCCAGGCCTAGGGACCCTACCCAAGGGGTCCTGGATTGTGAGAGGGTGCAAGCTTGGATGAGGGATATCCCCCCACCTCGGGGCATGAATTTTCATGCACTGGGCCTCTAGTATGTCTGTATCAATCCTATCTATCTATATGCCTAGAAAAAATATATTTTGAACAATATAACTCAAGCAAGAGGAAAGACTGACCTAATTAAATTTGGGCAAAGGTGACAAAAAAGCAGGACCCATTGACACCAATATTAGGATACATAAGCTATCTACTACACAAAAGAGAAATCAGCCTACCAAGATAATAACCATGCACAAGTTGTTTGCAGTGCTAAACATTTATGAGAGGATAGTGCATTAGTTTAGGAATCAAGAAAAATGCCTTATAATCCTAGATCTACTACTGATTGGTTGTATAATTCTGTATAAGTGACTTCATCCCTCTGAGACTCAGTTTCCCCTTTTGTAATATGACATGACTGAACTCTATGATCTCTAACACTCCTGGTTCTAGAATTCTGTAACCAGTGGCCTATGAAATTATAGTTTGTCCAGGTTTCCAGTTCACTTAAGGAAACACCTGGGTAATGAGCTGCAGACTCCTAGATGATTATTTGCAAACTTTTAATAGAAAACAAGATAGCTAACATTTAGGTAGTTTTAATGGAACGCATGATGAGTAAGCAGGAATAACTGGGCCAGTTTACCTGGTCATAAATTAATTTTGCAATCACTGGCTGCAGACAATAAGCCATTTCCCTCACCAATATCTCAAATGATTTATCGTGTTGCAATAAGAAATGATGAACACATTCATTTTGGACAGGTGATCTCTTCATCCAAAAATCTCCAGTGAAAATTTTATCAAATAGCAGAATGTGAAACAAAAGCATAATTCTAGACAACCACATGACCTTTTGCTCAAAGAATAAATATTTTCTGCCTTGGCCAGGAAGAAAAACATGAACTAGAACTGATTTGCTTTCTTCTCTTGGAAGAAAGTAGGAGTGAGGGCATTAGAAATTTCATTTTAGTGTCTGGATTTAAATCTTTGTATTTCTTGATATGTGCAAGTTAAAAGAGATAAAATATGTGTCCTGTTCAATTATGTTTGTTTCTCTACAGTTTGACCTGCATGCATTTTTCTAATTAAATTTTAAAATAATAGATTTGTTTTCTGAGGACAGCCATGGATTCTGAAGCTGCCACTGGAGCTGGAGCTGACGTAGTCCCTCCTTTTCCACTTCCTGTTGCAACCAATAAAGACCATTCATAAAATTAATTAATTAATAGATTTAAGTAAGTGAGAAGTTCACACATCATGACTTTGGTCATAATTCCAGCACTCATTTCTTAAAGAAAGATAACAGCTACAGAGTTAACATTATACTAGGTAGCATCTGGATCAGATAACTAAAGAACTGAGGAGTAAAATCTTTTCATCATTAAAGAAAATGAGTGATTTAAAGAGATTGCTCTTAGGTCCATGAAGACATGGTCCTAAAAGTATATGGATGTAATGAGATTGCATTGCTTTATACGGTATACTAACTAGTCCTTTGAGAAAAATGAACTTACCTTATTTAATTAGCATGGGTTGTTTTTTGTTTTGTTTTGTTTTGTTTTGTTTTTTTAAGAAAAAAAGAGGCTTAATTAATTACTTATAAATGCCCCTATTTAAAAAGTGGGAATTTATGTTTGGAGAAAAAGTATATCTCATCCCAAAGGAAGCAATTTTATTTCATTTTTTCGTGTAATTGCTCCTTTTGTTTTGGTGTTTGTTCAATTCATTCATTCAAATATTTATGAAGAATGGGTTTTATGCCAAGAACTGTGTTAGGTATTTTTATATCTCTTTGGATTTTAAGAAATGTGTTTATATATTGAGCCACCAGGGTTGGGACTTCAATGACAATTTTAAGACTTTCACTTTGCTTTGGAATTTCCTTTCTTTATGGTTTTTCTCCTACTCACTCCTTTAATCAGATTCTAGGCTACCTGGAAAGGGGATGTGGCATGCAAGATAACGTAAGTGCAAGTCACAGTTGGCATATGAGATAACGTCTCAAAAAATCAATATGTTTTAGTGACCATATATAGCAACTTACACCATCTAAATTAGAGAAAAGATATTCACTTCTTCCTCAGAATTCTTGAGAATTCTGATCAATATCTGGGGAGAGAAGTCTGCCACATCAAAAAAGGATAAACTAAATCAGAGAGAAAATGCATTTGCCCTAGTATTAGCACTTGTATTTAGCATACCTTACTAGTGCTGGTTTGATGCTACATTGAAATTTTTCATCTTCTAAATCAGACTCACCTAGTTCTGAGACAGTATTCCCACCTATCATCATCATTATCTATTCCTTACCCTGTTTTTTATTTCATAGCATTTACCACCCTTAAAATCTTACCTAATAATAGACAAAGATGTAAATTGACCATACCTTTGCTATGCCCATAGCCAATTAGAGTGACTATGCAAATTAACTCAAATAAGATGGCAGTTAATTTGCATATATAGGCACCCTGCGTCTGTGTCCCAGGAACATCCTGGCACCCAGCTCATTCTGAGGTAAGGCCAGGGCAAGAGCAGACCCTCTACAATGGATCACAGGACTCTGGGGGTCCGCACCTGCCCCAGGCCTAAAGCCCCCAGATCCTGCCCCAGGAGGCTTTTGGCCTGGAGCAGTAGCGGACCCCCAGCGATCAATCTCAGGGATCTGGGGCTTTGCTCCTGCTCAAGACTGAAAGCTGGAGCAGGAGCAGACCCCCTGCGATCGATCACAGGGAGCAGGAGTGGACCCCCAGCAATCAATCACAGGGAGCTGGGGCTCCGCTCCTGCCCAAGAGGCTTTTGGCCTGGGCAGGCCTGGTGATCAGAGGGAGCTGGAGGGCCGGATCATGTCCAGGCCTAAAGCTTTGGCCAGAGGCTTTAGGCCTGGGCAGGGCACAGCTCACAATTGGTGTGAACTATAGAGGAAATACCTTTTCTGAGTGCACATTGGCTAAGCTTCCTGTATGCCACTGGTAATATTCTTGGTTTGGGTAATAAGAATCCAAAAAGGTGATCTAGGGTTTTTCTACCACACTCCTGGAGAAAAAAATGAAGGTCTGCTGCTGGAGGGCTAAGAAAAGTCATATCCTGCCCTAGCCAGTTTGACTCAGTGGATAATGGCTTGGCCTGCAGACAGCAAGGTCTGGGTTTGATTCTGATCAAGGGCATGTACCTAGGTTGCAGGCTCTTCCCTGGCTGGGGCCCAGATCTGGGCTCATGCAGGAGCCAACCAATCAAAGTGTTCCTCTCACTTTGATGTTGTTCTCTGTCTTTTTCTCTTCCACATTCTCTAAAAGCCAATGGAAACATATCCTCAGGTGAGGATAAGAGAGAGAAAGAGAGAGAGAGAGAGAGAGAGAGAGAGAGAGAGAGAGAGAGAGAGAGAGAGAGAGAGAGAGAGAGAAAGAAAGAAAGAAAGAAAGAAAGAAAGAAAGAAAGAAAGAAAGAAAGAAAGAAAGAAAGAAAGAAAGAAAGAAAGGCATATTCTATGAAAGACACATCTTGAAAATGCCTAAAGAGAGTTGTCATTTTTTCTTGGTGGAGGGACTGGAGTCAGTGTTGACGAAAACACCTTGGTGGCTGTGGTGACTGGCAGTGGCTACAATATGGGGTGATGGGGCTGGTGCCTTCCCCTGATCAGCCAGATTGCCTCCCACGAAGAGAGGCAAGACTGAGGCTTAGAACAGTCAGTAGGACATCCCCTGAGGGCTTCCAGTATGTGAGAGGGGCCAGGTTGAGCTGAGGGACCCCCAGTGCACGAATTTTATATACCAGGCCCCTAGTATTATATATTTATCTGTTTGCAATCTGTATAAGTCCCAAGAAGATAAGGAGTTGTATCTTTTTCTTTTTTATTCAGTGCCTACAATAGTGTTTGTTACATAGTTAAGCACTCAAAACAATGCACTTGAGTGTAAATCATGAAACCATAAAAATCCTAGAAGAAACCATAGGCAGCAAAATCTCAGACATTTCCTGTAGCAATATGTTTGCCAAAATATCTCTTAGAGCAAGGGAAACTAAGAAGAAAATAAATAAGTGAGACTACACCAAAATAGAAAGCTTCTGCACAGCAAAAGAAACTATCAACAAAATGAAAAGGAGCCCTCTGTATGGTAGAACATACATATCTGATAAGGTGTTAATTTCCAAAATATATAAGGAATTCATACAACTTAACAAAAGGAAGACAAACAGTCTAGTTAAAAATGGGCAATAGCACCTGGCTGGTGTTGCTCAGTGCTTGAGTGTCTATCTATGAACCAGGAGGTCACAGTTCGATTATCAGTTGGATTCCTGGTCAGGGCACAAGCCCAGGTTACTGATTCAAACCCCAGTAGAGGGTGTGTAGGAGGCAGCCGTTCAATGATTCACTGTCATCATGGTTGATGTTTCTACCTCTCTGTCCCGCTCCATATATATATATAGTACCTACATAGAAATTTATCCAAAGTGGACAATACAGAAAGCCAAGAGACAGGGGTGGGGGGAATGTTCAAAGTCCCTAATCATCAGAGAGATGCAAATTAAAACAACAATGAGATATCACCTCACACCTGCCAGAATGGCTGTTATTACCAAATCAACAAATGACAAGTACTGGCAAGGCTGTGGAGAAAAGGGAGCCCTAGTACACTGCTGGTAGGAAAGCAGACTGGTGCAGCCACTATAGAAAAACAGTATGGAGTTTCCTCAAAAACTTAAAAATGGGACTGTCTTTTGACCAGTGATCCCACTTCTAGGAATATATCATAAGGAACCCAAAACAATAATCAGAAAGAATAAATGTGCCTTTATTTTAATTGCAGCACAATTTACAGTAGCTAAGATCTAAAAATAGCCCAAGTTCCCATCAGTATATGAGTGGATTAAAAAAAAGCTGTGGTAGATTTACACCATGAAATACTATGCAGCTGTACCAAAAAAGGATATCTTACCCTTTGAGACAGCCTGGAGGAACCTGGAGTGTATTATGCTAAATGAAATGAGCCAGTCATAGAAAGATAAGTATCACATGATCTCACTCATATATGGAATCTAATGAACAAAATAAAATGGTGAACAAAATAGATCCAGAGATATAGAAGCATGGAACAGACTGACGAATCTCAGAGGGAAGTTGGGGGTGGGTGGGTGGTGGGTGAGGAGAGATTTACTGAGGAATTTATATGCATGTATGCATATCTCATGGACACAGAAAATAGTGTGGTGTAGGCTCGGGAGGGTGGGTATGGGGAGAAAGGGGTCAATTGGAAAAACAAGGGACATCTGTAACATTTTCAGTAATAAAGATAAATTTTTAAAAATAAATAAGAGTAAAAAAATAATTCATTTAATAAAATGCTTGACTATTCCTTTTTGCCTTAGGTGACTCTTTGGACTTCAATCTCCATCTGTCTCAGATGTGTCACATCAATCTAATCTTCCTGTTCCTTGAGCATCAATCCTTTATTTGCCTTACTTGATAAAACTGGATTCTGATTGGTGAACTAGACTCACATTTAACCCAGAGGAAAAAATAGCTAAATCAAAGCATTTTTCATGCAAAATGCCCCATCCACAAAACTACTCATTTATTCATTTTTGCTTAAAGATGTTTTGTTTGTTTTTTGTTTTATTTTTGTATTACTGTATTCCTGGGTACTTAAAATGGTTTTAACCTAAATATAAGAGGCAAAAACATAACTATCCACCACAGCCCCTCCAGGTCCTCATCTTTCACATGGGCTCTGTTTAGCCTTAACTTATCACCCTAGGCAGTATTTGAGTTTTAGTAGGGAACACTTTAATGCCCTAGCTAGGCCTAACTCACAAAAGTGAAGAATTATGGGCCACATTAATTAGGGGGCAAGAGAAATGGTACTTTGTAACCTCTTATCTCTATCTGATCCAGTCTTCCACTAGCATACTGGGTGGTTCATGCTTGAAGAAGTGTTTAGAAAACATTAAATACTGTTCCTCAAGAAGGAATCAATCCAACCAATCACTATTTTCTTTGCGAACTGTTATAGCTTATTGTCCATTAGGCCAAGAATCCAAGAGTACTCTTTTGTCTAATTGACAATTCAAGAGTCTCTTCACATTCTCTTTGCTCTCACTGTATGTTAAGAATCTATTTTCTAAAAAGTGTGGAGTCAGAGAGCAATATTATAAGAATTACATACCTATTCCTTCTGGAAGTATCCTTGGTATGTCATTCTAAGGAAGCAATGATGAATTGGAATTAGGGTGGGGGTGGGGGGGTTGTACTTTGCATATGCTATCACAGATGAGATTGCCTAACAATAAAATGGGATGTTTGAGGATAGGATATCAATTAAGCAGAAAAGTGTTGTTGTTGTTTTTCCCTAAACTATGTATTTTTGGATTGATTTTAGATTCACAGGGAAGTTGAAGAATACTACAGAGTTCCATATACAACTTCACTCAGTTTCCTCTGATGTTAACATCCTGTCTATCCATAGTACATTTGTCAAAAATAAAAAGAATAACATTGGTGCTGTCCTATTAGCCAAACTATTGGATTTAACCAGTTCTCCACTAGTGTTCTCTTATTTTTTCAGGGTTCAATCTAGGATCCCATGTTGCAATTAACAGATAGCTTTTTGGTATAATATGAGATATAATCAAAAGGCCAAGCCTAAGCCCAACTCACAGGAGGAAAGCTGCTCACCTGGGCCTTTTTTAAATAAACTGTAAATCCTGGTTATTCAGCACTGCATGGTGCAGCCTATGGGAGCTTGGCTACATACTAGTAGCAAAATGTAAAAGGATGTCGCATAGTGAAGAACATCTTTCAGATAGCATGAGGAAAAAGAAAGAAAACAACATCAATTGCCAATTAGAGAGTAGGTGGAATGTAAGGGAATTTGATAGTCATATCCCAGAGATTCCAAAATCACTTAGCTGAGTTTCTGTACATTCATCAAAAAGAAGACACCACCAAGTTTTCAGTAGGACTCCATAATGAATACAGTGTCAGGAAGGGGTATGCTTAGGCATGAAAAGAATTATGGTCAGGCATTCAGGCTGATACATAATGAATCCCCTGCCTCCAACTATATCAAGAATGATAAAACTGTATTATAAAGTAACCATGTTAAGGTTAATAAATTAAAATGTGCCAAACACATGGAATGTTATAAACCAGGGGTTAGCAAACTATAACCCTTTAGGCTAAATCTTGCCTGCTGCCAATTTTTTTGTAAATAAAGTTATATTGGAACACACAGCCACTTCCATCTGTTCACATATAGTCTGTGACTGCTTTTGCATTACAGAGACAGAACTTGAATCGTTGAAACAGAGACCCTTTGGCTCTCAAAGCTGAAAATATTTACTATCTGGCCCATTATAGAAAAAGTAATTTAGATTTAATCAACAGGTAGAGAAATAAGAGCATGTAACCTCTAACAAGTGGAAATTGTTCAACTGTTAGCCAAAGTGTGCAACCTATGTCAGAGGTCTGGAGCATGACCAGTGTCATGACTAGTAATGACCGAGGCTTCCTTAGAAACTCTAGGAACAAAGACTGCTGAGCCTGGATTCTACCCCAGACTCAAGCTGCTTGAATCTCCAACAGTAGATCACTTGAGCCACAGAAAGGCTAGAACAGCATGGTTGTGGGTAGGGGAAAATCACTCCTGTCCAGTGTTGAGAAACTTTTGCAGGATACAGTAATGTTGAGAAACAGAAATAAGGAAAACTCATGGATATAAACTACTAGTATATTTTAATGCTTTCTTTTGACAAGGTTGTATCTTCAGAATGACAATAAAACATTAGTTTACCATCAGATAAGATAATATTTTTATCACTCAAGTCCTTATAAAACACTTAGAGCATGGCCCTCTGGGATTACAAAGAGAAGTTAAACCCTTATGATTTTAGTGAGGAATAAAAGACACTCATCTGTCCACCTATAATAAAAGTACAATAAAGTATCAAAATGTCTAAATGCCCTCATTTAGTCCCAATCCCCTCTCATCCTAAGACTGCTCTCTAATTTCTTCCCTATATCATCCTTTCAACCTTTTTCCATTGTGATCTCTGGAACCACAATTGCAAGGTAAGCAAATTCAATTTCAACTTCTTCAAAAAATACTTCTTTGCTTAACTGCAGTCTGCATCTACCATAGGCCCCAGCTTCCCCTGGAGCTCAAGAACAGATTGCTCATTCCTCTATACCAAGTCAGCAAACTCATAAATCAACAGAGCCAAATGTCAACAATACAAGGATTGAAATTTCTTTTGAGAGCCATTTTTTTTTAAAAACTTAAACTATATAGGTAGGTACATTTTATTAACTTAATTAGGGTACTTGGTATTTTGTGGAAGAGCCACACACAAGGGGCCAAAGAGCCGCATGTGGCTCGCAAGCCACAGTTTGCAAATCACTGCCCTATACCTCTGAAATCATACAACCATAATTTATTTTATTGTCTTCAACTTATAGGTGATAAAACTGAAGTTTAGTGAGGCCAAGCAACTTGCACAAGGTCACATAGCCAGTAAGTTGCAAGGGTGTAACTCAGCTTGGAATAATTGGTGCACTACACTCCTTACCATAATACATACACTTTCAGATCTTCTATAATTCCCCACCATGGCTTGTTGCTAAAAGTGAAACATCAGAAAAGCAATAGACTTGTAAAAATTATTTTCGGATCAGATGCTTTCTTAGAGTACCCGATGCAACTGCCTAATGTTTCTGTATGGGCAGCAGGGAATTCACAAACTCACTTTATGCTCTGGCAGCACCTGTTACCAATTCACTCTTCTTTCTTGGAGACAAAACATTATCATCAGAAATCTAATTAAAGTCTGTAGGACAATTTTTGTCTGATAGAACATCTGCCAGAAGCTGTGTGGAAGTTGGAACCATGAGAGTTCAAAAGAGATATAAGCAGAAGAGCTATATGAAATAAAAAATGTTCAGAAGAATGCTGTAAACTAGCATTTCTTTCTAACCAGTCTGCCCCAGCACTTTGGTGTGCTCCAAATGTGTTACAGGTTTGCCACTATTCTGATGACTTATAGATCCCTCAGCCTCAAGGTCCCAATGCTGATTGCTGCTGGGTGCTACAATTCTCACTTTGTATACCAGGGTTTCACAGAAATATATTATACTTATGCATGGTTGCAGTGCAAAGTTTGGAAAGCACTAACATGAAGATACCTATACTGATATTCTGGCAACCAAAGGCACCATGTTGTGATTTATCCTATATAATAAAGAGGCAATATGCAAATTGACCATCACTCCAACACACAAGATGGCCGCCCCCATATGGACACAAGATGGGTCAGCAGGGGAGGGCAGTTGTGGGAGATCAGGCCAGCAGGGGAGGGTAGTTGGGGGCAACCAGGCCTGTAGAGGAGGGCAGAAGTGGGTGAACAGGTCTGCAGGGGAGGACAATTGGGGACCAGGCCTGCAGGGGAGGGCAACTGGGGAAACCAGGCCTGCAGGGGAACAGGCCTGCAGGGTAGGGAAATAAGGTGGACCAGTCCTGCAGGGGAGAGCAGATGGGGGAGTGAGGCCTGCAGGGGAGGGCAGTTGGGGGGACCAGGCCTGCAGTGGAGGGCAGTGGTGGGGGAACAGGCCTGCAAGGGAGGGCAGTTGGGATGACCAAGTCTGCAGGGGAGGGCAGTTGGGGGGACCAGGCCTGCAGGGGAGAACAATTGAGTACAGCCAAGCCTGCAGGGGAGGGCAGTTGGGGGGACCAGGCCTGCAGAGGAGGGCAGTTAGGGGTTACCAGGCTGGCAGGCAGAAAAGGTTAAGGGAAATCAGGCAGGTAGGCAGGTGAGCATTTGGGAGCCAGCAGCCCCGGATTGTGAGAGGGATATCTGGTGGGATTCGGCCTAAATAGGCAGTTGGACATCCCTCAAGGAGTACCAAATTGGAGAGGCTGCAGGCCGGGCTGAGGGACACCGCCACCCCCCATGCATTAATTTTGTGCACTGGGCCTCTAATACCTAATATAAAATCCTTTATTATTTTCTTCTGGTCTGCTATGACATCAGAGGCTAAGGATGCCACTATGAGGGTTTCAGGAGACTACCTTATGAGAGGAACTGTGAAAGGGAATCAGAGTCTACCCAGAGTTGGGGGAAACTGATGGCACTCAAGGTGAACTTGTGCCTACATTTGAAGAATACCAGCTCTCTTGATAAATCTTTTACTCAGTATGCAAGATAGATGTACCTGTTGAAATGTGCCTATTCACAAATAGGTGAACATTTCTGCAATACTTGTATCAGTCAGATCAGCCCTGATTAAATATGTACTGATATTTTGGGGATTACCCAAATACAGATGAGGTAATAGAGAAATAGATATATAGGTTAAACAGAAATAGTCTTGGAAGGCTAAATACCAAAAGTTTTTCCTTTGTGTCTTTAGGCTTTACTGCATTATCTTATTTATTTTAATATTGAATATGCATTTTCCTATAATAGACAATAGCAATAAAGCTATTTCCATTTTGGAAAATGCCACCACAATAAATAAAGTACCACATAACCTTGGATACATCTAAACCTCACTTAAACTCAGTATCCCTATAAAGCAAGGATAATATCAGTATCCTACAGGTTGCTATAACAATCAAAAGAAAGAGTAGCAAAACATAGTAGGAATTCAAACATTTAGAAATGTGTGCAGCGCCACTCACAAAACAAATGTTACCCAGGCGTTTTATATCTGGAGAATAAGGCTAAATAAGTAGGAAAATATTTAACAAAAACAAAAATTTTTACAAGCCTTCCAAAAGGATAGTGTTAGTTACATAAAATGAGGTTATTTCTGAAAAATATATAGAAATAAGAATAGAAGCCCTCAATTACAAGATCAGACTGCTTAGCCTTTGTGTCTCTAGAGGTCAAGAATAAGCAACAGATAAAGCAAGATAAGTATAATGAGGAACCTTATTCCCAAGAAGGAAACTTACCCACATTCTACTAACACACATTGCTGTGTCATTGTTTATTCCTATTTTGTCTTAGTTTTCCTTTCCTTAGTGATATGAAGAATCAAGAAATTTACTTGCCTCCCTAAGTATGTCACTGGAAGATATATCATGTTAGAGGTAAATCTAACACACAAATGAAAATATGTACTTTTGTCAGTGACCATAATGAAATGAGACTCTAAACGAACACAGGATTTGGCTGGATTCCATCTGTCCTTCTGAGTTCACAAACCTTTGATCTGTGATATATATTTTTGAAGGGAGTTTTTGTTGTATCTCCTTACTTCCTGTCAAGCACACAAAGATAAAAAGCTTTCAGTGTGCTTATCTTTAAACAGAAGAAAACAAGTAAGAGAACAGAATAGGAAATACCTGCCAAGCCAAAAAGAGATGATCCGAAGCCATGGCAGAAGGGGAATGGACTCAAAGTCAAACAAACAAACAAACAAACAAAAATCAAAATTATTAATGTAGTAGTTACTGTGCAATCAAACCCTGTTCTTAATACTTCCTATACATAAACTCATTTAATCTTCACACAACCTCATGAGATAGGTTCCTAATACAGACTCACTCAGGTAATCCACTAGTTAGTAAGTGGTAGAACCAGACAGCATGATCCAGAGTTTCTGTTTGTAAATGCAGCACTATGTTGCCTCTCTAAGAAACAAAGCACTTTCAAACACAGGCTGCAGTTAACCTGAGTAAAAGAGAAATCCCCTAAGTGTTCTTCCTATGTTTATCCAGTCAGTTTTCATTTTTGGAAATACATCTTTATAACCACTTACTCACCTTCTCTAGCCTACACTTAGTGACACTTGGGATCTTCAAAAAGACACTTCAGCAGGACATTGTGTGCAGCAGCTCCTGAAGATTAACCTCTTACCTTCTTCCAGGTGTTCCATTTATCTGATCTCACTGGATCTTGTCCCCTTCATAGTTGTCTATATTTTTTAAAATGTTCTGTTTCTTGCAATTTTGCTACTCCCCTTCCTCTTGCCAATTCAGCTCATTCAAAAACATAATCTTTATAGAAAATGAGAAAGAAAATGGAAATAATTATATAGCCAAAGAACATACTGCACTCTATTTTTACCTTCCCAATTAGTGGATCCAGTGGCTACACTGGCACTTAGAGTGTTTTCATTGGACAGAGCCTCTGAACGACATTGCTGAATAATACGCATCTGTAAGCCAAGACTAATCAGCACTTTTGCCAAGAATATTATAATTAATTACTGTTTAAAGCTTTTAAGAAAGGACATATTTTTTGGATGAAAGAGGTTTCAACAAGTCAGTTATTCCTCATGTTGTAAATATTAATCTCCTTCCTCTTAGAGTGCTGTATTTTATCGATATATGAATTGGTTTTAATAAACATATGTTCCATTTCTAATGAAAATATTCTCCATTAATAGTATTTGAATAGAAAGAAAAGTGCTACAATATGGATACTCCTTGACAGAAAGGAAACCTTAGGCCCCTTACAGTGTACCCACAGAACCTGACCATCTTAAGGCTAGAAGAGCACAGTTACAGTGACAGATCATTCACTGGATTCTCAGAAAGGCCTTTATTGGTTGTTACCTGACTATGTAGGAAGAGTGATCTAAATACAAAACTAAAATAAGCCAAAACCAGTTTGACTCAATGGTTAGAGCGTTGGCCTGCAGACTGAAGGATCCAGGTTTGATTCTGGTCAAGGACATGTACCTTGATTGCAAGCACATCCTCAGTGGGGGGTGTACAGGAGGCAGCTGATCAATGTTTCTCTCTCATTGATGTTTCTAGCTTTCTATCCCTCTCTCTTCCTCTCTGTAAAAACTCAATAAAATATATCTTTTTTAAAAACTAAAATAAAAAGTACAAAAAAATAAACTAGAGTCAACAATCTTACCTAATAAAAGAGAAACATGCAAAATTAACCATCACGCCGCTACACCCACAGCCAATCAGAGTGGATATGCAAATTAACCCAGCAAAGATAGGGATTAATTTGCATTTGTAGGCCTGAAGCCTGCTATGTGGGGAAGGGGGTGGCAGGGAGAGCTACTGGAGTGGTATCCCAGACAGAATCAAGGACTTGTGGGCTCCGGGTAGGCTGGGAGCAGGGATGTGTAGCTCCTGGGTGGCTGGGAGTGAATCCAGGGGAAGGAAGGCCTATTCTTGCATGAATATCTTGCAATGGGCCTCTAGTGTTAAAAATAAAAGAGGGGGCCCTGTCTGGTTTGGCTTAGTGGATAGAGTGTTGGCCTGCAGAATGAAGGGTTCTGGGTTCAATTCTAGTTAAGGGCATATGCCCGAGTTGTGGGCTCAATCCCCAATAGAGGGCATGCAGGAGGCAGCCAATCAATGATTCTCTCTCATCATTGATGTTTCTATCTCTCTCTCCCTCTCCCTTTCTGAAATCAATAAAAAATATTTTTAAAAATAAATAATAAAATAAAAGAGGGGAAGGGAGGAACCAAGCTGGCAACATAGGTGAATACCTGAACTTGCTGACTCGCACAACCATATGAAAACTACAACTAAAAGACAAAGCAAATATCATCCAGAACCACGGGAAGGCTGGCTGAGTGGAAATCATACAACTAGAAGGACAGAGAAAAGTGCACTGAGATTGGGAGGAGATGCAGAAGTATGGAGGTACTGAGGGACTTGAGAAAGGGAATAGCAACTGGGTGCACTGTTGTTGTTTTTCAATCTTGAGGGAGATACAAGCTCCCAACTGTTCTGAACTTCAGTTCCGGGTGAGACTCTGGGGACCCAGATTCATACAGGAAGAAACTGGACAGTCTGGCATTGGGCAGGAACATGAAGGCAGCTTTCTCTCTGAGGTGCTTGCAGCAGTCATCTTTCCTTCACAGTGCCATGGGACACAGAGACCTGGGGATCTCTCTGAGGAAGGGCTGACTAGCATCCATTGCTGTTTGCTCTGCCCTGGTGATTCACTGAGACCCTGCCCCACCCAATTTACAATCCCAACCAACCTGTGCACATCAACTTTTGCATATAAATGGCCTGTCCTTTCTCTGCCTAAAACCTGTCAAACTACAGCTGAGTCAGAGAGCCTCAGAGCTTTCAAAAGAAGGCCCAAGGCCTGACAGCAGCAGTCTGCCTTGTCTTCACAGCTGGGCCTTTTCTGGGCACTTCCAAATACCTTACAAAGAGAATGAATCTTCAGATATCTCTCTGTAGCTCCTGCTGGATGGCCCCAGACAGTGGCTGACCTTGCATCTCCTTGCAGATCCAAGAGCCAGTGTTCTCAATGATCAGATTAAAACTCATACAAGATTAAAACTCTTCATATCCATAAGAGACACAGGGGGCATACTCAGTGAGTGCTAAAGCATCACTAAGTAAGTCCTGCCCCATAAGGGTGTCTCCAGCACAGAAATTCTCCCAATGTAGACACAACTGGTCCTCACAGCCAATTGAGCTGGAGGTCAATTCCTCCCAGTGTCACCAACAGCAATCAAGTCTCAGCTACAACAAGACTGTGCACACAGCCCACAAAGGTGTGCACCAAGAGTGTCCACCCCAGGTAAATAGAAAGGCTGAGCCACTAGGCCCTATAGGACACCTAGCACACAAAGCCACTCTATCAACATGGGGAGGCAGCCAAAATGCAGAGATAAAGAAACAGGGGAAAAATGAAACAAATAAAGGAAAGCAAACTACTAGATACAGAGTTCGAAGACACCATTATAAGGTTACTCAAGAATCTTCTAGAAACCTCCAAGAAATTTAGTGAAAACCTCAAGGATATGAAAAAGCACCAATCTGAAATTAAGCATACACAGACTGAAATATAGAATAATATACAGATATCCAACAGCAGATTAGAGGATCCCAAGAATCAAGTAAAAGATTTGAAATACAAGGAAGCAAAAAACACCCAACCAGAAAAGCAAAAAGAAAAAAGAATACCAAAATAAGAAGCCTCTGGGGCAACTTCAAGCATACCAACATCCAAATTATGGAGGTTCCAGAAGAAGAGAGAGACAACAAAATATTGAAAACCTATTTGAAGAAATAATGACAGAAATTTTCCCCTGCCTGGTGAAAGAAATAGACTTACAAGTCGAGGAAGCACAGAGAGCTCCAAACAAAAGGAATCCAAAGAGGACCACACCAAGACACATCATAATTAAAATGTCACAGTCAAAAGACAAAGAGAGAATATGAAAAGCAGCAACAGAAAACAGTTGCCTACAAGGGAGTACCCACATTATTGCCAGCTGCTTTCTCAAAAGAAACTATGCAGCCCAGAAGGGAATGCTAAGAAATATTTAAAGTGATGAATAGCAAGAACCTACAACCAAGATTACTCTACCCAGAAAAGCTATAATTTAGAATTGAAGGTCAGATAAAGAGCTTCACAGATAAGAAAAAGCTAAAGGAGTTCATCACCAACAAACCAGTATTATATGAAATGCTGAAGGGTATTCTTGAAGAAGAAGAAGAAGAAGAAGAAGAAGAAGAAGAAGAAGAAGAAGAAGAAGAAGGAGGAGGAGGAGGAGGAGGAGGAGGAGGAGGAGGAGGAGGAGGAGGAGGAGGAGGAGGAGGGGGAGAAGAAGAAAAGGTAAAGATACAAATTATGAACAACAAAGTGACAACAAATATATATCTATCAACAAATGAATCTAAAAATCAAGTGAACAAAAAATCTGATGAACAGAATAAACTGGTGAATATAATAGTATCGGGGCATAAAAAAGGGAATGGACTGACAATTCTCAGAGAAAAGGCAGTATGGGGGTTGCAGGAAGAGATTGGACAAAAATCTTACACCTATGGATAAGGACAGTGGGAAGGTGGGGGTAAGGGCATATGTTGGGTTGTGAATTGAGTGGAGGAGAGCTATTGGGGGGGGGAGAGGAACAACTGTAATAATCTGAATATTCTTCAATTTCTTTCTTCAAGGCCTTATAAATTTCTGAGTACAGATTTTTTTACATGTATCATTCTCCCCATCAACTGCTGTGAGAAGTATCTGAGGCTGCTACGTGAGGCTTTTTGGAATCATTAGAAATCACAAAAGCTTTGGGGTTAGACTGCCTGGGTTTTATCCCAAATCTACCATTTACAATGAACAAATCACTTCCACCCTCTGGACCTGAGTTTCCTTAGCTACTAAATTAGTCCAGTTTTACAGCTGAGTTTTCAAAAGGATAGTGAGTCTCAGAGAAGTTCAGTAATTTGCCCAAGGTCAAAAGCTAGAAACATGACAGAGCCAATATTCAATGTAGGATTTCTGTCTGGATTCCACACACTTATGCTCCTTTTACATTCCATGCTACGTGCTTTGTACAGTTCCCCACATGGTATAATTGCTCAACAAATAATCAATTACATCTATTGCATGGCTCCCAACCAAGAGAGGCAAGAATAGAACACAGTGAAAATGTGCTCTATGCATCCTAAAGCACCAGAATATGAAGAATAGATCAAGAAAAGTGCAAAGTGCATGCCAAGTGCTTAGTATTCATCATTTAGCATCAGCAGCAGACGTCAATGTTAAGGCAATTCTATTTTCAGATGCTGCTAAATAAATCCATCTCTTTTCCCTGGCACAACACTAGTAGTAATAAATTATCCTGGCTTTTCAAGATGAAATTCTATCTCCTTAGTATCTCCGGGAGCAGAAAATACTGAGCAAAATTGAAGAAAACAAAATAGCAGTATGAATCCTAAATAAACTATAATTAGAGGAAACTTGCCTACTTTACATGGCAAAGATGATGAATTGAATCCACAAATTTCTGAGATAGAGTTAAAGACAATTAACCATAATAGAGTTTTCCTGGTGGCTTAATGCTAAAGACACATTTTTCCTCTGACGTTTACTGTCTCCCTTTCAATTTTATCTAAAGAACAATCTCAGTTTAATCAGGAAAGGACAGGCCTGATAAGATAATATTGTTAATCAATAAAGAAATTTAAAAAAAACAAACCTAGAGATAGGAGCTTATTGTCACCACCCCTTCTCTCTTCTTGCTTTCAATGTAGAATTAATTCATGGAACCATGGAACTGTGGCAATATTCTGAGACTATGAAGCAACAAGCAAAGTAAATTTTGTATGGCCAGGTAGAAGTGTTGACTCTTGTGAGAAAAAGCACAAAGTTAGGTCAAGGTATAATTGTCACATCAAACTTCATTCAGTTTTTTCTTTATACCAACTGGACACCTGTTAAGGCAATAATTCTCAAAGTCTTTTTGTAATAAAGATTATCATATTAAAAAAAAAACACACAAAAAGATACATTGTGTAGTAGAAGTACTGTGGGCTGGAGGTTCTAAACCAAAGTCTATCACTAATGATGTCAGGCAAATAATTTCGCTTTTCCTTAATGAGAAAATGTGCAAAGCTAACATCTTCTCAACTGAAAAAGGATATCTCACAGTTTTTATAACCAACCACACAAATTCTATCTCTACAACATTTATACCAAACATCAATCTACCAAGGAGAACAAAGAAAAAAATGGAAAGGAGAGTTTTCCTAGACATTGCAAACATAACACCCACCTCTTTGGATAGTAGTTTGTTGCTTCAGAAATATTTTCTTCAGTCAGGATTGATTCAAAGTAAAACAAATGTTTCATACAGTTTTATTGTTGTTTTTGTTATTATTGTTAAAACATATTGATTTGGTTAGCCATGGACAATATACCAGAATCCCCCGTGATGTCTAAAATTTATGTCCAAAATGCTCTTTTGTAAACAACAAATGTAATTATGTTTAATTAAGAAAAATAAAAGTTATTTCTAAAAATCTATCCTATTGAAGCCAATTATAAAAGTTGTTGGTTCCAAGGGCATTCCTATGACAAATTATGGTATACAAATGGAGGGAAAAAGATATTGATCAGAAAGGAGAAGGGGCATTTCAACGGATTTTTCCTCAAAGAAAAAGAGAAAGAAAGAACAGCAATTTGGCAGTGCAGTCCTGACAAGCACAAGGCCTGCTGGTACTTGGAGGCTCTCCCTCACTCTGCATTCTTCTGCCCAAGGAGAGAAATAAAAGGTGAAATGTGCTGGAAATGTATTGGACAACAAGCCATGTAATGATTCCTAGGCTGAAATATAATACACTAGTTGACAACTGTGAACCTCAAAGTGGCTTTTGATACTCAACTGTTATAAGATTATAGTAGTGAAGTTCCAATAGTCTTTCATGTGAATTAAATTAAAGACAGACCTCAGGATAAAGTCTAAATATAATTAATATAATCAATGTCTGCAACCATGGTTAATAATTGATAAGAAAGTTACCATATTGTATCTACATGTTTGGTTCACTCAAAGTTTGCTCTGAGAAATTATCTACTTATCTGCTTTATGTTTAGTTATTTTAAGATCTATGGGTACAGATAAGATTATATATATATATATATATATATATATATATATATATTAAAGGAGAACAACAAATAAGAGTTGTAATTGAACCTCAGACAACATGTTACTATTGTACAAATGTTATCAACCAAGGTATATACTAACTACCTAATGCAAGAGTATCCAAATTGCAGGGTCAGATATAGAGGAATGGATAACCTTTTCAATATTCTAATTTTCAAGCTTCAGGTGACAATAAGAATGTCATATTCACACTTTGTATTTAGCCCCTCAATCTAAAATGTAAAGTTCACTTGAACTTGTAGAAAGGTTGCATTATATGGTATAATAAAATTTAAAATGATTGAAAGTGAAGAATTTGTCTTCTGCTTATTTTGTTCCCCTCAATATTGACTAAGATGATGCTATGCTCATGGTAGACTCCAATTATATAAATAGTAAGTGATTAGGGGTATTGGCAGGGAACCTAAGATTTTTTGCTTGGCTGCATGGTTTGTGCCTATCTTCTCTTTAGAAACTGTTTTCTTCCCGCGTAAACTATTAATTGAACATTAAGAGGAGACCAGGAATTTTCAAATGAATAATTGGATAGAGCTTTTTAAACTTAAGACAAGAATTACATGTTTTCCACTTAAGCAACAACAAGAACAATATTTTACAGTTTACGAAGCTCCTTTGTGTGCATACTCCACATAAGGACCTATAAAGGGGAGTTCCCCTTGTATTAAAACGCCTTATATAGAACATGCTTTTTAAAATTCCCTTATTTATCATTTCTTTTCTCCTTCCACAGAGTTAACATTACAAACCTTTATATCTTTCCTCATTCCTTAGTATGCATTCAAAGTCCAACATAATCTATTCCTAACTTAATTCTCAAAGCTCTCCCACTCTCTCCCCCTTCCAAAATGCACACACAAGACATACTTAGCCATGCACCCATCAGTTCCTGTAACATATTTCTCTATCCCTTTACCTTTTAAGTCATTAACCAATTATCCAGTTCAAAAGTTCACCTTCCACAAAGCTATATCATAAACTATGCCTCAGTGCATCATTCTTACCCAAGCTGAAAACATTTACATAGATAGTGCTTGCCATATAGGAAGCCCTCAAGTGTGACTTTTCCTCTAATTCCTATAGCATTTTGTAGATACTTTTACCACAGCACTTACCACATTGTATTATAAGGAGCTGTGTACATGCAAGCTTTTGGAAGGTATTTATCTCTGTATCCCCAGTGCCAGGCATACTTCCTGCCACATAGGTAAATGCTTGTGGAATGAATGAATGAATGAATGAGATGAGATGAGATGAGATGAGATGATTAGAAGACATTGCCAAGGTAAACTATTAAGATGCTAGCAGCAGCAGGTTTAGAACTTTAGTCTACCTTCCTCAGTGGACTGTGACTTCCTTTAATGAACAAAGCTTTCAGCACTTAGCCTAGTGGAGGCACACAATGAATACTTAATATATGTTTTAATGCAATAGTCAACTCAATAAATATAAATCAACACATAACAATTTATAAACCTCAGCTCCAGGTTATCCCATACTAATAGGCAAGATGTATTGAAGTTCTGTCCTAACACCCCAAGATCTATACCTTCTACTTAGGGACACAAGACCAAATGAAAAGCACATGCATCCTTAAGAGGTAGGATGGCACAGGAAAAATTACAATAAAGCAACAGAGTATGTGAGAAGGAAAGGATCTATAAAAGCTGAGAGGTGGAGGCTTCATGGATGTGGCCCTCTATCTGGACCCTGGAGGACAGGAAATATTTATATAGGCATAGAAAATGGGAGGAGAAAGAGCATTGCAGTTGTGGAGTACAATGATATCACAGGGTGGTATCATTGAGGTGAGCATTCTGAGTGGAGTATATTTGGGGTAGTGGTGAAAGAAGCCACATGGAAGCATATATTATGGGTCTTGAATTATAAGCTTGGGAGTCTGCATTTGCCTGGAGACAATGGAGAGCTACTCGAGGTTTGTGTGGTGAGGAATAAAGTGATTAAATATTTGCTTTACTTTGTCCAGTCAATTATTAAATACCTTCTGTAAAACTGAGCTTCTGAATTCATTTAAATCTAAACATATTAGCAGCAAAATAGGTAATATTAAGATTTCGTGTATGGACCTCTTTGAAATATGGAATTAGGACTTAACATGAAAATATTTTGGAAGATGAGTATCACATCTCAGCTCAGCCACTGAACTCTACAGTAATGCTGGCTAAGCCACTGAACCTCTCTGGTACTTAATTTCATGCTTTCAGACATGTCCAACCTGCATTTGAGCTCCAGTCCTGGCTTACAATGATGCTGAAATAATAGATGAGGAAAAGATTCTATTCTAGCCTATAACTAAAGTTGCCTGTGATGATTATAGTGAAGCTACATCATATATATATATATATATATACATTAAAAATCTCATTAGAAGATGTTACAAATCAATGTGACAAAGGAAAATGCACTAATATAAAAATGGGCCCTAACTGATTTGGCTCAATGGATAGAGCATTGGCCTGCAGACTGAAAGGTCCTAGGTTCAATTCTGGTCAAGGGCATGTACCTTGGTTGTGAGTACATCTCCAGTAGAAGGTGTGCAGGAGGCAGCTGATTGATGTTTCTCTCATTGATATTTCTAACTCTCTACTCTTCGCCCTTCCTCTCTGTAAAAAAAATTAAAAAAAAACATATTTAAAAATGGGCAAAGGATACAAAATGCTAATTCATAGAAAAAATATAAGTGACCAATAAACATATGGTAAAATAAAAATCTCAGTGGTAGTCAAAGAATGCAAATTAGAAATAAAACAGCAAAGCAATAATAAAACAGCATTCTTTTCCTAACAAATCATTAAAGATTTAAAAGATAGATAATACCCAGTGTGACAAGAAGTCCCACAAACAGTCTTTGTCTTATACACTGGGTAGAGCGTATATATATGCAAACTTTTTGAAAGTCATTCAGGATATATATTGCAAAGACCTTCAAAACATGAATACTCTTTGACCCAGTGTTTTCATTCCTAGGAATTGATCCTCAGGAAATTATCAGAGGATGACACAAAGATTTATCCACAGAAAGATTAATTATATAATCTACCTAATAAAAAAGTAACATGCTAATTGACCAGCCAATCAGGAGTATGCAAATTAACCCAACAAAGATGGTGGGTTAATTTGCATATGCAGGTGCTGAGTGGCCAGGGGTGGGGCGGGATGCAAGTGTCCCATACCACCCCAGCTGCTCGGGGCCTCTGGGCAGCATGTGAAGTCAGAAAGGCAGCTCGGGCAAGAGCGGAGGTGCTGCTGGCAGCCAGGGGAAGGAAGGTCTAATCTTGCAGGAATCTTCATGCATTAGGCCTCTAGTTAATTATAACAGCAAAAATAACTGCAAACAATGTAAATGTCCAACAATTGAAAAATGGTTTAATTATATCTTAGTATGTCCATAATAGATACTATGCAGCCATTAAAAATGTTTAGAGAAATATATGATGACATGGAAAGATGGCTATATTGTATCACTAATTGAAAAATATATATACAATTTGATAATGTTTGATAAAAAATCAAATTGTGTATGTATATATGTGTGTATGTGTATCTATGTATACATGTATGTGTGTACATATATGAATATATATGCCTATATTTAATGACTTTCAATTATAAATATACTAGAGGCCCAGTGTATGAAATTCATGTACGTGGGGGGAGGGGGGTTGTCAGGTTGTCCCTCAGCCCAGCCTGCACCCTCTCCAATCTTTGAGGGATGTCCAGTACTCCACTGGAATCGGGCCTAAATGGGCAGTTGGACATACCTCTCACAATCCAGGACTACTGGCTCCCAACTGCTCACCTGCCTGCCTGCCTATCTGCAAGATTAACCCTAACCATTTCTGACTGCCAGCCTGACCAATGCCTAACTGCTCCCCTGAAGGCCTGGTTGGCCCCAACTGCCCTACCTTGCCAGCCTGGTTACCCCCAATTGCCCTCCCCTATAGGCCCGGTCCCCCACCAACTGCCCTCCCCTGCAGGCCTGGCTCCTCTCCAAATGTTCCCGCCATAGGCCCAATCACCCCCAAATGCCCTCCTCTGCCAACCAAGTCACCCCTAACTGCCCACCCCTGCAGTCCTGATTGCCCCAACTGCCCTCCCTTGCAGGCCTGGTCTTTTCCAATTGCCCTTCCTGATAGCCATCTTGTGGTGGCCATTTTGTGTCACATGGGGGTGGCCATCTTATGTGTGGGAGTGATGGTAAATTTGCATACTACCTCTTTATTATATAGGATACTGAAGTAAAATTTTTGTTATTATAATATACACCGAGTGGCCAGACTATTATGATATCTGAACACATAATAATCTGGCCACTCAGTGTATATTCTATATTATAAAAGCTAATATGCAAATTGTCCCCTTGACCAGGAGTTCAACCAGCAGGCAGGCATGCCAACTCCCCATGTCCCCTATCCCTAGTCAGGCTTGCTGGACCCCACCCATGCATGAATTTATGCACTGGGCCTCTAATATGTGTGGTGTGTGTGTGTGTGTGTGTGTGTGTGTGTGTATATTAGAGCCCTGGTGCATGAAATTCATGCACAGGGGCAGGGAGTGTTGTCCCTCAGCCCAGCCTGCACCCTCTCCAATCTGGAATCCTCTCAAAATCCTGGACTGCTGGCTCCCAACTGCCATCCTGATTGCCCCTAACTGCTTCTGCCTGCCAGCCTGATCACCTCCTAACTGCTCTTATGTAAGCCTGATTAATATCTAACTGCTCCCCTGCCAGCCCATTTGCCCCCAACTTCCCTCCTCTGCCAGTCTGGTCACCCCTTACTGCCCTCCCTTGCAGGTTTGATTGCCTTCAACTGCCCTCCCTTGCAGTCCTGGTCCCTCTCAACTGCCCTCCCTTGCAGGCTTGGTGCCTACCAACTGTCCTTCCCTACTTGCCTGATCATCCACAACTGCCCTCCTTTGTAGGCCTGGTCCCTCCCATCTGCCCTCCCCTGCTGTCCATCTTGTGGTGGCCATCATGTGTCCACATGGGGGCAGGATCTTTGACCACATGACCATCATGTGTGTTGGAGTGATGGTCAATCTACATATTACTATTTTATTAGATAGGATAGAGGCCTACTACATGGGTGGGGGTCAGCTGGTTTGCCCTGAAGGGTGTCCCAGATCAGGGTGGAGGTTCCCTTGGGGTGTGGGGCCTCCTGGGCGAGGGGCCTATGATGGTTTTCAGGCCAGCCATGCCCCCCAGCAACCCCAGCAGAGGCCCTGATATTTGGGATATACAATATTTACTTTCTACAATTGAAACTTTGTAGCCTGGAGCAGAGCCAAGCCTCCTGCTCGCTCAGTGGCAGCAGTTGTTTCTGTTTGGATTTGTTTACCTTCTATAATTGAAACTTTGTAGCCTTGAGTGGAAGCTTAGGCTGGCAAGGGCCGGCGGAAAGCTTGGCTTCCTCCATTGCTGGGGAAATGCCTCCCTCCTGTTCTCTGTGGCTGTAGCCATCTTGGTTGGGTTTATTTGCATACTCACTCTGATTGGCTTGTGGGTGTGGCCTGTGCAGCAGAGTGATGGTTAATTTGCATATTACTATTTTATTTAGTAGGAGATATATATATATATTTTCAGAGATCATAATAATCTGACCACTCAGTGTATATATGAGTGAAGTTTGAGAAGGATACATACTAAAAAAAAAAAATCACATTGTGTGTCTATTAACTATTTATTAAAAACTACTTTTTAAAATATTAGTTCTTTTAGAAGAGTTTCTAGTCTAAGCTGAAATTACTATGACTTTTGGAACTAAACAATATTCACATTGTCCTTTAAGGCAGCCACCTAGGAGTCAGTGGGTCAAGACAGGTGGGGTCAGGTTAGTGTAGTAAAGGCAAGAAAGGTTACAAGTGCAATAGAGCCACAGGCAGGGAGGAACAGTGTCCAGGGAAGTCAATAAGGTCCCTGATCCAGAAAAAACAGGCTACAGATAAAATGTCAGCAGAAGAACCTAACAAAGGTCAGTTTTTACAGTGCCAGGCTGAGTTGAAGTGAAAAGTTAGCAGAACCAGGGCCAGGGCTTCAAATCAGATAAAAAGAAATAAGTGAAGAAGAGAGACTAGTCAGAGGACAGGAACAACAGCTCAGAAAGCAGCCTAGAAAAGCATGAATGTTGAGACTTTCCATGCCAGGTGTGCACTCTTGTCTGAGGAATACAGCACTCGCCAGTTTAGGCATGTGAGGTCATTGCGGCCTAGGCAAATACAATACATAGCACCTTTCTATCATTACCCAGCTAAATATTTCTGTGAGAAATTGAGGTTAGTATAGTAAAGCTGATATTCTGAGGTATCTTATTTAGCATTGAATGATTAAAGCATAGAGAAAAGTACAGGGGAAAAAAGTAACAGACAACCATGTGCCCAGTGCCCAGATATACATAATGTTTAATACCATGAAGGTTATGCTCTAGTTCTTTTTAAGAAACAGAGCTCTATATATACAGTTGAAAATTTCTTTGTATGCTTCCTCAGTATCACTTCCATTCTCACCTGGACCCACAAGAGATGGATCCCTGCTCTTAAATAGTTATAGTTACTCAAAAAAATTTAGTTTTACTTTTCCTCTTCCTATGTGCTTGTACAATCAATGATATCATTTTATGTGTTTTAAACTTTTATGTAAATGGTCATACACAACACATATCATCCTGAAACTTCCTGTTTTCACTCAACATGTTTTGTGATGTGTTGATACACATATGCTACTTCATTCTATTTATCCATTCTTGAAGTTTCACTTTTACAGAAATTCCATGCACATTCTTGTAAATATCTTCTTGTGTACATTTATGACAATTTCTTTAGTTTACTCTAGGATTATATACATAAAAGTAAAATGATGGTAATTGGGTGTTGAAGAGATTCCAATAAATAACCTTTCCCTCACTCAGGCTTAATTGAGAGGATTGATTGGTTGTTGTTTTAAAAATAAGAAAGGTTATTATTAACAAATTGGGACACAAAAGAACTGTTGGCCCAGAAAGAAACTCACTACAGACTGATTCCTTTGCCTCTCAGCATAACCATTATGGGTTGTCTCATTTTTTTTTCTTATAAGTGTATTTCTAGTATCACATGATCTTGCGCATCTAGGGGAAATAATGAACAACATAAACTGATGAACAAAAACAGATCCAGAGACAGGGAAACATCTATCAGATTGTCAAACCTCAGAGGGAAGATAGGGGAGGTTGGGGGAAAAAGGGGAGAGATCAACCAAAGAACTTGTATGCATGCATATAAGCCTAACCAGTGGCCACGGACAACAGGGGGGTGGGGGTATACATGGGGAGGGGTTTGGGATGGAAATGGGGGATGAGGACAATTATGTGATACTATAATCAATCAATCAATAAATAAATAAATAAAAACAAATAAAACTGACATTAGAGAAGTTGTTTATATCTGCAGCCAAGTATACTTTCTAATTCTAAAAGGAAATTTATACTCACCTCCATCACAAGCAACAGTAAAACTTAAAACATAGGGGACTACAAGAGGACAAGTGCTCAGCCTCACCCAAGCTTCCCAGGAGGAAGTTAATGATGGAAAAGCTGAGCCTCACAGAATAAGTTCCTCCCAAACTCACCAATAAAAATCAGTCACTTATGTCCCCTGAGGTACAGTGAATGAAGGGGCAGAGAGAGGCCAGAAGTGCTACATTAGTGGAACTCAACAATGTGGAAGTGAGGAAGATCATCCTAATATATAAAAACCCAGGTTCTGTAACAACAAAGCAAAGGCTTGACTGAAGACTGGAAGTCAGTCCTGCAGTCAGGGCACAGCAACCCAGCACTGACTACTGATGGGGCTGCAGATCAGGCCCAGAGAGAGGCCTGAAGAGAGAGGCAAGGTCTGACCCGCAGCCTCCATGGCTGCTGTTGATCAGCCATTGCCTGACTTTCTCTCAAGGCTCTACCAACAGCTGTGCCTCTGTTTCTCTCCAGGCCTCCACACGGCTGCTGATCATCCCTGCCTCTCTGATCAGGTATGGAGATAAGCTGACTGATATAGAATTCAAACAATAAGAATCAAATCTGGGTCAACTGTTAAGAGCCAAAGGCTGCCTAGGAGGCAGAGCTTTTGACTCTGACTGGCATAGAAACGACCAATCAGAACAAAATCTGAGTGAACCGGGAGGAGCCAATGGCTGCCTAAGAGGCAGAGCTTTTGATGCTAACTGGCATAGAAACCACTCAATCAGAACCAAATTGGCCAAAAGGTGAGGGCAGTTGGGGGTGAAATGAAGCCAGCAGGGGAGGGTGGTTAGGGGTGATCAGGCAGGCAGATGCAGTTGAGGGTGAAATCAGGCTGGCAGGGGAGAACAGTTGGGAGCAATATCAGGCAAACAGGGGAGGGCAGTTGGGGCATCAGTCAGGCAGGTAGAGTGGTTAGGGGCAATCAGGCAGGCAAGCAAGTGAATGGTTAAGAGTTAGCAGTCCCAGATTGTGAGAGGGATGTCCCCCAAGACAGTGGTTGGCAAATTCATTAGTCGACAGAGCCAAATATCAACAGTACAATAATTGAAATTTCTTTTGAGAACCAAATTTTTTAAGCTTAACCTTCTTCTAATGCCACTTCTTCAAAATAGACTCACCTAGGCCGTGGTATTTTGTGGAAAAGCCACACTCAAAGGGCCAAAGAGCTGCATGTGGCTCAAGAGATCCCCCATTGGAAAGGGTGCAGGTTGGGGTGAGGTAATATCACCCCTCAGTGCATGAATTTCATGCACAGGCCACTAGTATAATATGAACATCTTTAGGTTGACTAGACATTGGCAAATTGCTCACCAAAAATGTCTATGTCAATTTGCACTCCCTTAGAACCATTTCCCCACATTCACAACATTTAGAATAGTCAGACTTTTTAAATTTGCCATTGTAACAGATGAAGAGTGGTATCTGAAAATGTTTGAATTTGCATTTCCCACTTAACATGTTTCTTAACCATTCTGGTTTCCTCTTCTGTGAATTGCCTGCCTATATTCATTTCCAAGTTTTCAAATTGGGTTGCTAGCCCTTTTCTTATAATGTGTACGTATTCTTAACATGTTCTGGATCATTTTTGCCAGCTAAAAGTACTCTAAACATCTTGCATCCTGTGAGCTGTCTTTTGATGCACATAAGATTTCATTTAAATGCATTTATAAATAGTTTCCTTTATGGTTTGTCCTTCTATGTCATATTTATGAAATCCCTCCTTGCTCTGAAGTTACAGATTCACCTACACAAAAATTATAAAATTTTGCTTTTCCTATTTATTTATTTTTTAAATTCTCATCAGAGGACATACTTAGAGAGAGGAAGGGAGAAAAGGGGTTGGAGAAAGAGAGAGAGAGAGAGAGAGAGAGAGAGAGAGAGAGAGAGAGAGAGAGAGAGAGAGAGAGAGAGAGAGAGAGAGAAAGAGAGAGAGAGAGAGAGAGAGAGAGATGGATTTGAGAGGGAAATATCAATTGGCTGCCTTCCACCTAGGGGTCAAATCACTCACAACCCCAAACTCCATGCCCTGATGAAGAATTCAAGCCACAACGTTTTGGTACACAGGATGAAGATCAACTGAGCCACTCTAGCTCAATGAGAATGCAGAGTAAGTACCTCCATAAAACTACCCCTTTATAAAGTAATGAGAACATTGGGCAAAAAAATAAAAAATCCAAATTTTCAGAACTCTGGAAATTAATCACAGGCTTTCAAAGATCTAATCAACATTTATTCAAGAAAAATGTTTGACTCTGGTTACAAACAGCAGCTTTGTGATTTTTATCGGGTCTAGTAATACTTAATGTCGTTTTTCAACATTCGTTTAAAATCTTGCTTGGCGTTGACTTGTATTGACATAACCTTCAAACACGTGGTATCTACAGAACGTGTGAAGTAAAATTAACAAGTTTTGCTTGAAAAAGTTTGTGTTTAGTTTGGTTTTTGTTGCAAAACGAGGGCTAAGAAGATGGCGGATGAAGAGCATATTGGGCACTGCATGCTTTACGAGTTCCAATTAGGAAGAAAAGCAAGTGAGGCTGCAAAAAACATCTGTAGTGCTCTTGGTCAAGATGCAGTTAGCGCCAGAAAATGCCAGTGTTGGTTTGAGAAATTTCGCGAGGGAAATTTTTCGTTAGATGACAAGAGTGGTCGAGGCCGTGTGTCCAATTTTGATCAAGAAGCTCTTCAAGCTCTTTTGGTGCAAAATCCTCAAATTACCCAACAAGAGCTTGCGACAACTTTAAATTGTTCACAAAAAACGATTTCCAATCAATTGCGTGCACTTGGCAAAGTCCAAAAGTTTGGAAAATGGGTTCCTCATGAGTTGACCGACAACAACCATAATCAAAGAGTCACAATTTGCAGTTAGCTCCTCTCTCGTCAAAACCGTTTGCCGTTTTTAGAGCAAATTGTTACCGGAGATGAAGAATGGGTGCTGTATGTTAATTTGAAAAGGCGGCCTCAATGGTTGGACAAAAATGAGGCTTCGCAGCCCACGCCAAAACCTGACTTGCATGCGAAAAAAGTGTTGTGTGTTTGGTGGAATTTTAAAGGAATTCTTCATTATGAACTTTTACCATCTAACCAAACCATTACAAGTGCAGTGTATAGTGCCCAATTGGAAAGGTTAGCCCAAGCTTTAAGAGAAAAAGAACCCGCGCTGATTAATCGGAAGGGCGTAATTCTTCACCACAATAACGCACGACAGCATACTGCAAGAATCACTGCTGAAAAACTGCGCCAGTTGGAATGGGAAGTTCTCCCTCAACCTTCATATTCTCCTGATATTGCCCCTTCCGATTACCATTTGTTTCGTCCTTTGCAAAACTTTCTTCTTGGAAAAAAAATTAATAATGAAGAATGCCTCAAAAATGCATTGACCGAATTTTTTGCATCAAAATCACAAGAATTTTACAACAGAGGGATTAAAATGCTTCCTGAGCATTGGGCACAGTAGTAGAAAACAATGGCAACTATATTGTTGATTAAATTTTGTTGTATTGTTTAAATAAATTCGATTTTAAAAAGTATTAGAAAACGACATTAATTATTACTAGAACTAATACTTGGCCTGTTTACAACCCCCAGCTCCACAGTAACCTTGAAAACCAACAACCCCACAGTCAGGATGAAAAGCATCAATCCAGTGACCACAGGATGTGGCAGAATCAGTTTGGCACTTCCCCAAACCACTACTCACAGAATTATCATTAATTGACCTAACTTTCAGTTCCATTAAAACCCCGATTCACAGTGTTTGTCTTTATTTGACCTTAGACATTGCTCAGTGTAAAAAGCCTTTTCCTTGGAGCTTTGAGAACAATCTGTGGCAATCATTTAATATCACATCTGCCTAAAATAGCAATAAAACTTGGCGCAAATAAAAATGAAATCTAAACTCTTACAAGGAAAAGGTAGGGAATAATATACAATTTGGGATTTTCAAATACTTGAACATATTCCTGGGGATCTAAAAGGCCATGCAAATGGGTAAGACTGTGTTTTACACATGCTCTTTAATAAGGCAGAGTTATAATATGCCAGAGGGCTGAAAGCATGCCCCCAAAATAACAGGTAACTTATGCAAAGACTGAAAGACTTTTGAGTTCAAATCATTTAAGGAAATATTAGTCCACTTATTAGCTAACTGCTATGATAACCAAGCAAAGACCTCAGTGACTTCACATGACAAAAAAAAATACAAGCTTTACAGAATTAATACAGAAAATACATTAAGTAAACAAAGAAAAACAAAAGGAAGCAATAAACTTTGGGGCAGGGAGAATCAATCTGATTTTCAAATCTGATACATTATGTTTTTTAAATGTCCAGTTTCCTACAAAATATGCAAAAAATATGAACTTATAGCCTATAAATAGGAAAAGAAGCAGTAAGTAGAAATTATTCCTGAGGAAACTCAGCTGTTAAATTTACTAGAGAAATACTTTAAATTGACATTTAAATATCTTTTTAAAAACAAAAAAGTCTAGAGAATTGAAGGAAAGTATGAATATGATGCCTTATTATATAGAATATATCAGTAAAGAAATAGAAATTATAAAAAGAACCAAATGAAAATTCTGGAATTTAAAAGGACAATAATTAAAATTAAACATTCACTAGAGTGGTTCAACATCATATCTGAAAATGTAGGAAGAATGAGTAAATTTATATATAGGTCATTTGAGATTATCAAGTCTGAGGAACAGATAGAGAAGAGAATTTTAAAAAATGAACAGAGCCTATGAGACCTGTGGACACCAATAAGAATACCAAAATATACTTAATAAGAGTTCTAAAAGGAGAAGAGAAACAAAAGGGGGCAGAAATAATGTGATGAATAATGGATAAACTTTGCTAATTTGATTAATTTTAAAAACCACCTTAATCTCTTCAATAAACTCTAGGTGGAATTTACTCAGAGATCCACACCTAGGCACTGTTAAATTACTGTAAATACAAAATGGAGACCAAACTTAAAAATTCCATGAGTACACAAAACCATTTAAGCCACAAAAGTGAAACTTAATTTAGCTTATTCTGCATAACATGTGAAATTTTTCTTGGGCCCCTTCTTATAAGTGCCTCTAATACTCATAAAAAACTTAAGTCATCTTAAAAATGGTGTAAGATAACCAACTTTTAATTAATCTTTTGCCATATGGAAACTCCATTCAAATAACCAATCATTATAAAGGTTAAACAACTTCATTTTCACTTTATAACCCATACTGTAACATCAGGTTCCTGAGCTTCATATCAGTTTTGAAATCTGTTTTTGAAGCTCCTAGTTCATGAACTGTTTTTATATGCACAATAAACTCTTACTAAATATGATTTATTGATTTGGTGGCTTTAATTTTGCAATATTTGTTTCTCTGACAACACATTTTAATCAAACTGTTTTAAAGTGAAAAAAAGATCTTGAAAGTGTAGTACCTAGTTGTTCCTCTCTATATATTTTTATTTTAAAATGCATGCTTTAGTACTATCTATGTCATCCTATATTCAGTCAAACATAAACATTAGAATTTTAATTCTATGGAAATGAAAATTTGTATGGGAAATTATGTCTATTTCTTTGCTATTATGTATTATGTTAGCTTACAGAAAGCCTGATTGGATCCATAATCAAAATGCTTGCAAGCAAATTATCTCGGGGGGGGGGGGAATCTTGATTATTAAATGCATCAAACTATAAAAACCATTACAGAAATATCTCAACAATCAACTTTCATTTATTCAGTCTAGTTGGGAAATGGCATATTTCTTAATTGATTACTCTGAGCAATGAAAATTTATTACCTCTTTCTACTTTACATAAATCCTATGGGTTTTTTCCCCCCAAAATAATTGGGATATAGTATTATAAAAAAACACAAAATTTACTCTATTGAGAATGACAATTTTTTCTTGTGATTAAACCTTGTTTAATGTTTTAATGTTCTAATGGAGGATATGATTTTTCATCATGCAGTACTCAAAATAAAATTTAGAAACTTGATTTGCATTTCTCAGATAATTAGTGACTTTCACCATGTTTTCATATGTCTCTTGGCCTTCCTTCTGTCTTCTTCAAAAAGTATCAAATAGATACTTTTGATAGGTTTTTTGATAGGTTTGTTGCCCATTTTTTATTTTATTTTAATCTTCCTGTTTTTAAGTTGTATGAGTTCTCTTTAAATATTGGAGATTAAACCCTTATCAGTGATAACATTGGCAAATATGTTCTCCCATACAGTGGGCATTTTTGTTGTTTTATTGATGGTTTATTTTGCTGTGAAAAGCTTTTTATTTTGATGTAGTCCCATTTGTTTATTTTCTCTTTAGTTTACATTGCCCTAGGAGTGGTATTGGTAAAGAAATTGCTTCAGCATATGTCTGAGATTTTGCTGCCTGCCTGTAGATTCCTCTAGTATTTTTATGGTTTCTATTTTATGTTTAAGTCCCTTACCACTTTTGAGTTTATTTTTGTGTATGGTGTAAATTGGACAATGCAGTACCTTCTCACACGTCTCAGAATGACTATCATCAACAAATCAATAAAGGACAAGTAAGTGCTGGTGAAGATTCGAAGAAAAAGGAACCCTCCTGCACTGCTGGTGGGAATGCAGACTGGTGCAGCCACTGTGGAGAACAGTATGGAGTTTCCTCAAAAAACTAAAAATGGAACTCCCATTTGACCTAGTGATTCCACTTCTAAGAATATATCCCAAGAAACTAGAAATCAATCAGAAATGATATATGCACCCCTATGTTCATAGTGGCACAATTCACCATAGCTAATATCTGGAAACAGCCCAAGTGCTCATCAGCAAATGAGTGTATTAAAAAACTGTGGTACATCCATATAGTAATGGAATACTATGCTGTGGTAAAAATGGAGTTCTTACCATTTGCAACAGAATGGATGGAACTGGAGAGCATTATGCTAAGTGAAATAAGCCAGTCAGAGAAAGATAAATATCACATGATCTCACTCATTTGTGGAATACAATGAACAACATAAACTGATGAACAAAAACAGATCCAGAGACAGAGAAACATCGATCAGACCATCAAACCTCAGAGGGAAGGTACAGGAGGGTGGAGGTAAAGGGGAGAGATCAACCAAAAGACTTCTATGCATGTATATAAGCCTAACCAATGGACACAGACAACAGGGGGGTGAGGGCATGAGTGAGGGGTGGGGGGAGGTTAAGGACACATATGTAATACCTTGATCAATAAAGAAATTAAAAAGAAAAGAAAAAAGAAACTTGGGGTGAATATGCAACAAGTTTTAATCAGTCCTTGGGTGTTGCTCAAAAAAAATCAATTCAATTATGTCACTTTACTTGTTTTTTCTTGTCAAAGTATTAGGATGAAATATATTTATTTGACCTTTTCCATTTTCTAGACTTCAGATACATAATAATTGTTGTACCTGTTTATATTAAGTGTTCTTGTAGCTATTTAATGATTTTGGATAACTGGGCAATGTTTTTTTTTACAGGATCTTTAAGGACCTCTAGGGACAGGAATAAGCTCATCCAACTTCCTTTAAGTATTTTCCTGAAAGCCAGTAAGACTTAGATATAACATAAGAATCTGTCTCAAACAGTTTTAAAAGACTGGACATTATTGAAGAAAAATATAATTAAAAAAAACACACAAAGTATTATGGAGTCTACTAGTAATTCTCTACTGAAGATAAGATTAAGAGTGGTATAAACACATTGGAAAAAAGACTTCAGAATGTTTACAGGAAAGGGAAGGGGTCAGAAGCCACTTCTTCCAACCTCTTTTATAGGACTAGCTGGGTTAATCAACAAAATACATATATTTCTTCCCGATGTGCCTATGTGTTTGGGCAGGAGAGGAGATAATGTCAATTTGCAATCAGAGGAGTAACTCGTTCATTTGTCCAATATATATATATATATATATATATATATATATATATATATATATATACACACACACACACACACACACACACACACCAGCTATGTAACAGCCATAACGACCTGACAACCAGTTGCTATGATGTCACTGTAGCCAGCTAATGGACCAATCAGTGGGTGGGGCCAGCGACCAACCTCGCAGCCCCCTCCCCTGCTGCTGGCCTGCCCCTGATCAAACTCTCCCATGGCAATCAAGAGGAAGCCCACAAAGAGTCTGGACCCTTCCTGGCAGCCCAGAGACCGTGGGGTTGAGAATTTCAATGGACCTGCCCAGAGAGTAGAGGTGCCTGACAGGCAGGGACAGGTATCACAGGCCTCCAAGGAGCAATGCAGAGTTGGCAAGGAGAGCAGAGGACCTGTGGTTGGGGAGGAGGTGAAGCCAGCGGACATCAGCCCAGAATTCAGCCCTTCCCCCCTGGAGACCTTAGGCATTTTCCCAGAACCCCAGCCTGAATCCGAAGAGCCTGAGGAAGGCTTCAGGAAGCTCTATACAGAGCTGAACATTGAGAACTAGAGACTTCATCAGGCCCTGACCCAGACCACGCTGCAGCTGGCACAGCTCAAGGTGGAGCTGGAGCACAACATGCAGAGGCATGAGCGCTTTGCAGAGAGGCCAGCCCTCCTGAAGCTGGAGAGATTTGAGTGTAGGGCCCTGGAGCACAAGGCTGCTGAGCTGGAAGTGGAGCTGAAGGGCTTGTCCAACTTCCAGGCTGACAACCAGAGTCTTAAGGATGAGAACATGACCCTGATCCACATCATCAGCAAACTGTCCAAGTCATCCTGGAGGACTTGCTCCTGCACCCTCATTTACACAGCTGCTTCTGCCACATGCACCCCTTCCACTATGTGAACACGAGTGACAGGGCTTCCAGGGAGTCTCTGGGAAGCCATAACCTCCCCTCAAAACCTCTAGGCTGGGAGGGGAGGAAAGAGCCCCCAGGAGCCAAGGGGGCCATCTGAGGCAAGGATGGAGAGGGGAGTCTAGGCCAGGTAGGAAGACCAGGGCTTCAGGCAGGACCAGGAAGGAACCGAGGACCAGGAAGTGCCAGGACCAGTGTGGCTACTCAGAGGTCCTCTCTCAAATGTGCTGCCATCAGTCACCCCTCCAGTCCCTGAGCAGGCATCCCACCAGCCTGGGCCAGGTTGGCCTATATATAGGGTCTATGTGTAATAAGGAGGGACATCTTCTATTTTTTGCTGCCCACTCCCCAACACTGACCGGGGCGGGGGAGAATATATTGAAACATAGCACAGGCACCACAAATAAGTCATGAAGTTGAACAACAACAACAACAAAAAGCGGGGAGGGGCCAGCCAAACTCCCCTCCCTCCCTCCCCCCACCAGCCCGCCCCTGATCAGCCTACCCTACCACAATAGGCCCAAAGTCTTTCCCCTCTGCCGACCTGCCCTTGATTGCACTCCTCCACTCCAATATGAGGTGGGGCTGGGTGGTCAACCTCCTGCAGCCCCTCCCTGAGCTGGCACCATCCCAGATGACCCCCCCTCCCTAGATCAGGGGACTTGGCTGACTGGCCCACCAACCACAGCCCCTCCCCATGGCTGCCCTTGCTCCCAATCAGCCCCCGCAAACCCAACTGGGGAAGGGCCCACTGGCCAATTGCTTGCTGCTCCTTCCCCCAGCAGGCCTGGCCCTGATTGGGCTGGATCAGGGCAGGCTGTCCTGCCAACCTCCCTCCATCTTCTCCTCCCAACAGGCCCAGCCCCCCGATCAGCCCTGATTGGAGCTGAGCTGGCAGGATGCCACCCATGTATGAATTCATGCACTGGACCCCGCTTATTTAATAAAAAGCTATCATGGATCAGGCACTGCATTAGACCCTGGAAATACAACAGTGAACATAAAAAGTCACAGGACCCACTCTTATGGAGTTTACAGTCTGGTGAGGTATAAATTTTATAGAGTTTACTAACTGCCTTTCAAAGTACACTCCAAATCTGTTAGCCATCTACCAGTAAAATTTGGAGGCAAAGATCAAATGATTTTTCCCAGCATATTTCAAATTTCAGAACACTGGGCAAAAATTTGAAACCCTCACCTTTACTTTGGAGCCCCATTTACAGTCCTAAAGACCAAAGTACTAAACCTTGCAAAGCTGTTAGGGCAAACTCTAGTCTTACTTATTTTTTTTTTAATTTCTTTATTGATTAAAGTATTACATATGTGTCCACTCTAGTCTTTTATCATTTGAACTTCTCAGGCTTATGAAGAGAGCATTTTCTTCCTTCCTTTCTTTCTTTCTTTCTTTCTTTCTTTCTTTCTTTCTTTCTTTCTTTCTTTCTTTCTTTTTGAATCAAAGTTCTTTTTTTATTTTTGCATATGGGTTTCCAATATTTTTTTTATTAATTTCTTTATTGATTAAGGTATCACATATTTGTCCTCAACCCAACATTCCAATCCCATCCCACTCATGTCCCCACCCCCCATATTGTCCTTGACCACTGGTTAGGCTCATGTGTGTGCATATAAGTCCTTTGGTTGATCTCTCCCTTTTATCCCCACCCTCCCTTTGAGGTCCAACAGTATGACCCATGGCTCCTTATCTCTGGTCTGTTCTTGTTCATCAGTCTATGTTGTTCACCATTTCCCCCAGATGAGTGAGATCATGTCCTACTGAAAATATAAGAATAAAAAATGAGACAAGCAACAATTGTTATGCTGAAAGGCATATGGATCAGTCTGTAGTGAGCTTCTTTCTGGGCCACCAGTTCTTTTGAGACCCAATTTCAATGTCAAACAGTTCCTTGGAGCATTTTCATGTCAACTAAATAATAAAGTGCCATGAAGAAGATACTATAACCTTATCCCCTTGTTTTTGACTGGTCTTTGGAATTCTAGAAATCTAACAGGAAGAACCAGCCCTCACAAATTGTGTTTTGCTTTATGGATTTACTCACATGCTCAAGAAGCACATGAAAAACTATATTGAACCACAGGGGCTACCTTCTTTTCCTTTGTTTCCTTCTGGCATTCCATTTGTAAACATGTGTGGAAGTTAGCATACAGATTTTGTGTTCAGAGAAGCAATGAGGTCAGGGTTTGGAACAGAATTGCTACAAAATAGTTTGAATAGTCATTGCTTTGAATGGATTAAAGCTGCATGAACACCTGTTTTGCTGAGGGGAATAAAAGGTGAGATGGTAGAAATGAATTAAACTCAGTTTGCTTCCAGGGAAACAGAAGGCATATGAACCCATCAAATCTCTTTCTTCCTTATCCCAATGGTTAATGAAAGGAAATCATGGAAAGACATTCAGCTTTGGCATGAAATTATCAAACTTCTAACTAACTTTAGTGCTGGAAAAGTAGCCCAAATGGCTTTATTACTGGTATTTCTCCACATAATGTAAAAGTGATAAAGGCAAACTTTGTTAATGAGCCTAATAAACTATAAACTGAAAGTTCAGTCCATATGAAGTCATGGAGCGAGATTGAAAACAGTGGTGAAGAGGTGAGGAAAACAAGCATCTTCAAATAATTACCACTTGTCAGTCTCTAATTCTATAAGTGCTTCATAATTGCCTTTGGCTCAGCCCTGAGCTTTTTTTATTTGATATTGAGTATTATGTGAGAGGATTAGAAATCATGCACAATAAAGAAGGTTCCAGACAAAATATACCGAATGGGACAAACTCTGTGACACCATGTACTGACATCAGAATTCACAGCCAGCCTGGGGATGCCTTGTATGTCTCATCCTGGTTGAAAATAAAATCTTTCCTTTTGGAAGAATTTAAAATGAAAGGAGAGCCAAAACTGGTTTAGCTCAGTGGATAGAGCGTCGGCCTTCGGACTGAAGGGTCCCAGGTTTGATTCGGGTCAAGGGCATGTATGTTGGTTGCGGGCACATCCTCGGTGGGGGGGTGTGCAGGAGGCAGCTGATTAATGTTTTTCTCTCATCGATGTTTCTAACTCTATCCCTCTCCTTTCCTCTCTGTAAAAAAATCAATAAAACATATTTATAATAATAAGAAGAAGAAGAAGAAGAAGAAGAAGAAGAAGAAGAAGAAAGATTTGGATTCCTTAATGTATTCTAACTGCTCCTCTTTTTCTTGACTTTATTTCAGACAATGTAGTCAAATCCCTTTCCCATGGGATGATAAGAAACAGAGGAGCCCTCAAAAGTTCCTGCCTGACACTCCTCTAAATCCTTTGTGCAAATCAGATGGTCAGCACTTGAGAGGAGCAGAAACAAAGAGTGCTTTTTAGAATCCAGAGAAAATAGGTGGGGAGAAAATAACTCCAATTAATGCTCTCAGAGTAATAGCTCCTGTTTCCTCTCTAGTTCTTCATGTCCCACATTTTCCTTTATTAAAGCAAAAGCCCTGATTGATCTCTTAGTACAGAGTTATCTAAGCTAAATCCCATGTTCCCTTTAGCATCCATGGATGGACATCAGGGGATCCATGAACCTATGAAAAAAGGCAAAATTCACATTCATATGTCTATAGAACTTTTTAAAATGTATTTTACAGTTTTATCAGATTCCCAATGAAATCGTTTACTCCAAAAAGGTTCAACATCTCTGGATTGTGTGCTGCCACTACAGAACAATTGTATGTTTTCCCTCTTGAGTTTCAGCAGATTAAAGGAGGCAGAGAAAGGTAAAGGAAAAGTAGCTATGTCTGGGCAAGTGGTGAGGATAATTCCTTTCAATCAAGAGCAATTGGTTGGGATAACTAAAAGGACCTCCATTCCCTAGGTCTCCCTCTGCCATGTCATTTAATCTCCTCAAGGTTACTTGCCTTCTCCATTCTACCTGCTCCTTCAAGAAATAAGGAAAACTCAAGCTCCAATTTCAGTAACACTACCTCATTAATAAATCCATTCTAAGGACCTCATTCTTGGCACCAAGGTTCTTTTACTTATACACCAAGATGCTAGCTAGCCACACTTGAAATTCTTCCCATCTCATGGTCTTTCTAGTCTTTTTAATGTACCAAAATAAAATTTTTATTTCTAAGAAAAGCTACAAGTTATATTCTAACAAGTTCTATCACACGGATGACTTAATTAGTGGATGATTCTAATTTCCTTGGCAGTGCACATATTCTTTTATTCATAGGAAAAGTGGAATTGTCCTGTCATATTTTAGAGATATTTTCTTAAAATTGCCAACATTGATTTTTTTTTCAAATAGATGAATAAAGACCAAACCCCTTGCAATGGACTACAAGGTTTACATGATTGCATTGTCCTGCACCCCACTCCATCAATCTCACTACTTACTTTTCTGACTTCATCTTCTGACATTCCCCTCTCTTATGCTGCTCCAGACACACTAGCTTCCTCTCTGTTCCTAGGACACACAAGCACACTCCTTCCTCATATCCTTTGTACTGGTCCTTCCCTCTATCTAGAAATGATCTACCAGAAATCCCCACATCTGGCTCCCTCTCTCTTCAGGTATCTACTCAAAGATCACCTTATCAGAAAGGTCTTTTCTGACCACCTTATTTAAAATAGTGACTAACCTCTGCCCTAGTTTTCTGACTAACCTCTGCCCTAGCTGCCCTTTATACTGATTTCTTTTTCTTTTTAGCATGTCTCACCACCTGAAATATATTTATTTATTTTCTCTCTTCATTAGACTATAACTCCATGAAGGCACAAACTCCATTTATCTTGCAACTTATTCCAGTCCCTAGCAAACACTTAGCACATAGTAGGTGTTCAATAAATATTTATTGAATAAACAATGAGTAGAAAACGATGAGCAGAAAGCTCAATATCTAAGATCTCAAACGGAGTTTCTCATTGACAATTTAGTGAAAAGAAAAATTAAATATTAACCAAATATAGATTTGGTGCATTTCATTTCTATTTCAAAGTCAGATGAGATCTTGAAGTATAAATTTCACTGTGCAGCACTCTAATCTAAATCAAATTCCTATTTTTGTTTGTCAAAGTTCCCTGTTCTTTTCTTTCAAAGCAACATTCAACATGTGTAATTATGTATTTATTTTTTAAAAGATATTTACATCTGCTTCCTTCCATTAGAATGAAAGCCGATGAGGAGTCAGAGACATGGTCTGACTTGTTCACTACTTGTATTGTAGCGCCAGAGTGCATTGATGGTAAACTGGTGGACTCTCAATAAATATGAATTGAATGACTAAATATGAGTTAATTCTCAAAGACATTTATAGAAGCTAAGTCTTTCTTTTTCTTAGCTGCACTGTCCCAATACCAATGCACAGGATGCAGTTTAAAAAATAGGTAACTTCCTCAAAACCACTATTTGAATGTTTGGAGTAAAAGTGGGAACATATAGGAAAAGAAATATCAATTAGCACAGATATTTTACCTTCCATTTTTTAATATTTTGTGGCAATTACTCATGTGGAGTATGGCCACAGATTTTGAGAAAGATGTTTTCTCTCATATTCTGTTTGGTAGAGTAAAAAAGATAAGTATCCTTGATAATTGCTAATATTTTATTCTTCAGGTGTATAAAAGACATAGATATGTATTACAGTATCACACTTGTTTTGGACTTGACAATTTTGCTGACTGAGTTGACTTCAAATTGCTTAAGGTTCATTGAAACTGTATTTTCATATATATAGCAGATACATGAAAATTAAAGGAAAACTTGCTCTCATTTTATTCTTGAGATTGTTTTGAAGCCACCATCAAATAAAACTTTACATTTGTATAATTATCCACAACATGCATTTTTACCTATAAGGATTATTTCATTTAATGCTCACTACTCTATGAGATATGCACTATTGATATCATTTTCCACATGAGTAAGCTATTAACTAGAGAAGAACAATGACATTCCCCAGGTAACATAGCTTATAGGTGACAGAAACAGAATTTTTTATTTTTAAAATTAATTCTTAATTGTTAAAAGTATTACATATGCCCCCTTCCCTTGCCTTGACCCCTTCTAGCCTGTCCCCTGCCTCAACCCATCACTACCCTATTGTCTGTGTTATGCATACATGGAAACAAGTTCTTTGGTTGACCACTTCCCATCCACCACACCCCACTTTCCCTCTGAGATTCCAGTCTGAAATTTAACCTAGATTTTTAGCACCAAACCCAGTGCTCCTTTTATGACATCCTTCTATTTCCATATTTGACCCTAAGGAAAGCTTGGTTATCTAGGTGACAACTTGTCTTGGTTTGTGTAAGCCTTTCTTAGTTTTAGCCCTGAAAGTCCTGTGTCCCAAGAACCTTCTCTGTCCTAGTTCATTACCCTAGTTTTCACTCAGCCCATATTTACAAACACACATTTCTTTCTACCCTACAGTACCCATACTTCAACCCAGATTCAATGGTACCAAATTTGATGTCTGTTTGGTCCCTGAACTCTTATTTATCATATAAGATATATAAATATATGTTTTATAGAGAAAGAATGAAGATTTAGAGACAACAAATCTATGTACATTTTGTTTCATGCCTAAAACAGCATTCAGTATAGACACTTAACAATGTCTGTTTAATAATTCTATGACAGGAACTGTTATTTATCTTTAGAAAGGAACAATGAGGCCTGGATTCAATGTATGGGTCTACTAGTTGATTATGAGCAAGACTCTTCCCATCTTCTGGATCTCAATTTCCTCATCTGAAAATAGGCCTAATAATCCCTGCCCTGCCCATCTCATAATAATGAAATGACATATCTGTAAAAATAAGTTTAAAAGGGCTATGTATATTAGCATACCTTGTATTAGAAAGGAGAAAGGCAGATAGATGATGAGCCTGGCATTTTGTCTAGTGTGTGGTGGAACAGCTTGGTCCATGTCAGCTGTTTTTGTACTCAGCACTGCCTTGTGAGGAAAGCAGTAGATCAAGGCAGTGGAAATCAACAGATTTGGCCTACACAGACACAACCTCAGCCTTGCTCTTGTTATGGCCACTTGATGGATAAGAACATAACACTCTCATATCCTTTTTGGAGCCTATTTACTTATTTACTAAATTTGCCAAATGTGTTCCCTGCCTCTGGGTGCAATTAGGCAGGGTGTGACATCCTGCCATTAGTACCTAGACTACTTCTCAGATAACAGGAAACTTAGAAATAGCCCATGCTCATATTTCTAGATATTCAAAGTAAATGTAATTGATGAAAACTGATACCCTGTTTCCCCAAAAATAAGACAGTGTCTTATATTAATTTTTTCTCACAAAGTTGCGCTAGGTCTTATTTTCGGAGGATGTCTTATTTTCGGGGAAACATGGGTAGTATTAAACCCTTGAATCTTGGATAATGTGTAACCCACAATTTGCTCATACAAAGGGGAAAGAGCATATGTAACAAACTTTTCAGATCTCTCAGACAGCCAGTTGTTTATACTAAAGAACCCATGATGAGTGCATGGCAAAAGCCTTAAGATTAAATCTGAGCGGGGGAAGGATGAAAAAGAGACATAGCAGGCAAGAGGCATTTGTAGTTTGGCATTTCACTATGTTTGGGCATTTTTCCAGAGCCAGAGTAAAATTCAAGATGAGGCTGTTGTCACAATGGCCATGACAGCTGAGTTGACCCAATGCCTTGAGATTTGAGGAACACCCCCATTGCCAGAAAAAAAAAATTGAGACAACAGCAAAATTGTTAAACCAGTTTGTGCTTTGATTCATTTATACATTCCTTTTTATGCTCTATAGTTACATCCTCAAGTAGTTATTGTTTCAGACTGATTTTCTTTGCTGATGGCAGTGGGTAAAATGGGCAATAACCACCTAAATTGATATCCTGGCTCTACTTCTGCTTCCACCCAAAAGTCGAATCTTCATGCAGTAACCAGAGAGATCCTTCTAAATTCTCCATAGGTCCCCATCTTTTACTTTACTGAGTAAAAGGCAAAGTACTTACTGTTTCCCACAAGACCCTACCACCTGCCCTCCAACTCCCCAGTTAACTCTTTGATTTCATTTACTGTGTTTCTTGCTCACTAAAATACATCGGCCCCTATATATGCATAGGCAATTCCCCTGCTGGATAGCATTTGCACTTGTATTTTCCACCTAGAATGCTCTACCTCAAATATTTGCATTTCTTCAGCCCTTTACTCAAATGTCACCTTCTCAATTATCCCATCCCAGGTCTCTCTATCTAAAATTTTAAGTCTACCACTTTAGGATAACTTTGATACTTCCTATCATGTTTTCTTTCTTTTTCTCCATGGTTCTTAGAACTATTGATATATAACATACAATGATATAGTTAACTTGCCTTACTTATTGTCTGTTTCTCTCAAAAAGATTTTTAAGCTCTATGAAAGTGAGAGTTTTAGTCTGCATTGTATCCTAGTACCTAGAAAAGGGTCTCACTCATAATAGGCAATTAACTAAATCTGTAAAAATAATTAATGAGTGAATGAATTAATGAATGAATGAGTTTAATATTTTAAGTTAAGCTGCACTAAAGTAATCATCAGCAGAGGACTTTTTATTTCCAAGAGAATAAAATAACTAAATGGTTAACAAATGAAAATGCATATGCCTCCATCCACCGACAGCTGCAGGAAGTATTGAGATACTTAAGGGCAAGGAGACTGTCTTCCCTACCTGCCTTCAGATGTGCCATAATCACCTTACCTAAAGTGTTTAGCAGGTAAGACACATGAATGGGATGAGATGCTAAGATTACTTCTGGCACAAATAAAACTAATGTTTAAGCTACTACAAATTGAGAATTTACTGTGTGCTAAGCCCTTTATATAACCAACTATGATCCTCACACAAATTTATCAAGTTACATGGCATTATCCTCATTTTATGGAAGAGGAAACTAATACTCAGAGAAATAGAGTAACTTGCCAAAAGTCACATGACTAGAAATGGGTTTCAAACTCAGGTCAATGGGATGCTTAAATTCTGTTCCTTCTGCTCTACCGTCCTACTGTATTTGAAGAGAGAAATGTACCTTCATCCAAGGTTTCAATTCTGACAAATAGGTCAAAATCCTCAGACTTGGCATTACTTGCTATTTACAGTGAATATTTTCCATTCATACTGGCGTGGGGGAGTGGGGCAGAGGGGTTGGGCAAAAAAAGAAAAAAAAACCTCACGGACATGTAAAATGCTGTGGTAATTGTGGGGTAGGTTTTTGGAGGTGCAGGAGGATTAGGGGGCAATAAATTATGATGGAGAGAGACTTGACTTGGAGTGGTGAACACACAATACAATGTACAGATGATGCTGTTGTAGAATTGTGCACCTGAAACGTGTAATTTTGTTAATCAGTATCACCCAAATAAATTCAATAAAAAGAAAAATAAATAAGTCATTTGTGTTTATTAAAACAAACAAACAAACAAACAAACAAATTGCTGCCCTGCCTGCTTCCAGCAGCACATTAGGACAAATGTCAATCTATTCCCTTTTCAGGCTGTTGAATGTATTTGCCTGCCTCTATATCATTTCCATTAGCAGAGCTGGAGTTGAAAAACCAAATCCAGAATTTCTCACTTATAAGTGTCACATAGGAGTCTGATTGAGAGAAGTGGAACACATGTACTCCTCCTTGTTTATGGCATGATAATAGACTCTAAGGAAGTCCAAGCCTATATCATTATACATACCAAGTTCAAAGAGACAAAACATTTCACTTAACAGGAAATGAACAGGAGGCACCAGTCTCCTTTGAGGTCTGCCAAATCATTTTCCTCCCCTTCTTACAACCATTCTCTCCCAAAATGGAGAGTTTCTTACTCATTCAATGCTATATTGAATATGCTCAGTGGCCAAACCCTGTGCCAGTGCCAAGGACAGAAAGATGTATGTGATTCCATCCAGTAGGAGAGAGACATGTAATCAGATGACAAATAACTACCCAATATGGCAAAAAAAATTATAGTGAAAACTAGAAGAGAGTGCAGGGAACATATAGGAAGGAAGAAATCTAATTTTTACTAGAGGATGTAGAAGAAGGTTTTCCAAGAGGGAGAAGATGGTGGCCAGTAGGCCAGCAATGAGGAAGAGAGTGTGTGTGAGTAAGGGAGTGTGTGAAAGTGTTGGTGTGTGCATATGTGAGGGACAGTTAGATCTTGCAGGAGTCTTGGGGGTTGGCAGACCTGGCTATCCTGAACAGGGAGCCCATGCTACCACCATTGGCACTTCCTGGGCGACACAACTTGCCATCTTGAAGGGGAGAGCTGCTTCACCATCATCCAGACTGGCCTTGTACACCACCCAGGAGACCTACAACCACTCCAGCCAAAGTCACGTTGTCTCACCCACAGACCCACAAAACCCAGGATGCCTGCCTCCTCAGCCTCTGTCTCATGGAACTCTCAGTGTGTTGCTGAGTATGCACCTCTCCAGCCAAGGGCATGCTGCTTCAGCTGCAAACACTGTGAATCCTGCCCATCCCCCAATCTGTGGGCTCCTGGACACCTTGGTCATGCTGCTTCAGCAGCAGACCTCAAAACTCCCAACTCCCCAGCTGCTAGCTCCTGGAACCCCTCATGTTTCGCAGAGTGAAGCCATCCCAGCTATAGTACTGATGCCTTATCTACAAACTCCAGGATGCCCGCCCCCCATCATGGGCTCCATGACACTCACAATGATTCACAGAGAGACACCACCCGCATAAGAGTCATGTCACACCAGCCATAGTTGCACCAACCCTGACACAGGGCTGGGAACCCCACCACCCAGGATGTGTATTCCAGGATTCCACAGTGAGCTGCATTCCAGTGAGACCTCAGGCAACCCTGGCCATAAGAGCTGGAACCATGTGCACATCCATAACAGCTTGCACAATAAGGCTGGGTGAGTCACATCATCAGATAACCTGTGAGGAGACTTCATCCGTGAACAAGAAACTAACATTCAAGATCCAACTACATAATGAGAACCCAAATAATTCAAGTAGGTAGCTCCATTAGAACACCCAACTCAGAATATCAGAGAGACTGCATCAATGAATCCCAAATATCTGCAATTACATAGGACTGCCACCAAAAGAACCTGGGTGCTGTTGCAGTTGGATCTAAGACATAGAAACAATTCAAATGGAGAGCAAAAATGGGGAAACAAAGAAAAAAAACCCAAAGGAAAGAAAAACAGGAATTTCCAGAAAAGAAATTAAATGAAATAAAAGCAAGTAATTTGTCAGAGAAAGAATTCAGAGTAATAATTATAAGGATGCTCAAACGTTTGGAAGCAAATACAAATGAGAATTATAATGAGAACTCAATGAGAATTATAATGAGCTGAATAATAATTTCGCAAGTATAAATAAGATTCAAAAGGAAATGAAGAATTACATAGCTGCAATAAAGAACACAATGGAAGGTTTCATCAGTAGACTAAAAGAAGCTGAGGACTAAATCAGTGAGTTAGAAGACAACATAGAAAAAATGCAAGCAGAGCAGCAATGGTGAAAAAAATTAAAAACAAAAATAAGAGAAGAGTCTACAGGGAATGTTGGGACAGCTTGAAACAATACAATATTCACATAATTGGTGTTTCAGAAGTAGAGAAAGCTGAGCAAGGAATAGAAAACCTGTTTGATAAAATAATGACAGAAAACTTCGCTGACTTGGGGAAGAAAAAAGTCACACAAATCCAAGCAGCACAGAGTCCCAAGCAAGATGAAACCAAATAGACCCACACCAAAGCACATTGTAATTAAATTAACAAACATAAAAGACAAAGAAAGAATCTTAAAGGCTGCACAAGAGAGACAGAAAGTTATCTACAAGGGATCTCCCATTACACTATAAACTGATTTCTCAACAGAAACAGATCAAGCCAGAAGGAATAGAATGAAGTATACAAGTGATGGAAAGCAAGGTAATGAATCCAAGAATACTCTATACAGCAAGGTTATCATTCAAAATTGAAAGTGAATTCGGGAGCTTCACAAACAAAAAAAAGCTAAGGGAGTTTATTACTATCAAGCCAACAATTCAAGAAATGCTGAAGAGACTGCTGTAAAGAATAAATAGGAAGGGAAGAAGGAATACAGGCATAAAGAATAAAAATGGCAACAAACAAGTACCTATCAATAATAACCTTAAACATAAATGAATTAAATGCTCAAATAAAAAGACATAAGGTAGCTAAATGGATAAGGAAACTTGACCCATATATATGCTATCTACTACAAAAGAGCCACCTCAGATCAAAGAACTCACAAAGACTGAAAGTGAAGGGATGGGGAAAACATTTTTTTCCCCAAGCAAATGGAAAAAAAAAAAGCTGGGGTAGCAATACTTATATCTGACAAAATAAATGTCAAAGTGAAGACCATAGCAAGAGATAATGAAGGCTACTTCATAATACTAAAGGGATCCATACAGCAAGAATATATAACTATGGTAAACACATATGCACCCAATACAGGACCATCCAAATATATATAAAAACTTCTGGAAGATATCAAGGGAGAGAACAACAGTAGCACAATCATAGTAGGATACTTTAATACCCCATTGACATTATTGGTTAAGTTTTCAAGGAAAAAAAAAATCAACAAGGAAACTGCAATTCTAAATGACTCACTAGATCAGATGGAACTAATTGACATGTTCAGAACATTTCACCCCAAAGCTACAGATTATACATTCAAGTGCACATGGAACATTTTCAAAGATAGAGCACATATTAGGACAAAAAAAATCTCTAAAATTCAATAAGATTGCAATCATATCAAACACCATCTCAGAGCACAATGGCATAAAAATAAAAATCAACTACAATAAAAAACAATTTAAAAAAATCTAACACTTGGAGGATAAATAGTATGCTATTAAACAATGATTGGGTTTCCAAAGAGATCAAACAAAAAATAAAAAGCAACCTGAAAACAAATGACAATGAAAGCAGAACAACCCCAAATCTATGGGGCACAGCAAAAGCCTAGCAGGGAAGTTGACAGCACTACAGACTTACCTCATAAAAAAAAGGAAAACTTGTAATAAGTTATCTAATGCTACAACATAAAGAATTAGCAAGATAGAAATAAGAAAAACCCAAAGTAGTAGGAAGGAAATAATAAAGCTCAGAACAGAAATAAATGGCATAGAGACATATATACCATATTTTCCGGGGTATAAGACGACTTTTGAAACCAAAAAAAGTCAACCAAACATTGGGGGCAAAGGACCAAAATTGCACAAAAATTACCTGCAGATCTTGACGGCAAAGTAAGTCTTTTCTTTGAAGTGGGGGGGAGTCTTATACAGGGAATATAGGCCTAAACCTATGTTTTAACTGTAAAATTAGGGGGTCGTCTTATACACTGGAAATACGGGTATATTAGAGGCCTGGTACACGAAATTTGTGCATGGCAGGGGGGAGGGTGTGCCTCAGCCCAGCCTGCACCCTCTCCAATCTGAGACCCCTAGAAGGATGTCCAACTGACCGTTTAGGCCTGATCCTGGGCAGTCAGACATCCCTCTCACAATCCAGGACTGCTGGATCCCAACTGCTCGCCTGCCTGCCTTCCTGATTGCTCCTAACCACTTCTGCCTGCCAGCCTGATCATCCCCTAACCACTCCCCTGCCAGTCTGATTGATGCCTAATTGCTCCCCTGCCAGCCTGTTTGCCCCTAACTGCCCTCCCCTGCAGGCCTGGGTCCCTCCCAACTGCCTTCCCCTTTAGGGCTGGTCAGCCCTAACTGCCCTCCTCTACAGGCTTGATCGCCCCCAACTGCCCTCCCTTGCAGGCCTGGTCCCTCCTTACTTCCTTCCCCTGCTGGCCTGATTGCCCACAACTGCCCTCCCTTGCAGGCCTGGTCCCTCCAAATGTCCTCCCCTGCTGGCCATGTTGTGGTGGCCATCTTGTGCCCACATGGGGGCAGCCATCTTGTGTGTTGGAGTGATGGTCAATCTACATACTACTCTTCTATTAGATAGGATAGTGGCCTGGTGCACTGGTGGGGAACAGTTGGTTTGCTCTGAAGAGTGTCCCAGATCAGGGTGGGGGTTTCCTTGGGGAATCGGGTAGTCTGGGCAAGGGGCCTGTTGTGGTTTACAGGCCAGCCATGCCCCCTGGCAACCCAAGTGGAGGCCCGAGTATCTGGAGTTTATTTATTTTCTATAATTGAAACTTTGTAGCCTTAAGCATGGCCTGGGCTGACCAGGGTGTGCAGAAAGCTTGGCTTCCTCTAACTTTGGCTTCCTCTATCGCCAGAGGCAATTCTAGCCTCCTGCTCTTTCCAGCTCCATGGCTGCCACCATTTCTGTTTGGTTTTATGTATCTTATATCATTGAAACTTTGTAGCCTTGAGTGGAGGCCTACACCAGCAAGAGCATGTGGAAGACTTGGCTTCTTCCATTGATGGGGAAAGCTAAGCCTCCCTCCTGATCTCTGTGGATGTATAGCTATCTTGGTTGGGTTTATTTGCATATTTTCTCCTGATTGGCTGGTGGGCATGGCTGGTAGGCATGGCTTGTTGGTCTAGCAGAGTGATGGCTAATTTGCATATTACTTTTTTATTAGATCGGACCCTAGAGTCCCGGTGCATGAAATTTGTGCACTAGGAGGGGATGTCCCTCAGCCCAGCCTGCACTGTCTCTAATCTGGGATCCTCAAGCCTAAACAGGCAGTTGGACATCCCTCTCACAATCCAGCACTGCTGGCTCCCAACAGCTCTCCTGCCTGATTGCCACTGACCACTTCTGCTTGCCAGCCTGATACCCCATAACCACTCCCCTGCCAGCCTGATTGACACTTATCTACTCCTCTCCTGGCCCAATTGTCCCCAACTTCCCTTCCCTGATGGCCTGTGTTCATGGATTGGTAGAATCAACATAATTAAAATGGCCATACTACCCAAAGCAATCTTTAGATTCAAAGCAATCCTTATCAAAATACCAATAGCTTATTTCACAGACCTAGAACATATATTCCAAAAAATGTATATGGAATAAAAAAGACTCTCAATAGCTGCAGCAATCTTGAGAAAGAACAAAGTTGGAGAGATCACAATACCAAATATTAAGTTTTACTACAAAGCCACTGTACTCAAAACAGCCTGGTATTGACATGAGAACAAGCATATGACCAATGGAACAGAACAGAGACCCCAGAAATTGACCCATGCCATTATGCTCAATTAATATTTGACAAAGAAGGAAAGAGCAAACAATGGAGTCAAGACAGTTTCTTCAAGAATTGATATTGGGAAAATTGGACAGATACATCGCCCAAAAATGAAATTAAAACATCAACTTGCACCATACACAAAAATAAACTCAAAATGGATAAAAGACTTAAATACAAGACATGAAGCCATAAAAATCCTAGAAGAAACCATAGGCACCAAAATCTCATGCATCTCTCATAGCAATATGTTTATGAATATATCTCCTAGGGCAAAGGAAACTAAGGAGAAAATAAACAAATGGGACTACATAAAAATAAAGAGCTTCTGCACAGCAAAATAAACCACAATAAAATAATAAGAGAGCCCATTCCATGGGATAACGTGTTTGCCAATGATACATCCAATATGGGTTTAACGTCCAAAATCTTCAGGGAACTCATACAATTTAACAATAGGAAGATAAACAATCCAATTAAAAAATGAGCAATGGACTTAGACACTTCTCCAAAAGGAACATACAGAAAGCCAAAAGGCATATGAAAAAATGCTAAAAGTCACTAATCTGGAGATGTGCAAATCAATGATAATCAGGTTCCACCTCATACCTATTATAATGGCTATTATCAACAAATCAACAAATGACAAGCTTTGGTGAGAATGTGGAGAAAAAGAAACCCTCATACACTGCTGTTGTGTATGCAGACTAGTGCAGCCTCTATGGAAAATAGTTTGGAATTTCTTCAAAAAATTAAAAATAGTACTACTATTTGACATAGTGATCTCACTTCTAGGAACATATCCAAAGAATTAAGAAACACCCATCAGAAAGAATATATGCACCCCTATGTGCACAGCAGCACAATTTACAATAGCTAAGACTTGGAAACAACCTAAGTGCCCATCAGAAGATGAATGGGTTAAAAAGCTGTGGTACATCTATACTATGGAATACTATGCAGCTGTAAAAAATAAAGAACTCTTACCATATGCAACAGCATGGATGGACCTATGGAGCACTATGCTAAGCAAAATAATCCAGTCAGAGTCAGATAAGTATCATATAATATCACTCATTTGTGGAATCTAATGAACAACATAAACTGATGAACAAAAATAGAACCAGAGACATAGAAACAGACTGTCAAACCTCAGAGGAAAGGCAGGGGTGGGTGAAAGGTGGAAAGTGCTCAACCAATGAAATCATATGCTTATATGCATAACCCATAGACACAGACAATAGGGAGGTGAAGGCTTGGAGGGGTAGGAGAGGGCAATGGGGGGAAAAGTAGATATATTTAATACTTTCAAAAATAAAGATTTATTATAAATAAATAAATGTTTTCATAAAAGAATGGCAGACTACCTAATTAATTATTTTTAAATCAAGCACTTTTTGAACACCCAATTTTTCAAGGTATGATGTTGGGCTTTATTCATACAGATATTTACTTCAAAATGGGAGAGTGATGACATTACATCATTGTCAGTTTACTTAAGTGCAAATGACCATGACTTCATCCCACATGTTCTGATGGCTCCATGGTATGTGGTCCAGAGAATAGAAGAATTTCCTAATACTGGCCTATAAACCTGTAATACCAATGGTTGGTCAAAAGGTGGGGGCAGGTAAGAATATAAATTCAAGCCCTAGCTGGTTTGGTTCAGTGGATAGAGCGTTGGCCTGAGGACTAAAGGGTCACTGGTTTTATTCCATTCAAGAGCACATGCCCGGGTTGTGGGCTTGGTCCTGACTAGGGGGTGTGCAGGAGGCAGCCAATCAATGATTCTCTCTCATCATTAATGTTTCTATCTCTCTCTCCCTCTCCCTTCCTCTCTGAAATCAATAAAAATATATTTTACAGAAAAAGAATGCAAATTCAAGAGTTCTAAAAGCCAAAGGACACATAGAATACATCCATTTGAGTGATTTGTAAACCACAAGGCAGAGAGTGGGGGGGTGGGGGTTAGAAACCAAGGGTATAAAACTACATACCCCACACCAAGTTTGAAATAGTACAACACTGCTGTTCTATATATTTTTTATGCATCTCTTTTTGTTTGCTGAAAATAATTTAAACTAATGCACTCACTCATTTTATAGATTAGGGAAACTGAGGCTCAAGCAGGGAAATTCACTCCAGATACACTGTGTAACATTGAACAAATGATTTTATCTCTTTGAGCCTCAATTCCTCCACCTGTAAAATAGGAATGATGGTAGCATATACCTCATATTGTTGCTTTGAGAATTCACTGAGATGATTCAAACACTTAGGCCAGTTCCTAACACATACTAGATAAGGAGACATAGACTACTACTACTATTATAATGATGATGATGCATTTAGTTCCAGTTAATTCTTAAAACTCAAGTTTCCCGCTTTGCAAACCACATTCTATTCTCTACATTACATTTGCTCAGGACAGGTCTTTCAGAATTACTATTCAGCATGGAACATTGACCACTCCTTCCTCTGAGTTCACTTTTTTTCATGTGGATTTCTAGGAAAGGTATTCACAGGGTTCATCTTCATACATACTTTGCTGCTCATTCTTAGTCTCCTCTGCTTCCTCCTTATTTCCCTAACCATTAACCTTTAGATTGCTTCAGGGTTCAGACTTCAGATCTCTCTCCTTTTTATTTTTTTTCTTCTACACTCTTTGCCAAAGCATCTTATTCAGGCCATTGCTTTAAATTCCCTCTACATGTTGATGAATTACAAATATATGTCTTTATCTCTGACCTCTTTCTTCTGAGTGCTAGTCATGATGTCATTCCAGCATCTCTATTTTATTATAGACATCTCTAAGTATCGGGTCTAGTAATAATTAATGTCGTTTTTAAACATTCGTTTAAAATCTTGCTTGGCGTTGACTTGTATTGACATAACCTTCAAACACGTGGTATCTACAGAATGTGTGAAGTACAATTAACAAGTTTTGCTTGAAAAAAGTTTGTGTTTGGTTTGGTTTTTGTTGCAAAACGAGGGCTAAGAAGATGCCGGATGAAGAGCATATTGGGCACTGCATGCTTTACGAGTTCCAATTAGGAAGAAAAGCAAGTGAGGCTGCAAAAAACATCTGTAGTGCTCTTGGTCAAGATGCAGTTAGTGCCAGAAAATGCCAGCGTTGGTTTGAGAAATTTCGCGAGGGAAATTTTTCGTTAGATGACAAGAGTGGTCGAGGCCGTGTGTCCAATTTTGATCAAGAAGCTCTTCAAGCTCTTTTGGTGCAAAATCCTCAAATTACCCAACAAGAGCTTGCGACAACTTTAAATTGTTCACAAAAAACGATTTCCAATCAATTGCGTGCACTTGGCAAAGTCCAAAAGTTTGGAAAATGGGTTCCTCATGAGTTGACCAACAACAACCATAATCAAAGAGTCACAATTTGCAGTTAGCTCCTCTCTCGTCAAAACCGTTTGCCGTTTTTAGAGCAAATTGTTACCAGAGATGAAAAATGGGTGCTGTATGTTAATTTGAAAAGGCGGCCTCAATGGTTGGACAAAAATGAGGCTCCGCAGCCCACGCCAAAACCTGACTTGCATGAGAAAAAAGTGATGTGTGTTTGGTGGAATTTTAAAGGAATTCTTCATTATGAACTTTTACCATCTAACCAAACCATTACAAGTGCAGTGTATAGTGCCCAATTGGAAAGGTTAGCCCAAGCTTTAAGAGAAAAAGAACCCGCGCTGATTAATCGGAAGGGCGTAATTCTTCACCACGATAACGCACGACCGCATACTGCAAGAATCACTGCTGAAAAACTGCGCCAGTTGGAATGGGAAGTTCTCCCTCAACCTGCATATTCTCCTGATATTGCCCCTTCCGATTACCATTTGTTTCGTCCTTTGCAAAACTTCCTTCTTGGAAAAAATTTAATAATGAAGAATGCCTCAAAAATGCATTGACCGAATTTTTTGCATCAAAATCACAAGAATTTTACAACAGAGGGATTAAAATTCTTCCTGAGCATTGGGCACAAGTAGTAGAAAACAATGGCAACTATATTGTTGATTAAATTTTGTTGTATTGTTTAAATAAATTTGATTTAAAAAAGGTATTAGAAAACGACATTAATTATTACTAGACCTAATAAATATGATCAAAATAGAATTTTTATTTTCTTCTCAAGTTTTCTCCTCCTTCCACTATTGTCCATTTTGGTAAATGCCTCCAGCATCTTTCCAGTTGTTCAAATAATAAACCCAGACACCTCTTCTCTTTTACTTTCATTCCATATTCAACTCATCAGCAAGTTCTATTGGCTATGTCTCTATAATTCATTATATTCACAAATTCACTCACTTCTCATCTCTACATTGCTAAAATCTTAGGCTAAGCTCCATGACCTGCATTCAAATCTCCCTGCATTCATTCTTGCCACCTTACATATCACTAGAGGCCCGGTGCACAAAATTCATGCACGGGGCGGAGGGGAGGGGTGTCCCTCAGCCCAACCCGCACCCTCTTCAATATGGGACATCCCTCTCACAATCCAGGACTGCTAGCTCCCAACTTCTTGCCTGCCTGCCTTCATGATTGCCCCTAACCACTTATGCCTGCCAGCCTAATCACCCCCTAACCACTCCCCTGCCAGCCTGATTGAGACCTAACTGCTCCCCTGCCAGGTTTTTGCCCCTAAATACCCTCCCCTGCAGGCCTGGTAACCACTTACTGTTCTCCCCTACAGGCCTGGTTATCCTCAATTGCTCTCCCCTGCAGGCTTGATTACCCCCTATTGTCCTCCCTTGCAGGCCTGGTCCCTCCCAATTGCCCTCCACTGCTAGCCATCTTGTGGCAGCCATCTCGTGTCCACATGGGGAAAGCCATCTTTTACCACATGGGGGCAGCCATCTTGTGTGTTGGAGTGATCAATTTGCAAATTACTCTTTTATTAGATAGGATAGAGGCCTGTTGCATGGGTCTGGGCCAGCTGGTTTGCTGTGAAGGGTGTCCTGGATCAGAGTGGGGGTTCTCTTGGGGTGTGTGGAGGCCTGGTTGAGGGGCCTGTGGTGGTTTGCAGGTTGGACATGCCCCCTGGTGACCCAAGCGGAGGCCCTAGTATCTGGGATTCATTTATCTTTTATAATTGAAACTTTGTAGCCTTCAGTGGAGCTGAGCCTCCTGCTTGCTTCGTGACCACAGCCATTTTTGTTGGGATTTATTTATCTTCTATAATTGAAACTTTGTAGCCTTGACTGAAGACCTGGGTCTGCCAGGGTATATAGAAAGTCTGGCTTCCTCCATTGCCCAGGAATCCCAAGCCTCCTGCTTGCTCCGTGGCCACAGACATCTTAGTTAAATTAATTTGCATACTCACTCCTGATTATCTGGTGGGTGTGGATTGTGGGTGTAGTGGAGTGATGGTTAACTTGCATATTGCTCTTTTATTAGATAGGATTCTTTATGCAGCACCCAGAACGATCATTTTAAATCCACTATTCTGATAATATAATTCCTTTACTTAAAACTTCCTGAAATTACTTCTCATTGGACATCCCTAGATAAAGCAGCATAGCCCTGTACATATGTATAATATTTCTACTTATTTACATTTTTAAATGTCTTCAACACACACACTAGATAAGAGAATGTCATTGTTATGTGATAGGAGCTTTACTTTATCTAATGCTCTATCTCCAACACTTAGAACAGAACCCAGCACAGTAGGTAGGCCTTTAGCAGAGTATATAAATGAAAAAAAAAATGACTAGAAACAAACTTGACTGGGTATCAACATTTCCTGTCTGTCTCTGTGAAGCTCCTATGCCACATGAAGTCCACACTCTAGGTAAGATCATAGGGAGACTTGGAAGAAATTGCTTTCTACACCACATCAACACTGACAGGCAAACTAAATATCAATATAGCTCTCTGAAAGTATTATTTTCATGGTAAAACTCTGATTTCTCTAATCTTCAAAATATTTTAATTAAAAAAAGACTGATCATGATCAAAAGTACATGTTCCTTATGATTGTCATTATGAATGTGCAATAATTAAAATACTCCAACATGTGTGAAATTGTATAGAAGAGCTCCTGCACAGAACCTCTCAGGATAATAGTTCTGATGATGAATGGCTTATTGCTACAGAAAGGAATTGAATTGTAGACCACAGACACTAGGAAGGAGCGGAAGAACATGCTGATATGCAAAGTCACAAGAAGTCAGCATGATGAACCCTGAAAATAGGTCAAAGTTGACATTAAAAATCATGATTGGCCGTAGGCAATATTGTAGAATGAGGGAAGTTGTCAAATGAAGAAAGTAATAAGTGCAGGGGATTTTAAACCTCTCCCTCCATCTCCAGGATGGAGGAGTATTAAAAAATGTGGGCATGTGTTAAAAGGAATACATGAATTAATAAGTATTTTAGAAAATATAATTGGAGGCTATTCAAATATCCTGTTTATCCTTAAAGTATTACCCACTAATTTTAGCATTTATCAGTGGAATTTGTCTGCAGCAATTGTTACTGTGGTGTTATAATAGTTATTTTCTATTTTCTCCATACTTTCTCCATTTATTAATTTGAATTATTCAGCAAGAAAGAGTTGTTACATCTCTCTTTTTTTATTATTTTGGTCATTTATTTATCTTAGTCTGGATTCATATATATTTATGTTTCTATTTGGGTTATAAACCAATGCTTTCATTACTTAGCTTGTTCAAATTGTTCAAGTATTGAACATTGGGAGCTCTTTCATGTCAGCTCCTGTGTATCTTGGAGATGGCTCTACCTTTTGTTTTCCTAAGCACTTCTTTTTTTATTCTTTAAAAAGTTTGTATTTGCATAATGAATAATATGGTCATCATAATAACAACTTCAATTGCTGCTATAGTCACCATTTACCAAATTCCACTATTTACCAGGCACTGAGCTATGCAATTCATGTATAATACATTAATTTTGTATATGGTAAGTACTTCTTTATTTTTGTCATTACAAGATGATCCAGCCCTACCTTGTGTTTTCCCTATCCTAGCCCTAAAATCAGACACTTCTCCAAGGAGCACTAATCCTTTTATTGGAGTTTAAGTTCTCTCCCTAGAGTGTTAGCTGATTTTCTTTAAATGATCAGAATACAGAAACTGAAAAATAGAAAAATTTTAGTAGAGAAGAATATCAGACACCACCTTAACGAAGTGACCAAGGTTAATAACATCCATGATAGGTCATTTTGAGATACAACCCCTGCTATCATGTAATGAGAAGAGCTCTTCATCCCTGTGGTATTGTTTCCCAAAATTCATAACCACAGTCTAATAATGATAAAATATAATACACACTCAAATTGTGGGGCATTCAACAAAATACTTGACCATTATTCTTAAAAAGTGTCAAGATCCTGAGAGAAAAATACTAAGAAAATTTCACAGATTGGGATGACAACTAAATGCAATGTGATATACTGGTTTGGATTCTGAAACAATAAATGAACAATAAATAAATTAGTAGAAGACAGGAGCAATCTCAATAAAGTCAAGAATTAATAGTATTTTACCAATGTTAATTTCTTAATTTTGATCATTGTGCCATGGTTATATGAGATATTATCATTAGGGAAACATGGGTAAAGTATAGATGGGCGTATTATTAGTTATTTTTGAAACTGTTCAGGAAGCCTAGAATTATTTTTTATTAGTTGGAAAAACCTTGCAATATTTTTGGTAAATAGAGCTGATTCTAAAATTTGGCAAGCTGACTTTAAGGTTCATTTAAAAATGAAAATAACCTAGAATAGCAAAACAACTTTGGAGGAAAACAACCAAGTCTCACTGCTGCAGTTAAATATTTTGTTCTCCCTGCATGATCTATAATGATTATCTGCTTCCTGTTGATATTTACTACTGTGTTGCTAACAATTACCTGAAAGAGAAGTTGGGATGCTTCACTGGGCTGGAAAAAGTTTAGCTACATCAGAAAGCAGGTCTAATTAAGCAAGTTTATTATATATATAAGTTGACTTATGCATGATACATATAAAGCCCTCACTGGCACCAATTGCACACATATGTTTATTTTATTTTTTTAAAAATAGATTTTATTGCTCAAATTATTACAATTGTTTCTCTTTTTTACCCCTATAGCTCCCTTCCACCAGGTTCCCACCCCACCCTTTGCCCTAATCTCTCCCCCCCCTCGTTGTATTCATCCATAGGTGTACAATTTTAGTCCATTCTCTTCCTGCACCTCCCACACCCCTTTCCCCCTGATAATTATCAATCCACTCCATTTATTTACCCTTGATTCTTCTATATTCACCAGTTTATTCTGTTTCTCAGATTTTTAATTCACTTGACTTTTAGACTCACTTGCTGATATATATGTATTTGTTGATCATAATTTTTATCTTTACCTTTTTCTTCTTCTTCCTCTTCTTAAAGAATATCAGCATTTCATCTAATACTGGTTTGATGGTGATGAAATCCTTTCGCTTTTTCTTATTTGTGAACTTATCTGTGAAGCTCTTTATCTGCCTTTCCATTCTGAATGATAACTTTGCTGGATAGTGTAATCTTGGTTGTAGGTTCTTGCTGGTCATCACTTTGAATATTTCTTGCCACTCCCGTCTGTCCTGCATAATTTCTTTTGAAAAATCAGTTGATAGTCGTATGGGTGCTCCCTTATAGGTAACTGTTTTATTTTTTTTTCTTGCTGCTTATAAAATTCTCTCTTTGTCTTTTGCCCTTGGCATTTTAATTATGATGTGTCTTGGTGTGGTCCTCTTTGGATTTCTTTTGTTTGGAGTTCTGTGCACTTCCTGTACTTGTTAGTTTATTTCTTTCACCAGGTGGGGGAAATTTTCATTATTTCTTCAAATAGTTTTTCAGTATCTTACTCTCGCTCTTCTTCTGGCACCCCCATAATTCTGATGTTGGTAGGGTTTATCAACTTTCTGGATTATCTTTCCTTCTTACTTCTCTGGAGGAGTGTCCTCTGCCTCTTTGTATTCCAATCTTTGACTTGATCTTGCGTTCCTCTAGTCTGCTGTTGGGTCTCTGTATAATTTTTTTTTTTTCTGTTAGTGTATGTTTAATTTCTAGTTGGTCCTTTTCATATCCTCAAGGGTCTCATTAAATTTATCAGCCTTTTCTAGGAAATTCTTGAAAAACCTTATAACTGTTGTTTTGAACTCTATATCTTGTCTTTTCTTCTCTTCCATTTCTTTTGTTTGAGATCTCTTTCCTTGTCTCGGCATTTTTGCTGCTTCCCTGAGTTGGTAGGGTGGCTTTGTGTGCTTGGTTTCCTATATTGTCCAGTGGGTCAGCCTCCCCAGTTGTACTGCGTGAACAGCCTTGTTGTAGTTAGGTCTTGACCGTTGTTGGTATCACTGGGAGGAATTGACCTCCAGGCCTATTGGATGTGAGTATCAGCTGTGTCTACACCAGGATACCTTCTGTATTGGAAACTACACCAGGATACCTTCTGTATTGGAGACAGTCTTATAGGATCAGACTTGCAAAATTGCAAAAGCTTCTGAGCTCAGCTTGGATGGAGCAGAGATTCAGGGAGGCGTCCTCAAACTTTTTAAAGTGGGGGCCAGATCACGGTCCCTCAGAGAGCTGGAGGGCCGGACTATATGAACTACTAATTCCTACTATAACACCTCGGCTGCGCTCACTGCCCAAAAAATCTGGCGGGCCGGATCAGACTCCTCTGCAGGCCGCATGTGGCCCGCAGGCCATAGTTTGAAGACCCCTGTCAGGGCTAAGCTTCCAGTCCTGGCATCCCTGGGCATTCATCACACCTCTGCCTTCCATGGATGCTCAGTGCAGTCAGAGTTGGGGGTTCAGTGCAGTTAGGAGCTTTGGACTCCTTCCACTATGGAAAGGCCACAGTGGTCAGACCTCTCTGTGGCCACTCACTGGTGTGCTGAGGCTCCTGGCTCTCCTGCATCTCCCAGTTTGGTCAGGCCTTTCTGTGTGCACTCACTCGCGCGCTGTGGCTCCCCTGAGTTTCCCAGTCTCTGAGTTTCTGGGTGCCTTACTTCACCTGCATGAGCCTGGGTTCACGGGGCTTCGGGGTTTCAGCTGGGGCTGGGGTTCAGTGCAGTCAGAACTGGGGTTCAGTGCAGTCGGGGGTTTCCTTTCCCCTCCTGCCAGCCTGGCTATCAGCTGCCCTTTCTCTCTGTGAATGCGTCTTCCTACTTCAGAGCTTTGAGGCTCCCAATCTGTTCCGATCCGTGAGCCTCTCTCCTTCTTTCCAGCCGTGGATCTCCTGCTCAGCTAGTTTTCCTGTCATTCTGTCCCCTAATTGTTATTTTGAAATTGTTGTGCAAGGCTGCAGTCTAGGCGTTTACCTAGGCCACCATCTTGGTTCTCCTGTACACATATGTTTAGATCTGTCATTGTCAATCATGAATTTGGTTGACCTGTTTATTATATTGAAAGGGCAAACAGCAATATTAAAATGTTTCTTCTAATTAATTTCCTTCCAAACTTCACAAATCTATGCACAGGGCTACTAGTATAGATATAAAAGCCTAAGTGACCATTTGAGCATTCTACCAGTAGCTATGATGTGCACTGACCACCAGGGGGCAGACATTCAATGCACAGGCATGGAAACATGGAACAGACTGATGAATCTCAGAGGGAAGTGGGGAGGGTGGAGGATGGGAAGAGATTAACCAAAGATCTTATATCTCTGGCCTGTGGGGATCAGGCCTAAACCAGCGTTCCAGCATCCCCCAAGGGGTCCTCGATTGTGAGAAGTTGCAGGCCAGGTCTAGGGACCCCACTGGTGCACATGCACCAGTCCTCTAGTTTATTTATGTATTCACAGTGCACAAGGTTTCTGTTCAAATAAAGTTTTCACTTAAAAAATACATTTAAAGAGGCTTGAAATGTACCAATAACAATACGATCTGCTCATGTTATAGCTGAAAATCCTGAGGACACAAATGGAATGTGCTTTTACTTTAGCAAAAATAACACAGCAAGTTACTGGCAGGTCCAGGCTTTGTCCAACACTCTTTTCTACATACCACTATTTCACCATGAAGCCCAGCAATGTCTCATCATTGGAATATATGAGTTTTGGAAAAGTCAAAATAGAAAGTAAACAATAACTAGAGAAAAGATCCTTTTCTGAGATTCAGAGTGAACTCTCCTCTTCCAGGAACTTATAGCCATCTGTAACCGCCAAATATTTAAGGCAAAGGAATTGTCCAGTAGGCACTGGAATATGAAAGTAGTTAATGCTATTATGGAACTTATCATTTTTCTTAATGCAAATCAGGTAGGAGTTTGAATAAGAATGAAAACTTAAACTTCTGTTATCAAACATTTCATAGGTATATTCCTTAAAATAAAAGAGAAATCAACCGCATCCAATCCATGTAATAGTCAAATACCAGAAATGACTCGACTGCATTGCAAAAGGACGCTTCCTGACTGTTCTGGTAGTCAGGATGCTGGGCTTGGTGCTGATACTCTCTCTAAGATTTCATTGTTACTTTCTTTGCAGTTCTAGGTCCTGAGACTTTCATCTCAGATGAAGACCTCAGAACTTTGTGGAAGCCCATAAAACTCCTGAATTGTTATACAAATTTTACATATATATGCATATTTCTAGAATGTGATTCTTTTACTATACTTGGTGTAGTAACATTATATATCATAGTTTACTTCATGTTTCTTAGGTTTTGGTTCTGTTGAGCTTCTTATATAATATTCTTCAAATTTTAAACTTCCCATCATTATTTCTTCAAATTTTTTGCCCTTTCTCTCTTTTGGATCCCAATTACTAATATATTAGGCTGCTTGAGATTATTACAACAGTTCACTAATGCTCTGGTTCATTTTTGCTATTGGTCTTTTATCTATGTATATTTCATAATGAAAAATTTCTATTGGTATGTTTTCAAGTTTACTAACAATTTCTTGGAATAATGAACCACAAAAGACTGGATGGAAAAAATGAACCACAAAAGACTGACACCAAGGCACATTATAATTATTGTAAATTGGCAAACACCAGTGACAAAGTAAGGATCTTAAAAGCAGCCAGACAGAGACCGAAAGTTACATACAAAGGAACCCCCATCATACTAGCAACCTATTTCTCAATAGAACCTCATTAGGCCAGAAGGGAATTGAATGAAATATACAAAGCCATGCTAAAGAAGGGTCTGTATCCAAGAATACTGTACCCAGCAAGGCTATCAATCAAAATTGAAGGTGAAATAGCAAACTTCACAGACAAAAAAAAGGATTAAAGGACTCTATTACCACCAAACCAACCATGCAAGAAATGCTAAAGGGTCTGCTATTAAAAAAAAAAAAAAAAAAAAAAAAAAAAAAAAAAAAAAAAAAAAAAAAAAAAAAAAAAAAAAAAGGAATTGAAAATTGAAGAAGGATCACAGGGGTGAAGAATAAAAATGGCAACAAATAAGAACCTATCAATAATAACTTTAAATTTAAATGGAGTAAATGACCCAAACAAAAGATACAGGGTAATGGATTGAATAAGAAAACAAGGCCCCTATATCTCCTGTCTATAAGAAACCCAGCTCAGAAAAAAAGACACACACAGACCTAGGGTGAAGGGATGGAAAAAATTTTTTCAGGCAAATGGAACTTTAAAAAAGCTGGGGTAGCAATACTTATATAGGACAAATTGGATCTCAAAGTGAAGGACATAAGAGATAAGGAAGGCCACTTCATAATACTAAAGGGAGCAATCCAACAAGAAGAAATAACTCTGGTAAACATAGATGCACCCAATACAGGAGCACTCAAATACATAAAAAACTCCTGTAGGATATCAAATGAGATATTGACAGGAATACAATCATTGTAGGAGACTTTAATACCCCTCTATCACCATTGGACAAATTCTCTAAACAAAAAATCAGTAAACAAACACCAATCATAAATATCTCACTAGACCAGATGGAATTAATTGACATCTTCAGAACATTTCACCCCAATCCACACAATATAGAATCTTCTCAAGTGCACATGGGTCATTTTCAAAGGTAGACCATATGTTGGGTCATAGGCAAAGTGTCTTAAAATTCAAGAAGATAGAAATCATATCAAGCATCTTCTCAGATCACAGTGTCATAAAACTGGAAATCAACTACAATAAAAAACAAACAAACATGGAGACTAAATAGCATGCTATTAAACAATGACTGGGTTACCAAAGAGATCAAGTAATAAATAAAAAAAAATCATGACAACAAATGACAATGAAAACACAACAATCCAAAATCTATGGGACACAGTGAAAGCAGTCTTGAGGATATTCATAGCTCTACAAGCCTACTGAAAAAAAATAAGAAAAAATGGTAATAAATTACCTAACCTTATGACTCAAAAAATTAGAAAGAGAGCAACAAAAAAAAAGCCCAGTGTAAGCAGAAGGGAGGAAATAATAAAGATCAGAGTGGAGATAAATGACATAAAGACCAAAGAAATATACAAAAGATTAGCAAACCAAGAGTTTGTTGTTTGAAAGGCTAAACAAGATTGAGGAACCTTTAGCCAGGATCACCAAGAAGCAAAGAGAGAGGACCCAAATATACAAAATCAGAAATGAAAGAGATAAAATAAGAACAGACCCTGCTGAAATACAAAGGGTTATTAAAAAATACTACAAACAACTTTATTCCAACAAACTGGACAACCTGGAGGAAATGGACATATTCCTAGAAAAATACAACTGTCCAAAACTCAATCAGGAAGAATCTAAACTTAGTCAGGCCAGTAACTATGGAAGAAATGGAAGCAGTCATCAAAAAGCTTACAGTAAACAACAGCCTGGGGCCAGATGACTTCACAGAGGAGATTTACCAAACATTTAAGAAAAAACTAAAACCTATCCACCTCAGACTATTCCAAAAAATTCAAGAGGAAGAAAGACTTCCAACCTCCTTCTATGAAGCCAACATCACCCTAATAGCAAAACCAAATAAAGACAACATAATGAAAGAGAATTACAGGCCAATATCCTTCATGAACATAGATGTCAAAATCATCAACAAATTCTAGCAAATCGGATCCAGCAGTACATCAGAAAGATCATACACCACGGCCAAGTAGGAGTCATCCCAGGAATGGAAGGATGGTACAATATATTCAATTCAATAAATCTGATACATCACATAAACAAATTGAGAGATAAAAATCACATAGCCATATCAATTGATGCAGAAAAAGTATTTGATAAAATCCAACACCCTTTCTTAATAAAAACTCTCAACAAGGTGGAAATAGAAGGATCATACCTCAACATAATAACAGCTATATATGATAAATCCTCATCTAACATCCTACTCAATGGGCAAAAACTAAAACACCTTCCCCTAAGAACAGGAACATGACAGGGATGCCCACTCTTACCACTCCTATTTGACATAATACTGGAAGTATAAACCATTGCTATCAGACAAGAAGAAGAAATAAAATGAATCCAAATGGGTATAGAAGTAAAGCTGTCCTTGTTTGAAGATGACATGATATTGTACATAAAAAAACCGAAAGACTTTATAAAAAAAAACACTAATAGACTTATTAAATTAATTTGGCAATGTAGCAAGATACAATATTAACATCAAGAAATCTATAACATTTCTATACACCAATAGTGAACTTAAAGAAAGAAAGACTTAAAAAGCAATTGATTTACCATCGCACCAAAAAAATCAAGATTCCTAGGAATAAACTTAACTAAGAAGGTAAAAGACCTATGCAGAAAACTATAGGACACTGAAAAAAGAGATAGAGGAAGACATAAAAAGATGGAAGAACATACCATGTTCGTGGATTAGTAGAATCAACATCATTCAAATGCCCATACTACCCAAAGCAATCTATAGATTCAAGGCACTCCCCATTAAAATACCAATAGCATACTTCACAGATCTAGAAAGAAGTCTTCTAAAATTCATTTAGGATAATAATAATAATAATAGCCACAGCAATCCTGATAAAGAAGGATAAAGTAGGTGGGATTTCAATACCAGCTTTCAAGCTGTATTACAAAGCCACTGTTCTCAAAACAGCCTGGTACTGGCAGAAGAACAGACATATAGACCAATGGAATAGAATAGAGAATCCAGATATCAACCTGAATCACTATGATCAATTAATATTTAACAAAGGAGGCATGAACATATAATGGAGTCAAGACAGTCTCTTTCACAAATGGTGTTGGAAAAATTGGACAGATACATGAAAAAAAAAATGAAACTAGACCACCAAACTTACACCATACACAAAAATAAACTCAAAATGGATATAGGATTTAAACATAAGACAGGAAACCATAAAAAATACTAGGCGAATCCACAGGCTGCAAAATCTCATACATATGCCAAAAGAACTTCATCACTGATACTGCACCTATGGCAATGGAAGCTAAGGAGAAAATAAAAAAAAAAAAGGGGATTATATCAAAATAAAAAGCTTTTTCACAGCAAAAGAATCCATAAAGAAAACAAGAAAGCCCACTCTATGGGAGAATATATCAGTTATCACTGATAAAGGTTTAATCTCCAACATCTATAGGCAACTTATATAACTTAATAAAAGGAAAATAAATGATCCAATAAAAAGGGGGGGGGGCAATGGACCTATATAGAATCTTTTCAAAAGAAGACAGGAAGACCAAGAGACACATGAAAACATGCTCAAAGTCACTAATCATCTGAGAAATGCAAATAAAAACAACAATGTGATACCATCTCACACCTGTCAGAATGGCTATCATCAACACATCAACAAAGACAAGTGTTTGCTAGGATGTGAAGAAAAAGGAACCTTGGTGCACTGTTGGTGAGAATGCAGACTGGTGTAGCCACTGTGGAGAACACTATGGCATTTCCTCAAAAAACTAAAAATGGAACTCCCATTTGACCCAGTAATTCTACTCCTAGGTATATATCCTAAGAAACTAGAAACAACAATCAGAAAGGATATATGCACCCCTATGTTCATAGCAGCACAATTTACAACAGCTAAGATTTGGAAACAGCATAGGTGCTGGTCAGCAGATGACTGGATCAGAAAATTATAGTACATCTCCACAATGGAATACTATGCTGTCATATTGATAAAAAGAAGGAATTCTTACCATTTGCAGCAACCTAGATGGAACTGGAGAGCATTATGCTAAGTGAAATAAGCCAGTCAATGAAAGAAAAATACCACATGATCTCACTCATTTGTGGATAATAAATAACCTTATAAACTAATGAAAAAAAATGATAGGTACACAGGCAGTGAAGCATCAAACAGACTGTAAAATTACAGAGGGAAGTTTAGGGAGAGATGCGGGGGATAAGAGATCAACTGATGGACTTGTGTGCATGCATATAAGCATAGCCAATGGACACAAGACACTGGGGGGTGAGGGCATGTATGGGAATGGGGTTGGGGGGGGGCAATGGTAAGATATGTACACATATAATACCTTAATAAAAAGATGGAAAAATAAAATAATAATAATAATAATAATGAATGTATACTTTAACTAAAAATTTTAATTATTTTTTAAACTTAATGCAAATATACAGTAATAAAAATAGTATGTTACTGGCACATGTATATACAAATTGTACTAGTAGATTAGAATTGAGCATCCAGAAATAAACCTATATTATTTATGGCAAATTTATTTTTATAAGGTTCCAAGACCATTCAATGGGGAAAGAATAGTTTCTTCAACAAGAGATGTTGGGAAAACTAGATATCCACATGCAAAAAAATGAAGTTGGACCAGTATTACACTTAATAAACAAAAAATTAAAATAAATCAAAGACAAACATAAGATCTAAGATTATAAAACCTTTAGAAAAACTTAGGGTTTTCTTTATATTTAAGATTTTGAATTATGTGATGACTTCTTATATATGACACCAAAAGCACAAGCAAGAAAAGAAAAAGTTAAATTAGATTTCATAAAAATTAACACCTTTTTTATATCAGAGGATATTAACAAAAAAGGTACAAAGAGAATAAGATAAAACATCTCCAAATCTTATATTAGATAAGAGTATATAATAGTATCCAGTATATATAAAGAAATATTATAACTCAATAACTAACAGACAATTGACTCAATTAAAAATTAAAAATTAAGGATTTAAATAGACAACTCTCCAAAAATTTATGCATTGGTCAACAAGCATATGAGAAGATGTTAAAATCATTAATCATTAGAGAAATTCAAATCAAAATCCTAATTATATATCACTTCTTACTCACTAAGTTAAATCTAATGGAAGATAAGTGTTATTAAAAATGTAAGAAAATTGGAACCATTGTACATTATTGATGGGAATGTAAAATTGTGCAGCCACTGTGGAAAATAATTTGGTGGTTCCTCAAATAAACAAATAATTACCATATGACCCAGCAACTCTACTCCTAAATTTGTAGCCAAAATAACTGAAAACAGATATTCAAATAAATACTTGTACACAAATGTTTAGAGCAGCATTATTCATAATAGCCAAAAGATGGAAAGAACCTAAATGCCCATTAAATGCAGTGGCTATGGACTAAATGTCTGTGTCCCTGTAAAATTCTTATGTTGAAGCCTTAATCTCTGAAATGATGGTATTTGGAGTTGAGGCCTTTGGAATGTAGCTAGGTCTCAATGAAGTCATAATAGTGGAGCTCCCAACAAGGGGATTAATGCACTTTATAAGGACAGACCAGAGAGTGCACCCTCTCCCTGTCCGTCTTTCTCTCTCCCTTCCTCCCTCACTTCCTTATCCCACCACTGCCAATAGGTCCAGAGACATGGAAGCAAGGAACAGACTGATAGATCTGAGAGGAAAGAGGGGAGGATGGTGGGAAGAAATTAACTGAAAAATTTATAGACATATAAGTATAGTGCCGTGAAAGTCTGGGATGGGGTGAGAGCTAGTTGAAGAGGGGGCAAAGGAGGAAAAAATAGGACATCTATAATACTCTCAACAAAAAACTAAATTAATTTTTTAAAATGCAGCAAGAAAGAAGCTGCTGGCAAACCAGGAAGACACAGAATCTGCTAGAATCTTGATCTTGTAAATCCCAACCTCAATACTGTGAAAAATCAATGTTTATTATTTAAGCCACCCAATATATGGTATTCTGTTATAACAACCTACCCGAGTAAGACAGTATAGATAGATGATAGATAGATAGATAGATAGATAGATAGATAGATAGATAGACAGATAGATGTAGGTATATAAATAATATATAGATATATACCTATCTATATGTATGTATCTATCAATAATCTATCAATAATATATATCTCAATAATCTACCTATTTCCACACAATTTAATATTAGTCATTAAAAGGAGTGAAATACCAGTACATGCTATTACATGGAAAAACCTTGGAAACATACTAAATCAATTAGCCAGGCACAAGGGCACATATTATATGATTTCAGTTACATGAAATATCTAGAATAGCTGGATTTATAGAGACAAAAGGCAAATTAATTTTTTCAGTGTCTAGGAGAGGGAGGAATGGGAAGTTACATTAATGGATACAAAGTCTCATTTTTGGGATGGTGATACTGTTTTGAAACTAGATTGAGATGAATATTATGCGACATGTGAATGTACTAAATGCCACTGAATTGTACAGCTGAAGATGGGTAATTGTGTTATGTAAGTCATCTCAATACAAAAAAGGCAGAAAGGGAGAAAAAAAGAAAATTATCAATTGTTGAACTGCTGCTATATATTAAGCTCTGTGTTGAGATTATGTATTATGCATTTAAGTCCACTAACCAACTCTGTGAGTCATAATCCCCATTTTAAAGGTGAGCAAATAGAGGTTCACATGACTTAATTTTCACAACTAATAGGACATGGAGCTGGAATTCCAACCCAAGTCTATCTTACTCCAAAGCCTGCACTCTTTACAATCCCCTCAAGAGCCTTCCATAGCTAGCCCCTCATTATTCTGTCCATAAGGATTTGTGAAATTTAATCAGGCATAAAGCACAGCTCTTAATATCCCATACCAACAAACCCTGAGAAAAAAATATTCAAACTAAAATTTCATTTTTGTACAAAGATCTTCCTGAAATTAAAAACAATATTTTTATAGACTGACAGCTATCAGAGGGAAGAGTTGGATTGGATGAAAGGAGGTGAAGGGATTAGCCAAATAACATTCTGTATATGCATAACCCATAGACACAGACAACAGTATGGAGATGGCCAGAGGGAAGGGGATGGGATTGGGTAGAGACGGGCAAAGGGTGATAGTGGGGAGGAATGGGGACATCTGTAATAATGTCAACAATAAAAATAAAGTAAAAAACATAAAATGAAATAAAATAAATGAAATTGTCTCTTCTTGAAAAGGCAAGAGAAACAAACTTTCTTCGTTCTAGTCCAAGCTTCCACAGATCTACAAGTCTTGACCTGAAATTGGGGTGCTTTCCTGGCCTCAGGAAGTCTTTATCCCCAAAAAATATCTGTCCCCTAATGCTTTAACTCTCTTTACTAAGAAGATAGAGCATTTTTTTTTCACAATTGGTAAAAGGTCTGAAGACAGAGCTACTCCTTGGAGAGGAAAAACATTGGTATTTTGATAAGGGAAGATTATATAATTCCATGAGAGCAGCTTTTAATATTCTGAGGAGGGACAGGCAGAATAAAAGACTAAACCTGCCCCTCCTGAAGCCACACAGAGTGTCTGTCACAGAGCAACAAGAGTTGATTGCAGCTTTGTCTCTGTTCTATCATGGAACCTCAGGCAAAGCCCTCTTCACTGGCCCAATGTTCTTTAATATTCTGTGATTCTTTATAAATGTGCTCAGGGCCAGGTCCATTTGCATTCCTATTAATGATAAGCAAAGCAAAGTCCTTAGCTAAACCATGAAGTGTGGTTTTGTTTATACTTCTTTTATTAAGATTAATCACTATTTAAGGCCTCATGCCTTGATTACAGGGATCCTGTTGTGACATAAGAGTTTAAACATACTTTTCAAATGTGAAATATGTTTTCAATTAAAGCCATTCATGGTCCCAATTGAGGAAAACTTTTATTTAAATAAATAATTAGTCTTGGCAAGAGATTCATAATTTATGAATATACAGTTTGAATGTTCTGATTGTTGGTCTCTGCATTTATCTTTACAAGTGACAAGTTTCTGTATTTATGCATAGTATTGGGCTAGGAGTGATGTAGGTCTGACTCATTGGAAACTTATTTTCTAAGGCAGTAGCTTATTCAGCTGATCTTCAACAGATACTCCACACTTCCTCTGCATTTTCTTTTGCTGAATTCTTGATCAGAATCCTACATTGTATTAGTGTTGTTTGACTTCCTGGGTCAGAGATACTGCTGAGTGTTAAAACACACAATCACACCCAGATATTTTTTCAACACACCACAGCAACAATTTTCAAACTTTTTCATCTCATGAACACATAAACTAATTACAGTGGAATTTGATTCCTGAACTTAATTCATTCTAGAAAGCTGTTCGAGATGCAATTTCTTTGAAAACAGAATCACACAACCCCCCATCCCTGCCTCACACACTGAAATAATGTCAATTGAATTAATCCATTTCGGGCCCCCAAAAGCAAAATAAAAACAAAAAACCATGAAAATATTCATGGCACAATTTCCTGAGATCTTAATTAACAATGTGATGTTTAGCAGTAAACATTCTCTCCTTTGTCACCTAGGAGGTGTATGACCCATCTTGTAGGGTCAAGAACTGAAGTTTTTTGTTTGACAACTGAGATACTTTTTCTGTGAACACTTTGGTTGAGAACAGAACTCAAGAGATGTGAGATGTTTGAGAAATGAGGTATCAATATACTAAAATTCTGTGGCGTTCCAAAACATAGATTATATCTTTTTCCACTCTGACAAAAAAAAGTATAATTTTGATTCATTCATATTGAATGGCTACTGTTGTGTTGGCTGTTGTCCATTTTCTTATTTGACAATCTAAGGGAAAAGAGGTCTGTGCCCCTGACTACATAGTTAGGTATTGCATGTTTTATTTTACTTATTTTTTATTGAATTTATTGGGATGATATTGGTTAATAATATTATATAGGTTTCAGGTATACAATTCTATAATACATCATCTGTATATCATATTGTGTGCACAGGATCCCAAGTCAAATCTCCTTCCATCACCATTTATTTCCCCATAACCTCTCCTACGACTCCTTTCCCTCTGGTAATCACCACACTGTTGTCTGAGTCTATGAGATTTTTGTTTGTTTGTTTGTTTGTTTGTTTGTTGTTTGTTTTAAATACGTTTTTATTTATTTTCAGAGAGAGAGAGAGTAAGGGAGAGGGAGAAGAGAGATAGAAACATCAACGAGAGAGAAACATGCCTTGGCTGCCTTCTGCAGAGGATCTAGACTGCAACCTGGTCATGTGCCCTGACCTGGAATTGAAGCCAATGACCTCTTGGTGCATGGGAGGATACTCATCTACTGAGCCACACCAGCTGGGCTTGTTTTATTTTTTATTCAACCCCTTCACCATTTTTACTCAGCCCTGCAATCTCCCCTCCCATTCCACAGCTGTCAATATGTTCTCTATCTATATGTCTACTTCTTTCTTCCTTCCTTCCTTCCTTCCTTCCTTCCTTCCTTCCTTCCTTCCTTCCTTCCTTCCTTCCTTCCTTCCTTCCTTCCTTCCTTCCTTTCTATCTATCTTTCTTTCTTTCTTTCTTTCTTTCTTTCTTTCTTTCTTTCTTTCTTTTTGTTAGCTTATTTTGTTCATTGGAGTCAACATAAGAGTGAAATCATATGGTACTTGTCTTTTTCTGACTGGCCAATTTCACTAAACATAATGCTCTCCAGGTACATCCATGCTGTCACAAAGGGTAAGACTTCCTTCTTTATCATGACTGAATAGTATCCCATTGTATAAATATACCACAGCTTTTTTAAAAAAATTCATTCATCTACTGATGAACACTTGGGCAGCTTCCAAATCTTGGCTATTGTAAATAATGTTGCAATGAATATAGGGTTGCATATATTATTTCAAATTGGTGTCTTGGGTTTCTTTGGACATATTCCCAGAAGTGAAATTGCTGGGTCATAAAGCAGTTTCATTTTTTATTTGTTTGTGGTCACCCCAATACTGCTTTCTGCACTGGCTGTACTAATTTGTATTCCTACCAACAGTGCAAGAGGGTTTCCTTTTCTTCTCATCCTTACCATCACTAGTTTTTTGTTAATTTATTCATGATAGCAATTCTGTCAGGTGTGAGGTGATATCTGATTGTGGTTTAATTTGCATTTCTCTGATGATTAGTGATATTGATCATCCTTTCTTATGTCTATTGGCCATCCTTATGACCTCTGTGGAGAAGTGTCTGATCTGAATAAACAGATTGCAGCTAGTGAAATTGAAGCAGTAATCAAAATAAATAAATAAATAAATAAATAAATAAATAAATAAATAAATCTCAACAAACCAAGGCCTGTACCACAGGTGAATTTTACAAAATATTAAAAGAAGAACTAATACCTATTCTTCTCAAAATAGTATTAAAAAAAATCAAGAGGAGGAAGATTCCCAAGCTCATTTTATGAGACTAGCATTATCCTAATTCCAAAACCAGATGAATACACCATAAAGAAAGAAAATTATAGGCCAATATCCCTGATGAACATAGATGCTAAAATCCTCAACAAAACATTAGCAAACCAGATTCAGTAATACACTAAAATGGTCATACACCATGATCAAGTGAGATTTATTTGAAATTTGTAAGTTTGGTACAATATTCACAAATCAATAAACATGATAAACCACATAAACAAACTGAAGGATAAAAACAACAACACATGATCATATCAATTAATGCAGAAAAATAATTTGATAAAATCCAGCACCCATTTGTCATAAAAAACTCTCAGCAAAGTGAGAACAGATATCATGGGAGATGTCTTACATGACATCTCACAGGCATACACTTGCAGTCACCAGCAAAAAAACCAGGACATTTCCATATCCACTGAGAAGAGCCACCCAGAAAGAAACAACTAGGCCTTAAATAGTGATTAATCTTAATAATAAAGGATCTTTATTACAAACCCAAAGGCAACATTATACTCAATGGGCAAAATCTAAAAGCATTTCCACTAAGATCAGCAACAAGACAGGAATGTCTGCTTTTACAATTCTTATTTGACATAATATATACTGGAAGTCCTAGCCACAGCAATCAGAAAAGAAGAAGAAATAAAATGTATTTCAATTGGAAAGGAAGTAATAAAACTCTTATTATTTGTCAATGACATGATACTGTATACAGAGCCCTGAAGATTTCACCAAGAAACCAGTAGGACTAATAAATGAATTCAGTAAAGTAGTAGGATAAAAAAATAAATATTCAGAAACCAATTGCATTTTTATATATCAATAATGAACTATCAGAAAGTGAAACTAAGAACACAATCCCATGTACAATTGCTTCAAAAAATACCCTAGGAATAAATTTAACCAATTATGTAAAAGACCTATATTTGGAAAATTAGAAGACACTAAAGAAAGAAATTTAAGAAGATATAAATAAGTGGAAGCATATACCGTGTCCATGGATAGGAAGAATTAACATACTACACAAAGCAATCTATAGATTTAATAAAATTCCTATCACAGAAGTAGAAAAAATATCCCAAAAATTTATTAGGAAGCACAAAAGACCCCAAATAGTCAAAACAGTCTTGAGAAAGAAGAAAATTTGGAGGAATCACACTACCTGATGTCAAACTATACTACAAGTCCATAGTAATCAAAACAGCATACTACTGGCATAAAAACAGCATACTACTGGCAGAAAAAGAATAAAAAGCCCAGAAAGAAACCCATACCTTTATGGATAAATTAATGTTTGGCAAAGGAAACAAGAATACACAATAAGGTAAAGAAAGTCTATTTAATAAATGGTGTCAGTAAAATTGGACAGATATGTGCAAAAACAACAACAACAAAAAAACTAGATCACCTTCTTACACCATACACAAGGATAAACCCCAAATGATTAAAGGCTTATATGTTAGACTTGAAACAATAAAAGTCCTAGAAGAAAATATAGGCAGTAAATTCTCAGACATTGCTCATCACAAAGGAAACCATCAACAAAATGAAAAGACAAACCACTGAATGGGAGAATATATTTACTGAAACATCTGATAAGGACTTAATATCCAAAATTTATCAAGAACTTATAAAACTCAACACCAAAGAAAAACAACAAAAATCATTCCAATATAAATATTGCATGTTTTAAAAATTCTTGAAGTAGTTACAACAAGTTGAAAATCACTTCTCCACAGTATTTGAAAAATCATCTCTCCATTCCATTCCATTTCCTTTGCCTTCACTATAGTCAAGTATTTATCTACAAAGCAGGTAACTAGAAGCCTTTCCTTTATAAATAAAATCCTACCTTCAAGCTGCTCAATTTGTTAAAATCTTTGTGATGTGGTCATTTCAATGCTGGATACATTGTTATGGCATAAGTGCCATTTATGGGGAAGTTATAAGAATTCAACAAGGGTTATGGTAATTATTAGGACAAAGAACAATCTCCCTAAGGTATAACCTTAAAGAATAAGTCACAGTTTAGGGATAAAGGGGAAATAAAGGAAGGGCAAAGCCAGGTTGGATTCAATACAGAATATCCATGAAGATCTGTAACACTTCCTTTTCAGGAATATAAAAGTTGATAGTGTCTTATTATATTGAAAGATGGGATTATGCCTTATAAATTCTTGCTACAATCAACACCCTGCTCATAGTGAGTGCTCAACAAAAGTTAGATGGTAATGGGGAGATGGCAATAATGAATTCAAACATTTGTCAAAATTTATTAATTCATGAGGACTCCTTTTTATGTTGTTTTCTCAGAAAATATACTCCATAACTTCTAAGATTTTGTTTAATACATGATATACACATACCATATGTGTAGAATTAAGGTAAAATATGGTCTTTGAAATATGATACTACCTTGAATGTCAGTGTTTCTCAAAGGAATGGGTGATTTTGCCCTATAGAGAACAATTGACAATATCTGGAGACATTTTTGGTTTTCACAAGATGGGAAGTGTTATTGGCATCTAGTGAATAGAGGCCAGGATCATACAATGCACAGGACAGTCCCCAGCAATAAAGAGTTATCTGGCCCAAAGTGTCCATAGTGATCAAGTTGCGAAACCTTGCTAATGGGGAAAAGAAAATGCCTTTAATATCTGGGTTCTGATAGTGACAGAAATAGAATGTTAGGGATCAGCTATAATTGAAAGAAATATTAATCATGCTCTGTTAACCGAGATTGTTTTGTTTTGATTAAAGAAATCACATTCTAACCTGTGAGGAGTTGCACACTGAACCTGAGAGCTCACCTGGAAATGTTTCCCATCCTCCACATCCTGGAGCTGCCTATTGTCATTGAAGGATTAACAACCTCATTGCAGAAACCAGAGCCTCCAGACCTTTGCATATCACCTGCCCTTTGAAGGATTCCAGCCCTCTGCATGTCCTAAGCCCCTTAAAGACCCCTAGCCCTTTATATATCACCAACCTTTGAAGACCCCCAGCCCTTTACATACTAGCAGGCCTTTGCAAATCTCCAGCCCACATTACATTTAAACTGCCCATTTTGCATACCCTTTTGCCTACTTCCACATGTAATCTTCATCCTTCTACCCAATATAAGCACCTGGCTTATAGTAGGGAGCAGAGCAGATTTTTGTGAATGACCAGTTGTTCTCCCATACTGCCAGCATTATTGGAATAAGCACTATGTGATTCAATCCTGTGTCTGCTGAATTGGCTCAAGTAGTGACACCAGCCTGAACCCATTGATTGTCTGGTTGCAGTTCCTCATATCAATCTCTCTTTGCCTATATGAAACTACACTACACTCCAGTTTATATATTCCACTTACCACTATTGTATAGGCTATAAGAAGAGTAGAGAAAATAGATTGTCCCTGAATCTTTAAGTCAATTGCAATTTGACAGTCATATGTGAATGGTGTTTGAATATACCAGGCCATGTGAGTAAATCTCACCTAGAAGCCAGGTAGAAGTGGGCTTAAATTATTCACAATCACATGTTTATCTTTGAATCACTTTCACAGATGGGGCCTCTGGTTGCAAACCGTCCCAGGAGAGTTCAAAGAGGCATACACTTGCAGTAACCAGCTAAAAAACCTGAACATTTCCATATCCACAGAGAAGAGCCACCCAGCAATAAATAGCAAGGCAACCTAGGCAAGCCTGGGCTCCTGTGCAAATCAGCTTCTTAATTGCACTAGGTCCTCTAATAAATTTGTCCAGGAATTTGTGTAATAATCTGTGACATTTGCATGATGCTTTTAACTTTGGAAAGGGTTTTCCTTTTTATATTCTGGATCTCCTGAAGAGGTTTGCAGAGCAGGGGCAGGATCAGGTAGAAAATTTTGGATCTTATCCACAATCTACTGGGAAAGCACCCAAATTCAAAAACATCCATAATCCTTATATGTTAAAGACAACTGTACTATATAGGACTTTGAGGGAGACAGCTTTCTCAGCACTGTTCCCGCTTATATCATAAGTTTGGAAGCCTTAATTGGACTGCAGTTTGGTTAGAGAAAAGGAGATACAGCAAAGTTTTGCGCTGAGCCACATATGTTATTCAGCCTTCATGCCAAAGGAGGGACCAGCTTAATCATAATGTAGACCTCTTTTGGGAGGCTGTATATTTGAGGTTGCTGGCCACAGTGAAAATGCCTTTGAATGGGAAAAAGGCGGATAGGTTCCAGAATCTAGTGATATTTTTCCATCCACATCATTGGCCAATCTTTACACACACTTCCTGAAGTATTTAAACTGTATGGAGGCGAGGCTCCAAATTCACCCCTGCCCTCATCCCCTACAGAAAACCAAACTCTTCAATCCTTCAAAGCAACACTTTTCTCCAGTGCTTTGATACCACACAAACATTAATATTTTCCAGAGCATTGGGCCACCAGGGGGCTAAGGGGCCACAGGACTACAGAAAAACTTGTCTTGCTTGGTGTCCACATGGACTTTCCCAGGATAGCCTAGGAGAGTTGCTAGGGTAGCCACTAAATATAACTATGCCAGCTTCACCCTTCACCAGGAAGGAAATGGGAACCCTGGGCCATGTAGGCGGGACAGAGAGTTCTGGCTCTTTCTGGAACTCTACTTAGGCTCCCAGTGTGTGCTCCTGGGCAACAGTAGGAAGTACAGCTCCAGTGGGCTTTCTCTCAGCTCAAGGCTGTTCTGATAATGGGTAGGGAAAAGGTTCCAGGTACCAGCTTAGAGTCCAGAAACACAGATCCTCGCTCCTCCCCTTCCCAGAGAGATGTAATAAGAGAGATAAAATCAAAGCCCAGCTTTTGGGCTGTGTGACCACTGGGCCAGGAGATGCTGCCAGCTAGGTGACCAAAGCACCACCAGGTTTAAGGTAGAAATCTCAGGCTTGTTGTGAGGGTGGGATCATTAGGTCAGCTCCATGAGATTTCAAGAGGGTGGCCATTATGAGTGACAGAGTATAGGGTGAGAGGTGGGGGTGGGGTTGGGTGATATCTCACATTACATGAAGGCACAAAGATCAAAGAGTCACCCAAGGTTCTGGAGAGAGCCCCCCCCCATGCCACACACACACACACACACACACACACACACACACACACACGAGAGAGAGAGAGAGAGAGAGAGAGAGAGAGAGAAAGAGAGAGAGAGAGAGAGAGAGACCACTGTCACTGACACCACTAAGCAAGTTACTCCCTCATCCTACTATCCCACTATCCACCCCCACTCCCTTTCAATCTTGGTTAGATCCTGGGAAAACAAACCCATGGGTGAGAGGGGCAGGGATGGAAGAATTAGGCTGTGGTCCTATATGCTGCCTTCACTGGATTACCCTTAGACCCGTCATGGATCTAAGCCCACCCCAGAGGATCCCAGACCTGTCCCTAGCGACTCAGGGTCCGGCTGTCTCAAGGTCAGCCCGCCAATAGCCCCAGCTCCGCTGGCTCAACTCCTCTTCCCTCTGGGATGACCCGTGATTGCCTGCTCAGTCTTGCCGCCACCTGTCCTGAGCCCGGGCTGAGAGGGGCAGGTGGGGGTGTCACTGTCCAAAGCAGGGGACACTCAGAGCAATGGGCAAAAAGAGATTCTGCAAGCCAGGCACCCGGAGGCGCTGCGGTCCCTTCAACTGGCGCTCAACCTCCCAGTCTCTACCACCACTGGGGGAGGAGGAGACCCGAAGGAAAAAAAAATAAAAAGAATGAAACAGAAAATTCCCTACCGAGGGGGAAGAGATGAGACGGTGGGGCAGGGCAGCAGGGGCTGACTTGGGGTTGCGGCTGAGGCTTCCTTCCACCCCTGGCCACCAAGCTGCAGAGAAGGCAGGAGCTGCTGCCCCTGCAGGCTGCCCGGTCCTCCCTCTTTCCTTTCCGGATCCCTGACTCCCCCGCCCCGCCCCGCCCCTCCCTCCCCTGCTGAGAGGGGGGGGTGTGTGTGTGTGTGTGTGTGTGTGTGTGTGTGTGTGTGTGTGTGTGTGAAGCGACAGCCTGGGCTGGGGGGGAGGTGAGAGGTGCTTTCACCCACCTCACAGTCTCTTCCCCACCCCTGCCCTCCTCTCTCTCACACGTACACACACACACACACACACACACACACACACACACACAAAGTGCGCGCGCGACGGGTTCTCTAGCTCGCAGCCACCCAAAGGGAAGGAGAAAGAACAGGAGCAGAGGAAGCAAGGAGCAGATAGATAGGAAAAGGAAGAGCTCAGGGTTAGACATTTTTGGAGCTAGAGGTGGGGAAGAGAAAGGGAGAGCGCATCCTTGATTTCCCCCCTTCCCTCTTTGCTTTTCTCTCTCTTTCGCTGTGTATAGCATTTTTCAGAAGCTGCAGCAAAAGGGGACAGAAACCTAATCTGGAAAGATTTTGAGGGGTGGCTGGGGCTCCTGCCAGCTTCTACCTAATAGCTGGAGCTTGAGTGTGCATTTGTATATGTAAGTGTGAATGCGGTTCTCTCTCTCTTTCTCTTTCTCTCACATTCTCTCTCTCTCCCTCTCTCTCTCTCTCTCTCTCTCTCTCTCTCTCTCTCTCTCTCTCTCTCTCTCTCACACACACACACACACACACACACACACACACACCTTCTGTGTTAGTTACCCCTGTCAATTTCCCCATGTCAGCTTCTCTTCCTGTTATGGTGTGGTTGACTGCGTGAAGGGAGTGCGGGCATTTGAAGGGACCCAGGTTAGCGCTGAGAACCAGGAGAAGCTAGTGAAAGGTAGAGCAAAGAGTTTCAGGACGCTGGAAAGGGAAAGGTATAGGAGAGTCAGACAACGAAAGGGAAGTTTGGAGATGTTTGATCAAAGAGAGAAACTGAGGTAGGAGCAAGTATTTTCGTTCTTCACAGCACCCCGCCCCTTTTGCTGTGCTCATCAGCCCACCCGCCCAGCAGCCTGGAGGCCCTGAGCTGTCCCAGGCGGCTCTTTGCGTGCTGCGGGAGAAGAGTCCTATAAGGTGGCTGAACCGTGATCCCTGGCTCTGGGACACCAGAAGACGCAGATCTGAATAAATCACTTCACCTGGGGTAAGTGGACAGGTGGCTCTGTGCCCTGGGCTTTGCTGCGGGAGCATTTCCAAAGGGTGGAAAGGTGCAGGTTGAGTGAAGGTGTGGGGATGGGAATGCTGAGGACTGGGAAGCACTGGATGTGGGCTGGGGTGATATGGAGCAGTGCAAAGGCAGCAACAGATTGTCTTTGGACACAGAAAGAGAGATGGTAGTCAGAGGAAACTCTAGGGACATTAAGATAAGGTGGCTTGGGATGTTCTCCTAAACCAGCACTTTGCCCTACCTTTGGACAGTGATCTGCTCCATTCCTGAGTAGGTATTAAGCTCCCTGGGAACCTGCTCTCTGGCCTCTTCAAAATCAGCCGGGAAAAGGGCATGGGAATAAAGATGCTGGCCCTTTTGCCAAAAGCCACTTCAAGATGCAAAGGATGAGCTCATGAGGGTTCAGGAACAAGGAGTTTATTTTTGTTTTATATTCTTCAACCTTAAGAAATGGCCAGATTAATCTGCCTGGCTTCCTTAAATGAAACAGGAAATGCAGATTGGGGAACATCAGTCAAACCTCTGATCCAAAGTGGACACCCTCCTCCCTGCAAACACACACACTAACTTAGGCAGTTATGTTCATTACACACACACACACACACTAGGCTGTATTCACAGATCCTGATATTTCTCCCTGGTTTCTAAGAATGAGACTTAAAGAATACTTATTCCACATTTCCAACCTGAACTCCCTGGCCATAGTCAGGTGTGTGGTAATGGCTGAAAGGCTAGCAATGTTATCTCTCTCACAAGAAATGTCTGGAGTCTGGAAACCAGCCTAAAAGACAGTATCTTTGAACTTTACCTGAGTTTATTATACAAGTAAGAGAGACACAGTCTAATAAAAAAATGCCCTTTTTAAATATTGTTCGTATCTGCTCTGGCTTCAAATGAGAAATAATTACTCCATTGACATAGTACTCAGACCTGTTTGACTATTGCCATATATTTATGTCCATAGCATTTAGCAAATATGGTAAGTTTATATGTCAGCATTCATAATTGTCTATTGTCAGCTATTTTTTGTATTCTACAGATTATCTGTATCATGTCTCTTTTTCTATAGACTCTTAAAAAGCTGAGATATAAATGATGTCAAATAGTACTTCTCACTCAGTCTTGAACATCTGCTTATTCCAAATAAAAAGGCATAGAAATACATTCACGTAGTATCAAGTTGGTTTCAAAGCAAATGGTTAGCCTGGGATAAAGGAAATAAACAGGGTCAAGAGGAGCCTCTGTTACACTGTTTGCAATGTTGAAGAAAAAACTGAAAGCCACTTGAAATCTATGTTTGGTCTCTGGAACATGCTGGTTTCATGAAGTTTCACCATATATGTGGTGTGTGTATGTGTGTGTGATGATTTCATATAATATATATGTGTGTGTGCATTTTGTGTTGTGTATATTTTTTCAAGGACTTGGATCAACCCCATACTACAAATCTGGGCTCTGTGTTCCTGTAGCAAAGAGGAGAGCAGATGAATTTGTGCTTACAAAGCACCCAGGCTCTTCTGTTAAACTTTCTGCTTATTATTATGTTACTGGAATACAAAGAATTACCTCCTCCAATTCAGCAAATGGGAGAAACCAATTTTTGCATTAAGTGGAACTGTTTAGGTGGCATCAGGCAATTTGTTCTAGTGTTCACTGCTGAGGGACAGAACGGAAAGAGGATTACTCAAGCAGGATCTGAAAAGGTGCCCATTCTGTTACATTCTGTTGCTTTTTTAAGGGACTCATAAGCAAATATCTTCTCAGATACATTAAAATTACACTTTGCCACAGATAACAAAGACCAGCCTTCATACAGGTAGGAAAGTACTGGCAGCTTCATACCTGGGAAGAACTGAAAGTGTCAGAAGGGATGAAGCCTAAGGCATAGGCCTTTGCTGTTCTTGGTGATGTATCTGGCTGCCACAGTGGATCCTGATCCATGGTTCCTCAGGGACAAAGAGGTAGACAGTGCAGGGATCCAGAACCAATGATATTGCCAGTATTATTGACACAGGTTCACTTGACTTCAATGTATGTTCCAACATAGAGACCTAGACTATATCTGCCATCTCTACCAGCTATAAGAGTGATAGTCCTATAATTCCATTCTTCCTCAAATTAACAACTAAAATCGGAATGATACACAGAACCACAACACTTAGAGAAGGCTTGGCCAGAAAATAAGAAGAGGAATAGGATAGAACCCAAAGATGTTTTGAAATACATGGGGGGAAAAAAAACAACCTGCTATTTGCTTTCCTTTGCTTAGGTTAGAGATAGAATTAGTCCAGAAAGTTGATTCAGATTAAAGCACCCTAAAATTGCCTACAATTTGTAGTATAAGCACTGAGTAAATAGTGATAGAATTCGTTAGAAACAAAGAATTTAACATGTTGCACTACATTTTTACTTTGCTATATTATTTTAATACTTAGCATATTAAATTCTTATCTACTAGCCAGGTAGGTGCTTAATTATCAAATGGATACTTCAAATGTGTTATGCTACTTTCCTTCAGCCTGCTTCCAAATATTCAAAGTCATCTTTTGCCATAGCTCCACCACTGAAGGAAAGGGACCAAAATGTTTCTACATGCTTTACTTCTGCCAAAGGTTCTCATTTTCAGCTAAGTACACTAAGCTATTCTGTAGTCCCTTGTTAGCTGGGCAATATGAGGGGCAGGACATTTCTCCCCAAGGTGCCACCAACCTAACCTGGCCTTGTCATTTTCCAGGTTATCAGGGAGGGGTATGACAAAGTTTTCAGCCTGCAGACAGAAATGATACTTCATTCTAGGCACAATTGCAACCAATCAGCCCCAGATTGGGGGTAAATTAAGACTAGCTACCAAGCCCAGAGCTTAGTAGCTGAGGTTTCCATAGTGTCATCTTTTCTAAAACTCATGTGCCTTTCCTTCTGTTGATGAGTCTTTTAAGCCCTTTGTCTAGTAAAACTAATCAACCCATCCCAATATCAAAGTTTGAATTCTGAATGACTCAAGCTATGGTCTTATAAACAAATGCATACATCATGTTCCACCAAGTAAGAACATATGATTTTGAAATTATCAATAATAATAATTCTATCTAATAGAAAAATAATATGCAAATTAACCATCACTCCGCTACATCCACAAGCCATGCCCACCAGCCACGCCCACAAGCCAATCAGGAGCGAATATGCAAATAAACTCAATCAAGATGGCTACTGCCACAGAGAGCAGGAGGGAGGCTTGGGTTTCCCAGGCAATGGTGGAAAGCAAGCTTTCTGCCTGCCCTTGCCAGCCTAGGCTTCCACTGAAGGCTACAAAGTTTCAATGATAGAAGGTAAACAAATCCAAACAGAAATGGTGGCAGCCATGGAGCTGGAAAGAGCAGGAGGCTAGGGTTGCTCCCAACAATGAAGGAAGCCAAGCTTTCTGCACACCCTGGATGGCTCAGGACTCTGTTCAAGGCTATAATGTTTCAATTATAGAAGATACATAAATTCCAACAGAAATGGCTGCCACCACAGGGTAAACAGAAGGCTTGGCTCCACTCCAGGGTACAAAGTTTCAATTATAGAAAATAAATAAATCCAAGATAGCAGGGCCTCTTCTTGGGTCGCCAGAGAGCATGGCCAACCTGCAAACCACCACAGGCCCCTCGCCCAGACTGCCCCACACCCCAAGGGAACCATCACCCTGATCTGGGACACCCTTCAGGGCAAACCAGCTGCCCCCACCATGCACTAGGACTCTATCTTATCTAATAATATGCAGGTTGATCATCACTCCAACACACAAGATGGCTGCCCCCATGTGGTCAAAGATGGCTTTCCCCATGTGGACACAAGATGGCTGCCACAAGATTGCCAGCAGTGGAGGGCAATTGGGAGGGACCAGGCTTGCAAGGGAGGGTAGTTGGGGGTGACCAGGCCTGCAGGGAAGGGAAGTTGGGATGGACCCAGGCCTGAAAGGGGGGGATTAGGCCTGCAGGGGAGGGCAGTTAGGGGCAAACAGGCTGGCAGGGAGCAGTTTGGCACCAATCAGGCTGGCAGGGGAGTGGTTAGGGGGTGATCAGGCTAGCAGGCAAAAGTGGTTAGGGCCAATCAGGAAGGCAGGCAGGCAAGCAATTGGGAGCCAGCAGTCCTGGATTGTGAGAGGGCAGTTGGATATCCCTTGAGGGGTCCCAGATTGGAGAGGGTGCAGGCTGGTCTGAGGGACACACCCCCTGCACAAATTTCATGCACCAGGCCTCTAGTAATAATAATAATAATGATGATGATGATGATATCTGCTGGAGCAAAGCAAAAATTATAGTTCACTGGGTCAAGGGCACTTTGCAAGCTACCTATATTTGGTTTTCTATCACCCATTGCAGAGTTGTTACTTAAATGCAATTGCCCCAGCTTTTTGCCTTAGCAAAAGCAAAGAAAGAGCAGATGATGGAAAACATTCAGTGATCATGGCAGAGTCCAATATCTTCACTTTATCTATAGAGAAATTGTGATCCAGAGAGTAGAAATGATGAAATCACACGGCTAGTTAGTGACAGAACCAAAACCAGAATCCAAGACTGCCTGCTAGTACTGAATAAATTTCCTAAAGCTCTTTGGAGATCTCTAGGAAATCAAAAGGAAACTAAAGGCAGGTTTACTAAGATCACACCCTTTCTTCCATATCAAACTCATATATACATGTTTATATTTACACAAGAGGCCCAGTGCACAAAATTTGTGCATGGGGGTGTGTGTGTCCCTCAGCTCAATCTACATCCTCTCCAATCTGGGACCCTTCAATGAATGTTCAACTGCCCGTTTAAACTAGTAGTTGGACATCCCTCTCACAATCCAGGACTGTTGGCTCCAAAATGCTTGCCTGCCTGCCTTCCTGATTGCCCCTAACCACTTTTGCCTGCTAGCCTGATCACCCCCTAACCACTCTCATGCCAGCCTGATTGATTTCTAACTGCTCCCTTGCCAGCTTGATTGTCCCTAACTTCCCGCCCCTGCAGGCCTGGTAACCGCTAACTGCTCTCCCCTGCAGGCCTGATCCCCCCAACTGCCCTTCCCTGGTGGCCACCTTGTGTCCACATGGGGAAAGCCATCTTTGTCCACATGGGAGCAGCCATCTTGTGGGTTGGAGTAATGGTCAATTTGCACATTACTCTTTTATTAGATAGGATAGAGTCCTGGTGCATGGGTGGGGGCCAGCTGATTTGCCCTGAAGGGTGCTGTAGATTAGGGTAGGGGTTCCCTTGGGTCGTGGGTGGCATGGGCAAGGGACCTTTGGTGGCTTGCAGGTTGGCCATGCCTCCCCCCACCCCCCATGACCCAAGCAGAGGCCCCGGTATCTGGGATTTATTTATCTTCTATAATTGAAACTTTGTAGTCTTCAGTGGAGTCCAGGGCAGGACAGAAACTTGGCTTCCTCCATCACCAGTGAAACCCAAGCCTCCTGTTCACTCAATGACTACAGCCATTTGGGGGGGGGGGTATTTATCCTCTATAATTTAAACTTTGTAGCCTTGAGCGGAGGCCTGGGCCAGCCAGGGTGTGCAGGAAGCGTCACTTCCTCCATTGCTGGGGGATACCCAAGCCTCTTGATCTCTGTGGCTGCAGCCATCTTGGTTGGGTTAATTTACACACTCGCTCCTGATTGGCTGGTGGGCATTGCTTGTGGGCATATTGGAGGTATGGTCAATTTGCATATTACTCTTTTATTAGATAGGTTGTTCATTGTCATATATTTGTCTTCTCACTACTTGCACACACACACACACACACGCGCGCACTTCTATTTTACTAACTAAGAAAACGTGGCATATGCCTACAGCTAGCATATTCAGATGGAGGGCAAAATTAAACATGATGAAGATTTAACTGCTCACACTTTTCTTGCTGATCTGGTTCACAAGGCGCCTAGAAAACCAAGTCTTTGCAGCTCCCTATTAATTTTGAAGTAATAGAAGCCGAAGAAATCCAATGACTATGGCTCTGGTTCTATATACTCAGTCTTGGAATTGACACCCATAAGTACACACACACACACACACACACACACACACACTCACAAATGAAATAAAAAAATATTAGTCAGACTATTTTATAGCAGACTATGATTTTTTAAAAAAAGGTTTGTTAGGAGAGGGGGGGGGTATTATTTCTTAACTCCATCCCCTAGGGTCTATGCTTGGTTTCCACTAATCCCACCCTACTTTCTTTTAGAATCTGAGAAAATAGGCTTATGTAAACATGTCTATTACAGCCCAGAAGGAAGAAGTGAAGAACTTTTACATTATAGTGAGGATATCACAAGGTCAAGAAAGAAAGACTAAGATGACATGGGCTTGAGTTTTGCTATTCTAAGTGTGGTCACCACACCAATAGCACTACCATCCACTGGAAACTATTTATAAATGCAGAATTTTAGACCTTTCATTAGACTTACTGAATTGGAATCTGATTTTTAAGAAGACCCTCAATGATTTGTTTGCATACTCAAGTTTGAGAGTTGCTGAACTATAGTTTATCCCAAAAATCATCTGAAAGTCATTTGAAAAGAAACAATGTGTGCTAGGCATTTAGGGACAATTCATGTAGCTTATCACTAAAAATTATAAACTTTCCCCATGTCCACTTCTCTCATCCATCATAAAAGCATTAAGTATAGGCAGGAGAGGTTATTCAAAGGGAGTCAGACCACAGGATTGTTCTGTTTACCAGAAGGACCTGAGTTCAAATCTTAGCTGTGTCCACAAAAACTAGCTGTGTAAATTTGTGCAAGGTACTTTGAGCCTCAGATACCTGATTAGTATAAAGGGATTAACATTGAAATTGAGTTGTTAATATTAACTGAGACACTATAAGACACTAGCCTACTATAAGTAATCAAAACATGAAAGATATTATTATAAGTAATATGATTTGGTCAGTAATTTTAGTTTGCTAGAAAACTCATCACTTGATGTGATGTCTTGAGGTACCTAGCATCTTGGTGTGAATCACATTGAGATTTCCACAAATATAATACTAAGAAAGACAAACAAAATATTTGAACAAAGTGGAGGTCCAAAAACAAATATTATTCTGGAAAAATTAGAAGTGTCCCTATTCACTTCACAGAATAAGACTGAAGTCAGAGTGACCCTATTCTATATAGCATGTATCAAAATTATCAAGTTGGAAAGTTATTAGTGATGTTCTTTCTGTATGTTTGTACATACATGCAGTAGTGAAACACATTTACATCCAGACTCATCCAGACAGACACACACACACACATAAACAGACACACACATGTCCTTCAGTAGACCAACTATGAAAAAGTAAAAGATGAAAAGCATTTTAGGGACAAAAATAAATATTACTGGATTTCTGGCCTGATAGCAATCTGTAAAGATGGATGAATAATAACTCCTAATTCACATGATGAATGGGAGATTATATCTGGGTTAAAACAATGATTTAGGTAAAGGCGTAGCAGAGAAAGTAAATAAATAAATATTTCTTTAAAAAACGTTTTTATTGATTTGAGGAAGAGAGAGAGAGGGGAAGAGAGAAACAGATGAGAGAGCACCATGGATGATTGCTTCCTACATGCCCTCCTATGGGGACAAACAGAGAAACTCAATAAGTATTTCTTAATCTTAGCCAACAAAAGGGGGGGAAATGTTACAGATAATTTCCCTCCTAAGCTACAATGATTTTTTCCCTCCAGAAACTAGTGGTGTTATATAAGAAATATTTCACCTTACCAGCACCTTACAAAAGTCAGCTCAACAACAGTTAATACCTAGAAAGTGCTCAGTTACGTGTCAAACATTTTACATGTAATATTTCATTTAAATCCTCACAACAACTCCATGAAATGGATACATTATCATTTTTATTTTACAGATGAACTCAAAAGAATTAAAAATAACTTATTCATGTTATAATTTAATAACATAGGTAAATGTTATGCCTACCACTACTTTATAGGTGAAAAAATAACAGATCCTACTTTCTCCCAGCTCATAGAGTTCTCTACCTGCTCAGTTTTTCTCTAAAGTATGTAACCATGATTATTGAATTTTATAACTTCCAATAAATTTCAGTAATATCACTAAGCAGTAGATTTTCTAAAGACTTGTTGATTGGTGTATCTAATCTGGGAAGCCTGATTGCAAAGACACAGAAACAGACACCACAACCTCTGAGTCCCATTCCCTTGGCATGTTGGAAACCTCAAGCTTCTTTTGAAACAGAGGACGCCCAACATCTGTTGACATTTAAGAGGATAAGATTAATGTGGCATTCAAAATCTTAGATAATATAAATGACAAATTTATAATATTTCTGGAATCACCCTAAACTAAAAAATATCAATTGCTATCAATTATTTAACATCTTTGCATTAGTTCTTTATTGTAGCCATAGCAGACCTCCACACTTTAGCAGTTTTAAACAAACACAGATTTATCATTGTTATAGTTATATAGGTCGGAAGTTTGACTTGGGGATCATTAAAGGAAAATCAAATTGTTTTCAGGCATGAATTCACTTCTGGAGGCTCCAAGGGAGAATCTATTTCCTTGCCTATTCAGGTTGTTGTCATAATTTTCTACCTTAGAGTTGTAGGACTGAAGTCCTGATTTATTTGCTGCCTGTCAGTTGAAGGACATTCCTAGCTTCTAGAGGCCACACATTCCTTGGCCCATGGCCCCATTCTTCCAACTTCAAAGCCAGCTAAGGCAGATTGAGTAACTCTCATGCTTTGAATATTTTCTGCCTCTTCTTCCTTTGCAGCTCTCTCTGACTATTATGCCCCCCTCTCTGCTTTTGAGAGCCCCTGTGATTACATGGAGCTCAGTGGATAATCCAGAATAATCTCTCCATCAACCTTAATTCCATCTGAAAAATCTCTTTTGTCAGATAACCTAACAGATTCACAGGTTTTGGGGATATATTGACATATTTAGAGGGTCATTATCCTGTCTACCACAATCTTCTTTGTGTTGAGTGGTACAAGTACATTATCTTAAGCTTCAATACAGTATTTTGTGATAGTTATTATTATCCCCATGTAACAGATTAAGAAACAAGATCAGGCAAGTTAAATTGTATGCTTAATATAACATAGTCCATGATGGAGGTAGGATTAGAATATTGGTCTCTTTTCCTCTAAGTCTTGCATTTTCTCTTGGCCTCCTCATTGCCACAAAGCTCTTTTGTTTGTTTGTTTTTCTTTTCCTTTTTGTTAATTTTTGTGTTTTCTCTTTTATTTAAATGATTGACTAGGTAATTTATGTCTATGGTTAAAAATTAAAATATGTATATAAAAAGGCATTTAATGAAAAAGCTTGCTGCTAATCAGTTTCACATCTATTTTATTGCCACAACCTCTTCCCCCACCCCATTTTCTTTTTCTTTCTTTAGAACTTCTGGATGAAAATACAAGAAACTGTGAATTAATGTTCAGAAAAATCTTTACTTCAAAACAAAATCTCTCATATCCATTTTGTCCTTTTGTAGTATTCTCTGTACAGTGTAACTTTGGAAGAACTAATATCTGTGTTAAAGGACAAGTCTTTGGACCAATCTCAAAGAAACTCCTGACTATGCTCACTTTTTAAAAATGTTTTATAATCCCTTTGGCCTGTGACACTCACCTGAATATTCTGTACTCTCATACCTCCATATTGTTATATATTATTATATATTATTATATATTATTATATATTATTATATATCCCACCAATGTTTTCTGAAAATTCCAGAATCCAGGAATTACAGTAGTTAAAAAGGAGAGAGAGAGGGAGGAAGGGAGGGGGAGAGAGAGAAGAAGAAGAAGAGGAGTGGGAGGGGAAGGGAGAGGAGAGGAGAAGAGAAGAGAGAGGAATGTCCATAGTGCATACTGGGGGGAAAATATAACAATTCATTAAATATAGTTATTATCTTTCCATATAGTAAAAGATAATTCTATTTTAGTATAAATAAGCCCAATATCGTATTTATAAATAATATTTAACATTTACAGAGCTTTCTAACTTGGAAAAACAAAAACAAAAACAAAACAAAACATGGAACTCTTGCATATTTGTAAACATTGAAACAGATTGCCTTATAGTATGGTAGCATATTATACAGAAACAGACACAGAAAACAAAATATGACAAGTTTGTTTAAACAAATGATTGAATAAAGCTTATAACAAAATCAATACACCACAGTTAATTATTTTTGTTATCCCTGCTATGAATATTGTTCTTTAGCTATAACTTAGTACTGCTTCTTCCCAGCATAGCAATTGCATGCAGTACTTATTTGCCTTCTAGTAGCATAAAATAGAACACATTATCATCTTCTTTTTCATTTCTATCCTTTGAACCAGTGTTTTTCAAAATGTGGGCAAATGATTCATTATTTACTGTGAAATCAGTTTAGTAGGTCACCAGCACCACTATTTTAAATGAAATAAGTTAATAGAGAAATATATGAATCTCTTGTATTAAGAGTAAACATTGTTTCATGAAACATGTTTAGTATTTTGTGTGTGTGTTTCTGTGTGTGTGCAAAAGTGCACATTGGTGTGTATATTGGCTTCAATGTAAAATTTCTCTTGCTCTGGGTTTTTTGGCAGAAGTTTTATAAATATTTATGTCAAAAATGTTTGAATGGTTAGAATCACTGACCAGATGTTACAAATAATCTTTAAAAATAAATGAACATCGCTGGGACCGGTTTGGCTCAATGGATAGAGGGTCGGCTTGGGGACTGAAGGGTCCCAGGTTCGATTCCGGTCAAGGGCATGTACCTTGGTTGCGGGCAGATCCCCAGTAGGGGGTGTGCAAGAGGCAGCTGATCGATGACTCTCTCTCATTGATGTTTCTAGCTCTCTATCTCTCTCCCTTCCTCTCTGTACAAAATCAATAAAATATATTTAAAAAATAAATAAATAAATGAATATCTGCCTAAACATTAAAACCTTAATATTCCTGAACTGTAAGTGAATCCATGCTGTTCCTTGACATTGTGGTCCCTAATCTATGGCAATGCCTATAAAGTAACAAGGATTTAAAGACAAGGTAAAAAATCTAATAAAATGGGAATGTTTTCTCTCTATGATTCAAGAACATCTGGAGATTTATAACATATGGATTTGGAATAGGGTTTCCCAGTTGTCAGTTACATTTCCATATATTGGATACAATGGCTAAAGGGTCCTGAACAGTGCTTAATATGACCTGAAAGTCTGCAGCTTACATAAAATATCTCACCTCAAGAAGCACCAGATAACTTTATTCTGCAGGCTGTGCTGTAGTCATTACCCAGTGGTAACCTCCAGAAAGAAAAACCAAGTTGGTCCTAGAGCAAATTAAGCCTGAAACATTGTTGGAGGCAAAAATGACAAAACTGAAACTCCCCTACTCGGGCACATCATGAGAAAGCAGGGTTCCTTAGAAAGGCCTATAGTGCTAGGAAAATAGAAGGCAGTGGGAAAAGAGAATGATAAAATATGAGATGGACTGACTCCATAAAAGAATCCATAGGCATGAGTCTACAGAATCTATACAGGGCTGTTCAAGACAAAACATTATAGACACCACTCATTCAGAGACTCATCAGGAATCAGAGCCAAAACATACACTTCCAAAAATAAAGCTGATAATTTAGATTGTGATAAGGTTATAGAGGACTTTGTATATTTGGCTGTGGATGGATTTAATTTAGTGGATGAGAGAGAGAGAGAGCAATTAATTTTGAGAAGAAAAAATGAAATAATGATAGCAATGTTTAGGAATGATTATTCTGGAAACACTATTCAGGAAGGATTGATAGAAGACCAAGCAATGTCAGGCATATCAAATCTAGATATGAGGAGTAAGCAACACTGTAGTTAAGGTGAGAATTTGGGTCCAAACTCATTTTGGTGTAATTCTAGCTCTGTGATTCTGAATCTTAGTTTCCTCACCTATTATGAAAAGAAGATAGCAAGAATACCTGCCTCATGGGAATATTTATGAAGATCAAATGATTTCATACATTTAAAGCACTTAGCATAGTACCTGATCATAACACTGGATTCAAATCTATCATTATTACTGTTATTATTGTTGTTGTTACTGTAGTAGTAGACCTGAAAAAGATGGAGCATAAAGGACACCATCAAGAAATAGTAGATACATTATGAAGTAATATTGTGTATGGGTAATGAAGTTAGTTCAGGACAACTACAATTTTTATCCAGGTAACAGAGAATGGTCATGCCATAAGGAAATGTCAATTTGGAGTAAGTTGGGAAAATGAGTTGAGATTTCAATATAGTATTAAGTTTGAAGTAAGGCAAGACATCCTTGTGAAAATGCCCACCAAAACATTTGAGATGTGGGAAAAGCGCTCAAGAGAGAGGTTAGGATATGAGATGAAAATTTTGGAAGTCATAGATACAACTATTTTAAAATTTTTCTCTAAAAATAGATTTAAAATATTCAAGGAAGAAAGCAAGAAGAAGAAGAAGAAAACCAGCTAAATTAGAACCTTATATTCCACATTTATTGGAGGAGAGGAGCCAGAATATGAGAGATTGAAGTTAAAAGGAGACTTGTATGAGGCACTATGGATAATTCACAAGAATATATATTTGCTCTGTGAACTTAAGATGTTTATAATATAGTTGAAACAATATGACTTATAGACTTGTGATAGAAAGCATTAGAAAGTATGAAATATATAATAAAATCAAATTTAAAATATAAGCTCTCAGTTCCAAAATATACCTTATTTTGTTGACTAGAGAAGTCAAGAAGGCTTTATGGGTATTTCAGCTCTTAAATGATGGATGACATTTGGAGATATATCAGGAGGTACATTTCAGATGAAAGGAACTGTGAGGTCAAAGGCCAGGAGTTAAAAATGAGCAGTATGGAGGACAAGAAAGGGAAGAAAGGGAAGAGAGGAACAATTCTCAAATCAACCTTATAGCTAATCTCAACTCCCAACTCAGGGGAATTAAAAAAAAAGTTCAGTCTCATCTTGGCTTTAAAGCTAGGTGTTGAATGTCATTTATTTTCTGCTATGAAACTAGACTCCCAGCTTTATCAGTTAAGTGTCTGAGAGGACAGTATTATTGTTAACAAAAACAAAGAATGATGGAAGAAAAATAGATTACGGATGTGGGGTGGGAGACAGATGATGAGTTAAATTACAGACATGTTGAGGTCAAGATGCCAGTAGGATATCCAAGTACAGGTGTTACAATAAATAGGCTTTTTCAATATTTGGGCCTAGGACTCAAAAATAGAATTCCAAACTGGAGATACAGATTAAGGAGTCATCATCCCATAATAGTAGCACAATGATGACACAACTATTTTATTATATTAAAAGCATGAAGACAGAGCTTTCCAAATAATTTATTTAATCTTCACAAAAACCCTCTGAGATCACACAAGCAGTATTTATTGGAGCAGGATTTAAACCCAGGCAAGTAAAACTCTAAAGTCCATGCTCAAAGTTACTACATTACAGCAGACATTAGTCCATGGAATCAATCACTATAACAGAGTAAACTAAGAAATAAGTGAACTACTGATCTCTGGAAATACTAACATTTGAAAAGTAGGTGGGAGAAAAACAGTTTGAGAAGATACAAGGGAATATAAATGTAGATGAAAAACTAGAAGTGACTTCATAATCATCAGAGGAGAAAAAAGGGGGGTGGATAATCAGCATTAAAGGCTGTAACCATTGGATTTGACAATTGGAGGAGCCCTGAATAATGTAATGATTAGAGAAAGCACCAGCAAACTATTTTCATAAGCCAAAGCTGGCCCACCCTCTGTTTTTGTATGGATTTCAAGCTAAAAATGTCCTTCATATTTTTAAATCCCTGAGAAAAATTCAAAAGAAGAAGAATTCATGACATGTGAAAATTATAGGAAATTCTATTTCACTGTCCATAAGTCAAGTTTTATTAGAAGAAAGTCACTCTCATTCATTTATTTTTTGTCTATGGTTGCTTTCATATCACAATGGCAGAACTGAGCGATAGCACCAGAGTCCTTCTGGCACTCAAAGTCTGAAACTTTTACTTTCTAGGCCTCAGAATAAACATGGTGCCTTAAATTAGAGTATGGAGTCTAATGTCAGATTACTTCTGCTTAAGTCAAAGCTCTACTATGTGACCTTGGACAAGTAACTGGAAAGTTCTAACTATCATCATCCATAAAATGGAGATTAAGATAATAGAGTTGTTGTGAAGATCAAATAAAACAATTAATATAAAGTGCCTCATCCAGTGGCTTGTTCATAGTAAGAACTTAATAAATGTTAGATACTGTTAATATTCACATATTATAGAAATTAGTTAAGGAGACAGAGCTAAACTGTACTGGGTAGCAAAAGGAATTGGAGATGTAGACTACACAAATGGAAATTTTGCATTTGAGAATTATCACAGTGGAGCTGAGGAAGTGGAAGGAAGTAGCTTGAGAAGGGGATTTTAATTTTGGATGGACAGCTTTGAACAGATCTGAGAGGAGAATAAGAGAGTGGAGACATTTGAATATCTGGGGAAGAACATACTGAGGAGGTAGGAGGTGGAGGGATCAAGAGTCAAGGTAGGGAAATTAGCCTTAGAATGGAATATAAACACTTCAAAAATAAAGTAAGATACAAATATATTTGTCAGGGATCAGAGGAAGTTCGTAGTTCAAAGACTCTTTCCTCTGCGTGGAAGGAGAAAAATTTTTTCTGTGTGAAGCAGGGAAGGGGAACATGAGGAAATAGGATGTATACCTGCCCAAGAAATTCAAAAGAGAAGCTTGTATGGAATAGCACTGTGGGCTTAGCAGAGCTTGGAAAACATGAATTTGGGGGCATCAATCTGTATAGCCATGTGACTTTCTCTGGAAATGTTCAAAAGCTTGGGAAAAGAAATCTAGAAAATGGAGGATTAGGTTGAGTCAGAATTTGCAGGTGTTGAAAGACTTAGAAAATGCAATGCCACTACTAACAACAACTTGATCCCATATTATCCTGTCCCTGGAATCACTGTCTTCTCAGTAGTCTCCATAGCTTGCTCATCTTTGTCATACCTGGTCTGATATTTAATTTACACAATGGCACAGCCTCCACATACATTTCTGAATTTCTTTCCCTGAAATTTCTTCGCAACATGATAGTAGACTTCACTGGAAAGCTCTGAGGAGTAACAGAATATGTGACTTTTATGGAGAGATAATGATACTGCCAAAAAATAGGAACTAGTGCTTGAGACAGTTGAGTGCCTATTAGGACTCTATGAACCCAACAATAAAATTCTTTTTAATTTGCAAGATGCAGGATGCAAGCTTTATGGTGTCCCAGCATAGATCCAAATAAAATGCTACAACAGCTTGTGTGTTAGCTTTAGTTCCTGTGAGATTCAAGAGGTAAACTAACAGTTATAACAGGCCAACTCTTGTCTGGACAAACTAACGACAGAGCAGTGGTGGGTAAAGAGGGAACATGTCTCCCTAAGTTGCCTGAAAAGACCAGAGATGCAGGGAACAAATACTTTAGGAGTCAAGGTGGCAAGGAAAAAAAGGAACAACACTTGCTCTCAAATAGGTGCCCACTGAGCCCTTGGTGACATGCAGATCAGCTGACACACAGAATAGGTCTGAGGATGCTGCACACACTACCTTCAGAAAGCTTGAGCCTCCTACTGGTGAAAGGCAGTTTCCTATAAGCATTGATCCATCTTGCTCTAACCTTCTGGCCCGGTGCCCACACAAATGTGCATTCTCTTTAGAGGCTGCCAGGCTCATTTGGTGGGCCTAATAAAATATTGTAGAGAACCGGTCTGCAATCAGATAGCATTGCACATTAGCATTTTTCACTTACTATTTTAAGTAGAATAGTACGGTGTCAAGAGCACTAACCCAGAGGTCAAGAGTCCAGGGGTTTAAGTACTAGCTGTGCTATTTGCTGAGTGTGATATTAAGCAAGACATTCAACCACTGAGCCTCAGTCTTTAGCATTTGTAAAATCGGGATAATAATAGTACTATCCTTATAGAGTTGTTGTGAGGGTCAACACAGAGTCTTAGCACAGAGTCTGGCTTATGATAAGCGCTCATTAGCTGCCATTATTGTCATCTTCACCATTATCATCAACATCATCATTTCTATTTAACATATAATGACCTTGAAACAAACAAAATTGGACTTGCTCTGCCACTTACTGGTCATGATTTTGGGCAAGTCAGATAAAATTTCTGAGCTTGTTTCTGTATCCTCAGTTTAAATAAGACTTGATGACCATACAGGATACTGTGTGGAAAATGTATTCAGTACTCTCCAGACATTCATTTTCCTTTTGAGAAAGCTCCACCCCATTTTACAGATAAGACAAGGGACCTGAGAGGTAAAGGCTACAGGAATGAAGCTATAGGAAACCAAGAATGAGAACACAAGGCCCTCTACTTCCAACCAAGGCTCTTCCCATTTATATTTTCCTGGAGCATTTGGACTTCTACCAAGAATAGAGAATCCCATATGGTCCTAGCAGTGGAGACTCTGATAATATTTGTTCTTTCCTGCTGCTCACTATCCAGAAAGGCAGCAGTATTGACTGAGCTCCTTTCAGGTAGATGTCAAAAGCAAGAACCTCTCATCCTTCTCTGCTCCTGTAGCAACTGAGTATTATTTGAAAATAAAGAGCTCCATCTATCTTCATATTTAAAATACTTTCCTCTCCCCACTACCAACTGAACTTGGTTTCTGAGTCTCCGTTAGGTGAGCATTGTTCTATTAAGCTTCAGTCCTTGTTAAAAAGATGAACTCCTTAGGACCTTCATACAAGGCCTACTACCAAGGATCAGTCATCAGCTCAATAGTAGAATTCAGATGCTTCAACTCTTTTTTCTTTCTGGGAGGGGAGAAAGAGAGATTTAAGATATAAGACATTTTTCAGGCCTCCTATATAGCTAGGAGACACTGGAGACATCAGGGGAGTCATGATAAATAGAAAGAACAGCACATAATGGTAAGCTGTTAAAGCAGATCGTCTGTACCCTTCCTGAGTATGAAGGGACAGTAAAAATCATAGAGACATCCCTAGAATATTGAAAAGAGCATGAGCTTGGAATGACAAGTTCAAGGTTCCCAAATCATGAACAACTTTTCTTAACCTCGCTAAGCCTCCATTGTTGTTTTTTGCCTATAAAGTGAGATAATGCCATCTCTCTCACTAGTTTCAAGAGTAAAAAAATATATATTTATGAATATACTTATACATTTCTGTGCAGATAAAAGGATTATTAGGACTCTGGCATCTAAAGGTTCCTGGTAAATTTCTCAAGGGAGGTTCAAGCCTGCAGTAACCTTGACAGCTAATAGCCAGGCCAGATATTCCCAGGGTTCCTCCCAGCCCTTTTACTATGAATTGAGTGTTTTATGCAACGGACATGCTTCATCTCTGAATCCATTTCCCTCCCCATATCTGGGAAAGGGGAAGAGTTTATCGACTCTCCCTGGGACCTGCAGCAGTTCTGATAGTGGAGCAGTAGAGGTGGCCAGAGCAGAGGGCAAGGCATTTGAGACTGTATGTCTTGACACTGGCTAGAGGCAGTCTCTAAACAGACATGAAACCCATGTAATCAAACTGGGGAGGCAAAAACAATTATGATGACCTCTCAGGATGTGGTTTGGGAGTCATTAAAGCAGTAACATAATTAGCTTGCCAAATCTGAAAAGGCAGACACATTCCAGCAATATGGCAAAAATAGTTGTCTTAGGGAATAAATAAAGCAATATATAAACAATTGCTTAAGCTATTTGCTACTTTTTATCTTCACTTTCCTCCTCTTTTCTGATATTACTGGGCTCAGAGATGCCACAATGGTGGCAACCAGAGGAAGATAGTTGACAGGAGAAGGAAAATGGCTGGGTTCAAGGACCCCATTTGGCCAGAGATTGCAAGTCCCAGGGGCCTCCACAGTCTTTTCTGTGAGGAGAGCATGCAGGCTTTCCCACTGAGAGATGGAAGAGCAATGAGACCTGCAATAGGGCTGTGAAGTACCTAAGGTCCACTTGTGTGACTCAGCTCTAGTCACACAGAGATGACTAGTCTTCATCAAGTGGAAACTCCGGTTATGTGAGGTAGGTAGGTAGACAGAATGGCAGGATGCTGGGCTTCCTTGCAGGGGTATTTCCATCATATTTTCCTCTTCTCTTTTCCTAAAAAAGCGCTAAACTTAAAGTGACAGAAATGGGGAAGTCATTATGAGGAGGCAAAAATCAGAGAACAAGACCAGCCACATTGTCCCTCAAACCAAGCAATTTAAATGTATTTGTACTCTCTACTAGATTTTATTTAATTTATTTTATTAACATTTGGTATATACCAGACACTGCTTTACAAATATTAACTCTCATAATAGCCCTAAGAAGTAAACTGCATAATAATTCCCATTTTACAAATGAGGAAAGCAAGACGCAGGGACATTAAGTAAACTGCCTAAAACAACACATCTAATAAGTAGTGGAAATGGGATTCAAAACCAGGGTGGCCCCATTCGAGAGAAGAGACCATGTTCTTAGCCTCTATGTTAATGCTGTCTGACAACTTTCAAACTGAACACCTACCATGTTATATGGGAATTCTGCATTTTTATGGAATTCTGCATATTTTCCCCATAGTTAATTGTTTGCTAATGATTTTACTCTGGTTATAGGATCAAGTTTGTACTGATCAGTAGGCTCCTACCAACTCTCTAAAAGTATCTTCTGTTACTCCTACTCACATATACTAGACTCCAGCCACACCAGTCTGCCTGTCCCCAGCACATCTCTGACTTTCCTCATGCTTTTCTCTCCCAGTCTAAACATTAATGGTAAGCTCCATGAGACACAAGGATGAGGCCTTAATGGTTCATTTCTAAATTCCCAGGACCAAACATAGGGACTGCATGATTACACGAATTTAACTAAGTTTAATGAGAGGTCTCTACATTGCAGGAGAGGCTTCATCTCTTTTCTAGCTGCTCCCTGCCCCTGAAGACTGACTTACCATTGAGGCCCAGAACAATAATATAATTATTGAAGTTTATAATTTCAAGCACCAAGATCCTTGGACTCTACTTTTCAACTTATCATTGTTCTAGTCAAAAATGGTATTTCATTCTGCCTCCATTTACTTTCCCTTTCCAATATATAGAAGTAACCATAGAACTTTGTTATATTGAAGTGTACATATATTTGGGTAGGGTGGGAAATATTCTGGCTTGTACACAAAACAAATTATTATAAATGGCTTTGGAATAACTAAGTACATAAAATGCAAAGTATATTTTTATATATTATCTGATAATATTCTTTTAATCTTTCATAAATCTTCATTTGGTAACTCTTTTTTCTCCAGTGGATTCATTCAAACATGTACTACTAAAGCCAAGCCCCTAAAAGGAAAAAAAAATAAGGGTAATATTCCTGTGCTTCTGTGCCTACTCTGGAAGCAAAAGGGATGCTTAATTTAAATTAATAAAATAAAAATAAAGGCATCATGTTTTCTAGGGTTGGTGTCCAGCCACTGTCAATCTGTAAGATGTCTGTAATTTGCAAGGCCAAAATTAAGCATGAAGATATGTGCTAATATCAAGCAGAGAGACAGTGCTTCATAGGTGAGTAAGAAGGAAGACAGGCCAATGAATTTAAGTTATTCAGCCCCTACATGGATTGCCTCAAAAAGGAAAATCTGGATAGAACCAACAGACTTGAAATCTGAGTAAAATAGCAAGAGACATGAATTGGTATACAATAAAATTGATCTGTCATAATTTGGGTTAGCCCTGCCTAAAGTCAAGTTCAAACATAGCAGTTTAATACAGATCTCTTCAAGCTTTACAGTCACAAGATACAATGACAAAAATGAATTGAGAAAAATCAACAATGGCTTCAGAGATGGTGGAAGCTACCCACCTCCTCCCAGGACCAAACTAGAATTACAAATAAATTATGGAACAATCATCCTGAATAACCAACTGAAGTCTGACTAAACAGAAGCCTTAAAACCAAGGATTTATAGAAAAAGCCATATCAAGACTGGTAGGAAAGTAAGAGACATGAAAATGGCTGGCCCCTTTCCCACTGGCAGTGGTTGAAGTCCCAGAGGAATATCTCAGTTTCAGGGGATCCTTAAGGGAAGCACAGCATTGAAACCCAAAGCTGGTCTCTCATCTAGGCACCAAAGCTAGGGATAGGCCTCCACATAACATCTGGATTTTATAGACTGATTCATTTGCCTCTCAGCAAAACCATTATTGTTTGTCTCATGTTCAGTTCTTGTAAGTGTATTTCTAGTATCACATGAGCTCACTCATCTAGGGGAAATGATGAACATCATAGACTGATGAACAAGAACAGACCTGGAGACAGGGAAGCATCTATCAGACTGTTGGACCTCAGAGGGAAGGTAGGGGAGGGTCGAGATAAGGGAGAGAGATCAACCAAAAGACTTGCGTGCATGCATATAAGCCTTACCAGTGTTTTGTAGTTTTCTGCATATAGGTCTTTACCTCCTTAGTTAAGTTTATTCCTAGGTATCTTAATTTTTTTGGTGCAATGGTAAATGGGATTGCTTTTTTAGTCTCTCTTTCTGTAAGTTTACTATTGTTGTATATAAATGCCAAATATTTCTTGGCGTTATTTGTATCCTGCTACGTTGCCGAATTAATTTATGATTTTTATATACAATATCATGTCATCTGCAAATAAGGAGAGTTTTACTTCTTTTCAATTTGGATGCTTTTAATTTCTTGTTGTTTAATCGCAATGGCTAATAGTTTCAGTACTATCTCAAACAGGAGTGGTGAGAGTGGGCATCCCTGTCTTGTTGCTGTTCTTAGGGGAAATGGTTTTAGTTTCTGCCCATTGAGAATGATGTTAGCTATGGGTTTATCATATATGGCTTTTATTATGTGGCAGTGTGATCCTTCTATTCAGACCTTATTGAGAGTTTTTATCCAGAAGGGGTATTGGATTTTGTCAAATGCTTTTTCTGCATCAATGGATATGACTATGTGTTTTTTATCTCTCAACTTGTTTATGTGATGTATCACATTTATTGACTTGAAGATATTGTGCCATTCCTGCATCCCTGGGATAAATCTTACTTGGTCATGGTGTATGATCTTTCTAATGTGCTGCTGGAGCCGATTTGCTGGAATTTTGCTGAGGATTTTGGCATCTATGTTCATGAGGGATATTGGCCTGTAATTATCTTTCATTGTGTTGTCTTTATCTGATTTTAGTATTGGGATGATGCTGGATTCATATAATGAGCTTGTTTGTGTTCCTTCCTCTGGAATTTCTTGGAATAGTCTGAGGAGGATAGGTTTTAATTTTTCCTTGAATGTTTGGTAAAACTCTCCCGTGAAGCCTTCTGGCCCTTGGCTTTTGTTTTCTGGAAGCTTTTTGATGACTACTTCAATTTCTTCTATAGTTATTGGCCTATTGAGATGTTTAGAATCTTCTTGATTGAGTTTTGGAAGGTTGTATTTTTCTAGGAATATGTCCATTTCCTCCAGGTTGTCCAGTTTGTTGGAATAGAGTTGGTCATAATTTTTTTTTTTTACAATCCTTTGTATTACTGTGGGGTTTGTTGTTATTTAACCTCTTTCATTTCTGATTTTGTTTATTTGGGTCCTCTCTGCTTCTTGGTGAGCCTGGCTAGAGGTTCATCAATCTTGTTTATCCTTTCAAAGAAAAAGCTCTTGGTGTTGTAGATATTTTATATTGTAATTGTTTTCTGTTTGTTTTTTTCTGGTCTCTATTTCATTTATCTCTACTCTAATCTTTATTATTTCCTTCCTTCTGCTTACACTAGGCTTCTCTTGTTGCTCTATTTCTAACTCTTTGAGTTGTAGGGTTAGGTAATTTATCACCATTGTATCTTGGTTTGTTTGTTTGTTTGTTTGTTGTTGTTGTTTTGTTTTTGTTTTTGTTTTGTTTTTGTTTTGCAGTAGGCTTGTAGAGCTATGAACTTCCCTCTCAAGACTGCTTTCACTGTGTCCCTTAGATTTTGGGTTGTTGTATTTTCATTGACATTTATTGCCATGATGTTTTTTATTTCTTCTTTGATCTCTCTGGTAACCCAGTCATTGTTTAATAGCATGCTATTTAGTCTCCATGTGTTTGATTTTTTTTGGTATTGTTTTTATTGTAGTTGATTTCCAGTTTTATGCCACTGTGATCTGAGAAGATGCTTGACATGATTTCTGTCTTTTTGATTTTGAGGAGATTTTGCCTGTGATCCAATATATGGTCTATCTTTGAAAATGACCCATGTGCACTTGAGAATAAAGTACAATATAGTCTGTGGCTTTGGGGTGAAATGTCCTGAAAATGTCAATTAATTTCATCTGGTCTAGTGAGTCATTTAGGAATGATGTTTCTTTACTGATTTTTTGTTTAGAGGATTTGTATAATGGTGATAGTGGGGTATTAAAGTCCCCTACTATGCTTAAATTGCTGTAAATCTCTCCCTTGATATTCTTCAGGAGTACTTTTATGTATTTGGGTGCTCCTGCATTGTGTGTATCTATGTTTGACAGAGTTATTTCTTCTTGTTGGATTGCTCCCTTTAGTGTTATGAAGAGGCTTTCCTTATCTTTTGTTATGTCCTTCACTTTGAGATCTAATTTGTCAGATATAAGTATTGCTAACCCAGCTTTTCTTTCATTTCCATTCACCTGAAAAACCTTTTCGATTCTTTCACCCTCAGTTTGTGTGCATCTTTTTTTCTGAGTTGGGTTTCTTGTAGACAGCAGATATATGGGTCTTGTTTTCTTATCCATTCCATTATTATATGTCTTTTGATTTTAGCATTTAATCCATTTGCATTTAAAGTTATCATTGATAGGTACTTATTTTTCACCATTTTTATTCTTTACCCCTGTGTTTCTTCTTCACTTCCTCTTTCTTTCTTTCTTTCTTTCTTTCTTTCTTTCTTTCTTTCTTTCTTTCTTCCTTCCTTCCTTCCTTCCTTCCTTCCTTCCTTCCTTCCTTCCTTCCTTCTTTTTATTTTTTTTATTCTTTCTTTCTTTCTTTCTTTCTTTCTTTATTTATTTATTTATTTATTTATTTATTTTTTACAGCAGACTCTTTAGTATTTCTTGCATTGCTGGTTTTGTGGTAATAAACTCCCTTGGTCCCTTTTTGTCCATGAAACTCCTGATTCCATCTTCAATTTTTGAATGATAGCCTAGCTGGTTATAGTATTCTTGGATTCAGTCCCTAGTTTTGCATCACTTTGTATATGTCATTGCATTTCCTTCTGGCATGCTGTGTTTCTATTGAGAAATCAGTTGATGTTCTGATAGGAAATCCCTTATAGATAACTTCCTGTCTCTCTCTTGCAGCCTTTAAGATTCTTACTTTGTCGTTGGTGTTTGCCAATTTAATTATGATGTGTCTTCATGTTGGTCTTTTGTGATTCACCTTGTTTGGGACTCTGTGTACTTCTTTGAATTGCATAGTGTTTTTCTTCCCTATATCAAGGAAGTTTCCTGTCACTATTTCTTCAAATAGGTTTTCTATTCCTTGATTCTATTCCTCTCCTTCTATCATACCTATTATGCGAATGTTGTTTTGTTTTGTGTTTTCCCAAAGCCCCCTTAGGCTTTCCTCTTGCTTTTTAAGTCTTCTTTCCTGTTGCTGCTGTGTTTTTGTGTTTTTTCCTACCTTGTCTTCTAATTCACTGATTTGGTCCTCAGCCTCTTCTAGTCTAATATTTAAGCCTTCCATTGTGTTCTTTATTGCAGTATGTCGTTCTTCATCTCCTCTTGGTTCCTCTTCATGTTGTTGACATTCTCATTCAGCTCCTTATAGTTCTCATTGAATTGTGTGTATTTGTCATTGAGTTTTATATTTTTCATCCAGACAGTTAAATACCCTTATAACCATTACTCTGAATTCTTTCTCTAATATGCTGCTAGCCTCAATTTCATTTAAATGCCTCTCTGGTGATTCATCTTTTTTCTTTCCTTTGGAGATTGCTTTATTGTCTTCCCATGTAACATTTTAATTGTAGGTCCAATTGGTTTGATACTCAGGTTCTTTTGGGGATGGTGCTACTGGTGTGATCTCTTATGTCTTATGGGCTTAGTAATCTAGTGTAGCTCCTTACTTGAGCTATTTGGGTTCTCTTGGTATAGGCCTATGAGCTAGAAAGGTACAACTGCGGTGTCTAGAAGTAAGCAGCCGTGGAGGGGGGGGGGGGGTGTCCCAATTTTTGCCGTCTTGTGCCCTTGACTGAAATCACACATGTCCAGTGGGGACTCAAAGTGGCACCAACAAACTGTCTGTTGGGGTGATGGTTCTCAGAAGGCCTGCATTCTGGAAAGGCATGACTGTGGTGCCCAAAGTTCTGTAGTTGTGGGATGGGCAGACTCAGCTTTTGCTACTGAACCTGTGATGGATATGTCCATGCTCCCAGTGGAGGCTCATAGGGGCACCCTCTGTGCATTTGCCAGCAAGGGGCACTGAAGTACTCTGAAAGGCCTTGGCACTGGAGCTGCGTAATTGAAGTGTCTGTGTGCAGGTATACAAAATGAGTAAATTCAGAATTTCTACTACCAGGGGGAGTGCATCCCTGTTTGTCCAAGATCACAACCAGCAAGGTCTCACATTAGCTCCTACAAGCGCCCTGTGGATAGCTGGGCTCAGGATGCCTGCCAGTTGGAAATACATGCATGGAATGGCACTGGCAGCATGTTTGCATGCACAGAGCTCTGACACATTTTGAGGTGCTGAAGTTAAGCAGCTGGGGTGTTTGTGGACCATTATTCAGGCAGAGTAAATTCAGAATTTCCACTGCAGGGCAGTGCATCCTTGTCTGCACAGAATCACACCTAGCAGGGGCTCAAAGAAGCTCCCCAGAGGACCCTGCGTATATTTGGGCTCAGGCTTCCTGCCCTTTTGAAATGTGTGCATATGTAGTGGTTTGTTTGCCAGGAGCAGAGCTCTGATGCACTTTGAGGAGCCCTGGCACTGAAGTTACCCAGCTGGGGTGTCTGTGGGCAGTTATTCAGGCAAAGAAAATTTAGAATTTCTACTTCAAGCAGCGCACCCTTCTCTGTGCAGAATCACACCCAGCAGAGTCTCACAGCAGGGGTTCCCCTTGGCTCCCAGGTGCTGCCTATAGAATGGTGTGCCCTGGACTGTGCATGGCTGGAAATGCACAAAAGTGGTTTCCAGAGTTCTGCCTCTGGGGAGGGGGAAGATGCACTTACAGCTGTAGAGCGGTGCACCTTTGGAGGTATAGTTCCCAGAGTCTGCAGATCTGCAGCTGGGGTAGCAGAATTTTGGCTGAGGTGGCTGCTGGGTTGCAGGCAGTTTCAAAGTCCTGTCTGGATGGTGGTGCTAATGAGTTTCTAAAAAAGGCCACAGTCCCCTTCAAGATGGTGTGGGCTCCATGCCTGAGTCCATCAGTCCAGAGAGTGCCCACAGCAGTAGTAGTCTCTCTTTGTCCAAGAGAGCCTGGTCTGCCAGCCCCTGCTGTTCCTGCAAGATTTAAGTGTCCCTTACTCACTCACACACACACCACACACATCCACATACTCTCCTTTCATACCCTCATTCACTCACTTCCTCTCCCTCACCTCCTTCCTACCAGCAGCCATCTTTTCTGTTTGTCTTCCTTTTAAGTTGCATGAGTTCCTTATATATTTTGGAAATTAACCCTTTATATGATGTATCACTGGCAAGTATGTTCTCCCATGAAGTGGGCTCCCTTTTCATTTTGTAGATGCTAAGAAGCTTTTTATTTTGATGTAGTATCATTTCTTTATTTACTGCTTTGTTTTCCTTGCCCTTGGATATGTAACAGAAAACATTAATATGAGAGCCGTCTGAGATTTTGCTGCCAAAGATTTATTCTAGGATTTTTATGGCTTCATGACTTACATTTAAGTGTTTGATCCATTTTGAGTTTATTCTTGTGTATGGTATAAGTTGGTGGTCTAGTTTCATTTTTCTTTTTGCATGTATCTGTCCAGTTTGCCCAACACCATTTATTGACGAGACTATCTTTACTCCATTGTATGCTCTTGCCTTCTTTGTCAAATATTAACTAAGTGTAATGGCTTGGGTCAATTTCTGGGGTCTTTGTTCCGTTCCATTGATCTATATACCTATTCTTTTTTCCAGTACCAAGCTGTTTTTATTACAGTGGCTTTGTAGCATAATTTGATATCTGTTATTGTTATCACTCCAAATGTGTTCTTCTTTCTCTAGTCACATGTGTCAAACACAAGGCCCGCGGGCCAAATCCATCCTGCCAGGCCTTGCAATGTGGCCCGCACCGCGCTGTCATCACTGCACTCCGCTGCGTTTCCATCACAATGACAGTTTATGACTGTTCAGTAAACCATTCGGCCCACGATTTAGGCTGGATTTTAGATTTTGGCCCCTTCTCTGATTGAGTTCGACACCCCTACAGAGTCTAGATGGATGAGGTTATTTTGTTGTCATTGTTGCTGCTGCTGTTGTTCCACATAAATTTTTGGAGTATTTGTTCTAGAACTTTGAAATAAACTGTTGGTATTTTAATAGGAATTGCATTGAATCTATAGATTGTTTTGGGTTATGTGGACATTTTAATGGTGTTAATTTTACCAATCCATGAACATGGTATATTTCTCCACTTGTTTATACCTTCCTCTATCTCTTTTTACAAAGACTGGTATTTTTCCACTAAGATACAAAGTAGACTTTAAAATAGGCTACTGTTAAGAGACAAAGAAGGAAACTACATAATTATAAAGAGAGAAAAACAATAAGAGGATATAACCCTTGTAAACATTTATGCACCAAACATAGGAACACTTAAATATGTAAAGAAAATCTTGATGAACATCAAGGAAGAGAATTCAGTAATTCAGTCATAGTAGGGAATCATAACACCCCTTTGACATAATGAATAGATCTTCCAGACAGAATATCAACAAAGGAACAGTGGCCTTAAATCACACACTAGATCAAATGGACTTAGTAGATAGCTTTAGAAAATTTCACCCCATAGGAGCAGAATATAATTTTTAAGTGCACATGGAACATTTTCTAGGGTAGATCACAGTAGGACTCAAAAAGCCTAAGTATATTTAAGAAGATTGAAATCATACCAAGCATCCTCTCTGACCATAATAAACTGGAAATCAGCCACAAGAGGGGGGGAAAGTGAAAAACACACAAATACTAAATAATAGAGGCTAAATAATATACTACTAAACAATAAATAGGTTAACAATGACAAGAAGGAAATAAAAAATATACCTTGAAACAAATTAAAATAAGAATACAACAACCCAAAATCTATGGGACAGAGTAAATGCATTCCTAAGAGGGAAATTCATAGTATTACAGGCCTATCTTATGACACAAGAAAAATCCCAAATAAACAATCTAACTTTACATTTAAAGGTAATTGAAAAAGAAAAACAAACGAAACCCAAAGTAATTAGAAGGAAGGATGTAATATAGATCAGAGTAGAAGTAAACAAAATAAAGTCTAAAAACAATGCAAAAGATCAATAAAACCAAGACCTGGTTCTTTGAAAAGATAAACAAGATTAATAAACCTTTAACCATACTCATCAAGAATAGAGAGAGTGTCTGAAACAGGTTTGGCTCAGTGGATAGAGCATCGGCCTGTACACTGAAAGGTCCCAGGTTTGATTCCAGTCAAGATCATGTACCTTGGTTGTGGGCATATCCCCAGTGGAGGGTGTGCAAGAGGCAGCTGATCGATGATTCTCTCTCATTGATGTTTCTAACTCTCTATCCCGCTCTCTTCCTCTCTGTAAAAAATCAATAATATATATATATATATATATATATATATATATATATATATATATTTTTTTTTTTTATTTTTTTTTTAAAGAATAAAGAGAGTGGACCCAAATAAAATCAGTAATGAAAGAGAAGTAACAACTGACACCAAAGAACTACAAAGGATTGAAAAAAATATTCCAAATATCTAATGCCAACAAATTGAACAATCTAAATGAAATGGATAAATTACTAGAAACATATAATCTTCCAAAACTTAATCAGGAATATTTGGAGTATCTAGCTCTCTCTCCTTTTTTTATAATCCTCATCCAAGGATATAATTTCCATTGATTTTAGAGAGAATGGAAAGGATGGGCAGAGATAGAAACATCTTTGTGAGAAAGACACATCAGTTGGTTGCCTCCTGCGTGCACCCTAACTGGGGCTGGTGATTGAGCCTGTAACTGAGATACATTCCCTTGACCGGAATTGAACCTGAAACCCTTCAGTCCATCAGCTGACATTTTAACCACTGAGCAAAACCAGCTAGGGTGAATCAGAGAATCTTAATATACAGATTACAACTAGTGAACTTGAACCAGTACTCAAAAAGCTCCCAACAAACAGAACTTCTGGACTGGATGGCTTCACTGATAAATTTTACTAAACATTCAAATAAATAACATTTATTCTTCTGAAACTATTGCAAAAAATTCAAGAGGAAGGAACACTCCCAAGCTTAATTTACAGGGCCAGCACTAATTTTATTCTAAGACCAGATAAAGACACTACAAAGAAAGAAAATTATAGGACAATATCCCTAGTGAACAAATATATTAAAATCCTCAACATAATAGCAAATCAATCCAGCATCACATTAAAAATATTATACATCAGGATCAAGTGGGATTTTTCTGGGTGTGGAAGGTTGATATCCAAAAATTAATAAACATAATATACCACATTAAAATGAAGGATAAATTTCATATGATCATATTAATAGAAGCAGAAAAGGCATTTGATAAAACCTAACACCCATTTATGATTTTTAAAAACCTCAACAAAATGGGAGTTAGGGAACATACCTCAATGTAAAAAGGTCAAACATGACAAACCCACACCCAACATCATATTCAATGGACAAAAACTACAAGTGTTTCCCTTAAAATCAGGAACAAAGCAGGGAATTATGCTTTCACCACTCTTATTAGACATAGTACTGGAAGTCCTAACCACAGCAATTAGCCAGAAATAAAAAAATAAAAGCTATCCAAATTTGAAAGGAGGAAATTAAACTCATTATTTTAATTGGATTTTTTGTATTGAGTTGACTTCACATGGCAATATCTAAATATTTAAAACTGTCCCTTTTAAGTTATTTCCTTATATTATTGTTAGTCATAAATTTCTGCCTAAACATTTTCTATTCCCAAGTAGACTAAGCTCCTCTTTCTATTCAACCCTCACTTCACACCATGGAAATAACATATTGCTTTGCGTATGATGGGAAGGCAATAAATAGTTTCCAAATATTTTTATAACAGCATATTTACTCTCAGATATCTTATTGTTTGGGAGAGATTTATTGTCAGTAAGCATTGAAATAGTCTAAATTAAGCAGGGCAAAAGTAAAATAAGTTGATTATCTCAGCCACAATACAATTGATTTTAAAGTCTAGAAAGAAAACACATCTTGCTGATTAAATGAAATGCCCTAGAGATCTAAAGAACGGCTATATCATAAATGAAAAACAGTAAGATGATTACAACTCATAAAAGAAAGTAAAAATTGTTATGTGTTAGGATAAACTATTTCTGGATTGAAACAGAACTATTTCAAAACCCTTAATAACCTCCAGTTAGAGTTCTCTTTAGGCTTCCTTACATATTGTAGGTTAGTGTAAAGAATGCAAAACGGTCAACTTCCATCAGAAGAATCTGTTTCTAGACTTTTTTTTTTACTCTCTTTCCCTCCATCTCACATTATTTTCTCCCTCTTGTGTCCCCAACTACCACACATGAAAGAGAGAGAGAGAGAGAGAGAGAGAGAGAGAGAGAGAGAGAGAGAGAGAGAGAGAGAGAAAGAGAGAGAGAGAGAGCGAGAGCTTCCTGCCTGCTTTGGTAAAGGTTGCTCTTGCCTGCCTCTGTGGAGGGCTCAAATTAAGTTGGTGAGTGTGGAACCACAGTCCTAACCCCATACCAAAAGCCAGAGACTCTGCCAACTTGCTTTCTCCCCTGCTCTGCCCTCAGCCAGGTTCTTTTCTTTTGCTTCAGCTCTGATTTCAGGCTCCACACGTATCTCATATTATGCTCATTCAGCACTCCTCTTCAGACATGGCTTTGAATTCTCCTCACCTGGTGCATGGCCTCTCAATGAAATAAGCCTGCTCTGTTACCCAGGGATATCCCCAAGTACACCCTCAGAGCTTGCACACTTCAGGGAATCTGAATTCTAGTGTTCAGTAGGAGATGAAGATTCCTGTCACCACTCTTTTCCTCGTTGGTCACGTGTTCTATAGCATTAATTGAAGATATAATCAAAATTAAACTTGACCACAGCGTAGACAGAGCTTGTTACAATCCAAGAAATTCTATGCGTGTTTAATAAACAGTTGTTGAGTAGCTTTAACTGCCTACAAGCAGAATAAGACACAAGTCATTATGGAGCCAAACCAAGAAGTGTTTTTCTCACCACTGGGAGAAAATTTCTAAAGGGGAAACAGAGCATTAAGAGCTGGAAAATGGCCAATAGTTGGAGAGACTAGAGAAAGCCAAGATTAAGCCATCAGGCATTTTCATCTAAGAGCCCATGTAATAAAAAAAACAAAGAAGCTCATGAAATAAGAAAACAAAGAAAGATAGGTTTTATCTTTCCCTTTTTACAGAGGAACCATAGAGGCATGTATTCAAATACAATGCAAATTGCAACCAGCAAACCAACCCTTTCTCATACCTAATATACATGTACATCAATGTTGGAAAATGTTATATTTTTTTCTCATATAAAATATATTTATTTCATTCTTCTCAACAAATTAAGCTTAAACCCTTGCCATCTGCTAAAAAAGTACCCATGTTTATTGACTTGAGTTTTATCTTCATTAACTTCCTTTCCCTGCCTTTCATCAAGTTGAAGGGAAAACAGAGTTTTAAAAGGGATTTCAGAAATAGGCATTTGGTGCATAAAACAGTCAATAATGTTTTGATTATGCTGGAAGGAAATTTTCCACTTTGTTCATTACTAGTAAAAAAAAATAGATATCTTACTACTTATAGTCTAGCTTAAACATTTTTTTTATTTTTTATTAAGGTATTATATGTGTACATGTCTTACCATTGCCACTCCCATTCCCATATAGCCCCCAGTGTTTTGTGTCCATTGGTTATGCTTATATGCATGCATACAAGCCCTTTGGTTGCTCTCTTATCTCCCACAACTCTCCGAAACTTTCCCGCTGTAATTTGACAGTCTGCTTGATGATTTACTGCCTCTGTATCTATTTTTTTATACATTGGCTTATAATGTTCTTTATTATTCACAAATGAGTGATATCATGTAGTATTTTTCTTTCATTGACTGGCTTATTTCACTTAGCTTAATGTTCTCCAGTTCCATCCAGGTTGCTACAAATGGTAAGAATCCCTTCTTTTTTATGGCAGCATAGTATTCCATTGTGTAGATGTACCAATGTTTTCTGATCCAATCATCTACTGATGGGCAAATATGCTGTTTCCAAATCTTAACTATTATAAATTGTGCTGTATGAACATAGGGGTGCATATATCCTTTCTAATTGGTGTTTCTAGTTTCTTAGGATATATCTTAGAAGAGGGATTACTGGGTCAATGGGAGTTCCATTCTTGATTTTTTGAGGAAACTCCATACTGTTATCCACAGTGGCTGCACCAGTCTGCATTCCCACCAGCAGTGCGCTAGGATTTCTTTTTGTCCACAACCTTGCCAACACATGTAGTTTGTTAATTTGTTGATGATACGCATTCTGACAGGTGTGAGATGGTACCATATTGTCGTATCAATTTGCATCTCTCAGATAATAGTGACTTGGAGCATGTTTTCATGTGTCTCTTGGCCTTCCTTCTGTCTTCTTTTGAAAAGATTCTATATAGGTCTGTTGTCAATTTTTTATTGGATCATTTATCTTCCTTTTATTAAGTTGTATAAACTGCCTGTAGATTATGGAGATTAAACCTTTATCAGTTATAACATTTGCAAACATGTTCTCCCATACAGTGGGCTTTCTTATTTTTTGAAGGTTTCTTTTGCTGTGAAAAAATGTTTTATTTTGATGTAATCCCATTTGTTTATTTTCTCTTTAGCTTCCATTGCCCTAGGAGCAGTCTTTTGAAGAAGTTCTTTTGGCATATGTATGAGATTTTGCTACCTGTAGATGTCTCTAGTATTTTTATGGTTTCCTATCTTATATTTAAGTCCTGTATTCATTTTGAGTTTATTTTTGTGTATGGTGTAAGTTGGTGGTCTAGTTTTATTTTTTTGCATGTATCTGTCCAGTTTTATGAACAACATATATTGAAGAGACTATCTTGACTCCATTGTGAGTTCATGCCTCCTTTGTCAAATGTTAATTGAGCATAGAGGTTTGGGTCAATATCTGGATTCTCTATGCTATTCCATTGGTCTATGTCCTTTCTTGTGCTAGTACCAGGTTGTTTTGAGAACAGTGGTTTTTGTAATACAGCTTGAAATCTGATATTGAGATCCCTCCTACTTTACTCTTCTTTCTCAGGATTTCTGTGGCTATTCTGGGTCTTTTGTTGTTCCAAGTGTACTTTTGGAGAGTTTTTTCTAGGTCAGTGAAATATGCCATTGGTATTTTAATGAGGAGCACATTGAATCTATAGATTGCTTTGAGTAGTATGGACATTTTAATGATGTTGATTCTACAAATCAATGAACATTGTATGTTCTTCCATCTGTTTATATCTTCCTCTATCTCTTTTTTCAGTGTTCTGTAGTTTTCTGCATATAGGTCTTTTACCTCCTTAGTTAAGTTTATTCCTAGGTATCTTAATTTTTTGGTGCAATGGTAAATGGTAAATGCTTTTTTATTCTCTCTTTCCATAAATTCAGTATTGGTGTATAGAAATGCCATAGATTTTTTTGGCATTAATTTTGTATCCTGCTACATTGCTGAATTCATTTAGTAAGTCTATTAGCTTTTTGATGGAGTTTTTCGGACTTTTTTTATGTGCAATATCATGTCATCTGCAAATAAGAACAGCTTTATTTCTTATTTTCCAATTTGAATGTCTTTTATTTCTCCCTTTTGTTTAATTGCAATGGCTAATGCTATGTCAAACAGGAGTTGTGAGAGTGAGCATCCCTGTCTTCTTATTGTTCTTAGGGGAAATGGTTTTAGTTTTGGCCCATTAGAGTATGATGTTAGCTGTGGGTTTATCATATATAGCTTTTGTTATGTTGAGGTATGACCCTTCTATTCCCACCTTTTTGAGAGTTTTTATCAAGAAATGGTGTTGGATTTTTTAAATACTTTTTCTGCACCAATTGATATGACTATGTGGTTTTTATCTCTCAATTTGTTTCTGTGATGTATCACGTTTATTGATTACAAATATTGTACCATCCTTGCATTCCTGGGATATATCATACTTGGTCATGTTGTTTGATCTTTCTCATGTAGGCCTGGATCTGATTTGCTATAATTTTGTTGAGAATTTTGCCATTTATGTTTATGAGGGATATTGGCTTCTAATTCTCTTTCATTGTATTGTCTTTATCTGGTTTTGATATTAGGGTGATGCTGGCTTCATATAAGGAGTTTGGAAGTGTTTCTTTCTCTTGAATTTTTTGGAATACTCTTAGGAAAATAGGTTTAAATTCTTTCTTGAATGTTTGGTAAAACTTTCTTGTGAAGCCGTCTGGATCTGAGCTTTTGTTTCCTGGAAGCTTTTTGATGACTGCTTCAATTTCTTCCATAGTTATTGGCCTAGTGAGATGTTTATATACTTCCTGGTTGAGTTTTGGAAGATTATATATTTCTAGGAATATGTCCATTTCCTCCTGGTTTTACAGTTTGTTAGAATAAAGTTGCTCATAGTATTTTTTTTTTAATCCTTTGTATTTCAATGGAGTCTGTTGTTATTTAACCTCTTTCATCTCTGATTTTGTTTATTTGGGTCTTCTCACTTTACTTGTTGGTGAGCCTGGCTTGAGGTTCATCAATCTTATTTATCCTTTCAAAGAACCAGCTCTTGGTTTTGTTGATCTTTTCTATTGTTTCTTTGGTTTCTATGCCATTTATCTCCATTCTGATCTTTTATCATTTCCTTCCGTCTGCTTATAATGGGCTATTCCTGTTGCTCTCTTTCTAACTCTTTGAGTTGGAGGGTTAGATAATTTATTACCATTGTTTCTTGTTTTTTGTTTTGTTTTGTTTTGTTTTGTTTTTGTTTTTTTGCAGTAGGCTTGTAGAGATATGAACTTCCCTCTCAAGACTGCTTTTGCTGTGTCCCATAGATTTTGGATTGTTGTGTTCCTCTGGTAATCCAGTCATTGTTTAATAGTATTCTGTTTAGTCTCCATGTGTTTGATTTTTTTTATTGCTTTATTGTAGTTGATTTCCAGCCTTATGCCACTGTGATCTGAAAAGATGCTTTGTATATAATTTCTATATTCTTGAATTTGAAGAGACTTGGCCTATGTCCCAGCATATGGTCTATCTTTGAAAATGATCCATGTGCACTTGAGAACAATGTATATGGGGTGAAATATTCTGAAGATGTCAATTAATTCCATCTGGTCTAACGAGTTGTTTACATTTAATGTTTGTTTGCTGATTTTTTTGTTTAAAGGATTTGTCCATTGATGAATGTGGGTATTAAAGTCTTCTACTATGAGTGTATTGGTATCAATCTCTCCCTTGATATCCTCTAGGAGTTTGTTTATGTATTTGGGTGCTCCCGTATTGGGTATATCTATGTTTACCTGAGTGATTTCTTCTTGTTGAATTGCTCCCTTTAGTATTATGAAGTGGCCTTCTTTATTTTTTATTTTCTTCACTTTGAGATCTAATTTGTCAGATATAAGTATTGCTATCCCAGTTGTTGTTATTTCCATTCCTCTGAAAATCTTTCTTCATCCTTTCACCCTCAGTTTGTGTGCGTTTTTTTTGTTTTTGTTTTTCTGAGTTGGGTTTCTTATAGACAGCAGGTATATGGGTCTTGTTTTCTTATCTATTCTGTTACCCTGTGTCTTTTGATTGGGATATTTAATCCATTTAAATTTAAAGTTATTATTGCTAGGTATATATTTGTTGCAATTTTTTTTCTTTACCCCTATGTTCCTTCTTTATTTCTTCTTCTTCTTCTTCTCCTTCTTCTTCTTCTTCTTCTTCTTCTTCTTCTTCTTCTTCTTCTTCTTTTTACAGCAGACATTTTACAAAGCATTTTTTGCTTTGCTCATTTGATGATGATAAATTCCCTTATTCCTTTTTCTTTTGAGGTTTCTGATTTCACCTCCAGTTTTAAACATTGTTTATTGAGGTATAATTGACATAATTTATTTATATACACTATGAAATCATCACCACAGTAAGTCTCGTTACTATGTCTCACCATACAAAGATATAAGTTTTATTTCTTTTAATGACAAATTTAGGTAGGGGACAGTGGGGAGTAAAGGGGAGAGATCAACCAAAGCACTTATATGCATGCATATGAGCCTAATCAATGGACACAGACAACAGGGGAGTGGAGCAGAGTGGGGGGAGGTGGAGGGTAATGGGGGAATAAGGACACATAATAATAATAATAATAATAATAATAATAATAATAATTTTAAAAAATTAAAAATTAAAAAGAAATTGTGAGGTAACCAGAAAAACATATTTACTTTCAAATATGCATTTTAACATTTATGCCCATAAATCCTTCAGAAGACATAATTACTAATATTCACAACATCACTTGAATTTGTAAAAATATTTTATTTCCTCTTGTTTCAAGTTCAGAACAGATGCAGGTGGCCCTGCGTGGCCATCTCTCTGCAAATAGTATATAATTTCATCACTCTGAGGTAGTTTGGCAGAGGTTGCATACTTAAATGTCTTCAGGGACCAGAAAGATAACATAAACGTGTAAAATGTTTGAGTATAAGACAATTGAGAGTAGTGAGAACTGTGGTGACTAGGATAGGACATGCCCAGCCACAGGATTTAAATTCAAAAAATTTTCAAACCACATGTTGGCCAAACATACATAAGTTCCTAAGTTTTGGATTCAACTCTTGAGCACCTCATTTTCTGTCCCTGATTAAGAAAAGAAGAGAAGAGGGATGGCTTGATCAGTTATTGCTGTCTTTCAGATAGACAATTTGGTTATTTTCTATTTAACATTGCAAATCCATCAGAACTCTTTAAGGATTAGATTGTAAATGAAGTTCAGTGAAAACCAAAATTTTCATACCTTAATACTACTTCTCTTATTCTATCCTAAAGAATAAATTTTGCATGGTCCTCCTTTAACTGAAATATTTTTGTAAATTTTCTTTCATTTACCAAATCCCTAGCTATTCCCTTTGACAACTACTTGGGTATTTTGGACAGTATGAAGTTGTGCCCTAGCTTGGCCTGGTTCTGAGATTTTTCAGAGTTGAAAACTCTGAGAAATATGAAATTTAAGCTGAGCTTATGATTGTAGTAATGGGCATGGAGTTTTTGAGTTAGCAGAGAATCACTGACTTGGTGGTTGGTCTCTTCTTTCTAACCTTCCTAATCATCCATCCTTTGAACTCCAGCATAACTCAAAGCTACACAGAGCTACCTTGCCCACTGAATGCATACCTTGAACCAAACTGTTTGAATGGATTTTTCATAAAAAATGTGGACAGTCCTAGAAATGGAACCACATCATGTGGCAGAATCTATAGCAACCAAACTAACAGTATGTAACAAGAAGCTCCACTTCTCATGATAATGTTTTAGATGTAAAGTTTCCTAGATGGCAGACATCATTCCATGTGTCGTGCAAAGAATAGCATCAAACATGTTTTATTAATACTGATTAAGTATCCAAAAAGGCAGAAATGACTTGGAAAAATGGTGGAGTCCATTAATAGTAATTCAAGGTATGGTTGGTAAGTTTGGGTTCTCATTTCACCATGGTTGGAATTCTTCAAATGTCAGTGAAGTAGTCAAGGTTTAGCATTGTTGCAGTCAGAACTCAACAAGGATTTTTTTTTTTGTTAGGGAATTGACAGGATAGAGAGAGTGTGATGGTGATTATCCTGCCCCTTGTGTTTAAGAAACAGGATGCATAGTGGTTAAGCTCATAGGCTCTGGAGCTAGACTCTTTGGGTTCTAATCCCAAATTAAGGCTTTCTATGAGGCTGTGGATTATTTGCTTAATTTCTCTAGTTCTTTCATTTGTAAAATCAGGCTTATAAGATCTACTCTATAGTGCTACAGTAGGAATTAAAGATGAAGCACACTGAACAGTTTCCTGGCATGTAATGCACATACAAATAAATTAGTTATTATTAATATGTTTTTCTCTTATAAGTTATTAAGAGTAAGAATTGAAGTCAATGCTAAATATTTAAAGGTATGAAGAGAAGGTAAGTAAATCACAATCCCTCTCTGGATCTTTGTTTATCCATCTGTAAAATGACATTGTGGGACTGTATCATAGATTTTTCAAACATTTTTGATAGCACAAATTTTTTATCAAAATCAGGCAATGCTTCTTTTTTACTTAAACCTTGAAAAAAAAAAAGGATGATACCCTACATATTCCTTAGGTCTTCTTAGTCCCCTAAACTAAGAGTGGTCCTTTCTACTCTGCCTTAACTCTGTGACACCAAAGTTGGGGAAATAAAATATCTTACCTCCAGCTCAACTTCTCACTCCAGCTGTTAAGGGAGATTGGGGATGATCCTTTAGTAGTAAAAGCTGCAGCAAGCATCTGAGGACATTTTATTTATCAATTGTTTCTTTTTGTTCCCTACCAAACCTAACATTGGTCAGTGGAATTACACAGACCATCTGGTAGGTAAAAGGACTAAGGTTAGTGTATTAGCTTGTTTTCCATCCTGTCCTATTATTATGCTGAATGCCAATAAGACTGCTCTAAAAATTCCAGCTTAGGAGATCAGCTCAAAGCTAAGAGAGGAAATTCTAATATTGTTCCTTTTTCACTGGGTGTCAACTCTGTAGAAGTCACTTCACTTCTCTGAACTAGGAGAAAACAGTTTGCAATCGCTCTCTTTCCTCTCACAAAGACACTTTATGGAGAACAGTAACAAGATAAAAAGAGGGTCAAAAGGTACCAACGTCCAGCTATAAAATAAATAAGTCATGAGATGTAATGTGCAGTATGGTGACTACAATCAATAATACTGTATTGCATACTATTTCAGTTGCTAAGAGAATAAATATTAAAAGTCCACATAATAAGAAAAACAAATTGTGAATCTATATAAGGTGACATGATAACTGGCCTTACTGTGATGATCATTTTTTAAATATATGCAAATACTGAATCATTATGTTCTACAGCTGAATCTAAACAATGCTATATGGAAATTATACCTCAATAAAGAAAGAAATACTATATTAATTCATATGTGTGTGTGTTAATGTATATATTTCAGGGAGGAGAGGGAGATGCAAACATCAATGATGACAGAGAATCATTAATCAACTACCTTCTGCATGCCCCCTACTGCCGATCAAGTCTGCAACCTGGGCATATGCCCTGACCAGGAATCAAACTAAAATCCCTTGGTTCATAGATCAATACTCAACCACTGAGACATGGTGCCCAGGCCATATGAATTCACTTTTATGTGTAATCTATAAGACAAAATAAATGAGCAAACAAAATAAAAGAGAAACAGACCTATAGATATAAAGAACAAACTGATGGTTGCCAGATGAGAATGGGATGAATGTAAGGGCAAAATGGTGATGATATTCAAATTTCCAGTTATCAAATAAATGGCATAGGGATGTAATGTACAGCACAGCAAATATAGTCAAGAATATTGTAATACATTGTATGATGTCTGGTGGGTACTAAAACTAACATGGTGATCACTTCTTTTGGTTATATAAATATTGAATAAAAAGTAACTATGGTGTACACCTGAAACTCATAGAACACTTTATATTAGCTATATTTTTAATAGTTTTTTTAAAGAAATGATGACATTCTTTTTATGCTTGTAGAAGCCATCTTTAAATTCCTTAAACCCATGGTTAAAAAGCAACAATATTAGTTGATGTGTTTAACACCTTGACTAGGAATCAGTGCCCTGCACATACACTTTCCTAATTCAACAGGACAGCTCAGGCTAACTCCAGGCATGCTGAAATCACCCCTCAGAGTTACTCCCAAGACTAAGGTAGTATGTGTGGTGGCCAGTGTCTCTTCCCTCAACCTATTGTGTGACGTTAGGCTCATAATATTTTCTTTCTAGGTCTGTTTTCCAATCTAGAATACAACTTGGAGTAGGGGGAAAAGGCCAGAATCTTCAGAAATGTTAAGCAGCAACTGGCATTAGTTGTCTCTCTCCATTACCATCTTTCAAGAGAAATGTTTCTCCAATGGTGATCACTCCACTGGTCACCTGCGGTGAAATCATCTGGAGTGCTTATTAAAATGTTAGATTCCTCAGTGCTACCCAAACCCATTGAATCTGAATCTTTGCTAGTGGGGTTCTGGAATTTACATTTTAATAAGCTTCCCAAATGATTCCTTCCCTCTAAGAGACTTGCTTAAAAACCATTGGTCTAATAATTGTCAGTTCCCTTTATCCAACTTGAATGGTTGATGGATCTCTGGGTTCTGAATTATGGAAAAGTCAATTATGGACAGGAAATTGGTATAGTTGTAGCTGTAGAAAAAATATGTAAAAAGATTTTCTGACAAGGTATTTAGGCATTTAGGAATATAGAACCAATAAATGCTGCAATTATTTTAGCACATATTTCTGTTTTTTAAATAAGGAGACAAGGTTTGGTAGTTCAGGGGAAAGCCTATAGTATAAGAAAGGAGGCTCAGATATTTGTCTCTAGAAATAATAATAAAAGAATCAATGGGGATAAAATCCTCTAGTGTTCTCGATACATTTCTTAGGTTCTATAAACACAAATGAATTTATTTTATAACTAAGAAAACTGAGGCTTAGAGAGGGAAAGTCACTTGTCCAAGGTCACATAGCTAGTTAAGTGGTTATAAGTCTTTACTAAATCAGCCATTGATGGGAAGACCAAACTTACTTGATTTATTTTCCTCCCTGCCCAATTTTCCCTCTTCTTCCCCAATTTTGAGGTGGGGGGGGGGGGGAGAGTAGCATTTCTTCTACTATATTTTAGCCTTCCAATTAGGGTTTATTGCTTGTCAGCTGAAGTAGGAACTTTTCTGAAAACTTGGGCAGACTGTCTAAAAGAGATATAATGAAGTTTTATGACTGAAAGTGAAGTTATTAAAAAAAAAATACTGCCAGGGATCTTCAGCTGCTCTAATGAAGCTTTCAAACTGCTGAAGCTAGCTAGACCTTTTGTTTCACAGCTACCAACTGGAACAACCAATTAAGAAAACATTTTAAAAATAACTTACACGTTATGTGAATAACTATGGTATTCAGTTAAGCATATAGTCAAATGACAGATAATCAAACAATTGTAGTTGCCACTCTGTGGCTGGCTGTAAACTCTGCCTATGCTGCTAACTCCACTTTAAAGATACCTGCCAGACACTGGCAAGAGGAAGACAGTGCAATTAATGGTAAAAGTGGTTCCTCTCTAAAAACAGACTTAGAATGAACATATGCCTTCAACCCTTCTCAAGAAAATGAGCCAAAACTAGCTAGTAAAATGTAGCTGCACAGGCTGCCTGGCAGAGAATTTTCATACATCACTTAGCAGCAGAATACATTGAACATACGATGCTATGGATGCAAAGGACCTTCCAGATCATCTAGCTCAACTTCTTTCATTTTATAACTGAAGAAACTAAGGCTCAGAGAGGGAAAGTAATTAACCCATATTCACACAGCTAGATTGTTGATTATAAACATTCCTTGAATAAAATTAATACATTGTATACATTATAAAACAAACAAAAAATAAAATTTGAAGTATGCAATAAAGATTAAATTAACCATATTTTAAATAATTTATAAATATATTAAAAACTCCAAAATGTTTTTTTATTTTCACTAAAATTATATTAAACTAATGTCTATATAGATATCAATGTGTTTAATAAACTTCTTTTTCAAAATCTTAGTCCAATCCTTCATTGTACAACAACATGAAGTTGCAATTCTAAGTTCAGTAACTTCAGTTTTTGGTGTTATTGACTGTCAAACCCTCCACCTCAAAAGATACCTCACAAAGACTTATGACAGATATTTTTGGTCAGCTTCCTAAAGTTTATTAATTAAATTGTTGCTGTTTTGATTTGTTGATGTGCCTGACATGAGCTCATTCTAGGAGTAGATCCTTCTGTGAGCAGAATGGCATTAGCTCTGCCATTTTCTTATTGTTCTCATATGCTCACACTACATTTTTCCTTAATCCCTGGTTAAATTTTAAAGTATTTGTTTATGTTGTAAGGATTAGGTTAGTTAAACCTAACAAACATGAGGCATAAGGCATAAGGCATACACAAACTGCAATACAGTTCAATAATGCAGAGAGTAAATGAAGGAGAGATGATGATATCATCAACTTCCCTTTATTCTATAACTTCCACCCTGCCCTTCAGATACTTCCCTTAATCTTCATAGCTTGGAACTGGATGAGTTCCTCCAATTCCCCTCTGAACTCAAGTTCTATGGTCTCTTCATATCTTGTTCCATAGTAACCACAAGAGAAGTTACAGCAATTGGAAGATAGATATGTACCATAGAGGGCTTCTCAGAGGAAGCTACAATTGGTTTGAGCCTTGGATAATAACAACAATATAATCTTATATAATAAAAGCCTAATATGCCAATTGTTTGACCAGGAGTTTGACCAGGAGTTCAAATGCTCACTATGACATCCACTAACCACCAGGGGACAATGTGGAACATAGCGAGTGTTGGCGATGCAGCCCTGGCAGTGGGTGGCAGTGGAGGTGCTGCTGGCCCCAATTGGCCCCAATGAGAGCAGGGCTGCGGGGAATGGAGCAAGGGAGCGGGCAACACCAGACCAAGACCAGTGTGAGCAGGGGGCAGGGGGTAATCAGCCTGCTAATTGCCCTGCAGACAGTAGTAGGGGGAGGGGCTACTGCCAGGCCATGAGGAAGCAGGTTGGGAGGTGGGGGGGGGGGGGGCAGGTCCCAATCGGTTGTTCTGTAGGCAGGATGGTGTAGCAGGTGAGGGGGCAGGACCAGGTCACAGTGGGGTGCCAAGTGGGGCTGTGGATCTGCAAGGGTGTAGGCATGGGCTGGAGCTGTGAGCTCCTGGATGCGAGCTGGGACTTGATCCCCGCAGGCCATCCTGAGGGACCCCACCCATGTAGGAATTTGTGCATTGGGCTTCTAATAGTAATAATAATAGTAGTAAAGTGATGATGATGATGATGATGACAATGATGATGGTGATGATGATAGGCAGAATTTTCTAAGAAACAAAAAGGAAAGGCATCCCAGGAAGAAGTAACAATATGAGAACTGTCAAAAATGGGTAGGTAGTTGTATTCATAGACTTTGGAGATAGGCAGGTTTCTGGGTTCTGATCCTTAGATCTGGCCATGGTCCCCACTTCTCTCACATGTCACCATTCACTTCCTATGCTCACCTCTGTCAACCCACTCCTTTAATTAAAATATTTTGGTAATTCCATTTAGGCATTTGTATTTTCTAATTTAGATTTGGGAACCACCAAAATATACAATGGCCATGATCATGCTTATATAGTCTTTTTACCAAATCCTGCCACTCCCTATTGTGATATTATATAATGGCTCCCTTTTGCCTCCATATTGCCTACCAAGTTAAATGCATGTACATTAATTTAGCCTCTATCACCCTCACCTAAACCTCATTTTGGTGTGCTAAGATACTTTCTTGAGCCTTTCTTTTATCATTATTAACAAAACATTCCTCTTCTGTAACAATTCATTCCCCTCCACTACCAATCTATACCACTCTCTTCAAAGCCCAACCCACAAGACGTTGTCTCCAAGAGGTATTTTCCCATATTCTCCTACCCTATCCTGTTTACTGCATACTCCCACATCACCTTAAGCTATTGTAATCTCTTTGTATTAGAGTCAAACCTCACCTTTTTATATCAGTTGAGCATTCTAATCAATAAAGAAAAAAATTTTGAAGAATATGGGGCTTCTAATACTTTTTAATTGCATATATCCACCTAAACCATATTACCAAATAGCAGGCTGGCCAGGATTGCTTTATTAAGATTTGTGTACTAGGTGTACTGGTTAATAACAGCAGATTTTGTAATCAAAGAAAACATGATAATTTCAAAAGAAACATCAAAAGTGCTTTATTAAAAGTAATGCCCATTGCTAGCTACACATTTCTCCATCTGTCAGGTAATGTGTGGATACCTTCCCAACAGAACTTTTCTTGTTTTGAGGCAAAAAATTCAGAAACCAAATTTTTCACTTCTTCATGTAGTTTGAAGTGCTGCTTAGAAAGTGCATTGCCATGGATCAGAACAAGTGGTAATCTGAATGAGCAAGGTCTGGTGAATACAGTGGGCAGCGGGTGGGTTAATACTCCCAGGTAAGATATTTTAATGTGCCTTTAAACTGGTTTTGAAGTGTGTGATGGTATGTCATCATGAAGTTAAATTACTTTGCTGTGTCTTCTGGAACATTCTGGTCATTTCATGATCAAAGCATGGTTCAAATTGATTATTTGTTGTTGGTAGCTATCAGTATTAACAATTTTACCTGGTTTTAGAAGTTCATAATACAGCACACCCTCCTGATCCCACAAACGCAGAGCATTGTCTTCTTTCTGAAGTGATTTGGCCTTGCAGTTGACGTTGATGGTTGACCTGGATCAACCCATGATTTTGTGCATTTGGAACTCTAAAAATAAATCCAATTTTTTAAAAACATTTTTTATTGTTTCCTCAAAAAGTTAAAAATGGAACTGCCATTTGACCCAGTAATACCATTTCTAGGAATATATCCCAAGAAAACAGAAACACCAATCAGAAAAAATATATACATCTCTATGTTCATAGCAGCACAATTTACAATAGCTAAGATCTGGAAACAGCCTAAATGCCCATCAACAAATGAGTGGATTAGAAAACTATGTTACATCTACACAATGCAATACTACACTGCTATAAAAAGAAGAAATTCTTATCATTTGCAGCACTACTTTTCATCACCAGTCACAATTCGATGCAAAAAAAAGACTTTCATGTCATTGAAGCAACATTTTACTGATGACTTTTCAGTTTTCCATTTGTCTTTCGCTTATTTGATGTGGCACCCATTTCCCTTCCTTTAAAATCTTTCCCATTGCTTGTAAATGATCAGAAATTGTTTGCTGAGTAATATTTAATCTTTCTGCAAGTTGCTTTTGAGTTTGACATGCATCTTGTAATTGTTGGTCTTCAAACTTTTTTGGTTGACCCGGATATTCTTTGGCTTTCACATCTAAATAATCACTTTTAAAGCATTTAAACCAGCATTCACAAGTATCTTGAGATGGACCATGTTCACTATAAGCTTCCTGAAGTATTCAGCAGCAGTTTTCTTCAAAATAAAGCAATGAATTAAAACCTCCTGCAAATGTTCTATTTTTGGATTGAAATTTGACATTTTTAAGTGTGAAAATATCTATGATGTTAATGCTTTCAGAAAATTAGACAGATGAAGTTTTGAAACTTGTTGTCAATATACATATCAAATCATATATATATATATATATATATATATATATATATCAACATATGTGTAATTCCATCTATTGAAAGAAATCCACATTATTAACTGGTACACCTAATAAAATTATAATTAGTACAATAATTAGATACATGTAAGCAAGATACCTATGAGCTAATTTGATATATGTAAGCTAATGGGTTACTTAAAAAGAGTTTTATTACGTTAAGCACTCTCATATATGGGAGGACAAATATCTGGTGCCATACCACCTCCCCTGCCACTTCCTCTCTCCAGTCTCAGAGTAAGTGTGCATTTATTGTGCTCCTCATTTTCTCCACTTAGTCACACTAGGAAATTCTTTCATACACACACACACACACACACACACACACACACACACACACACACTTTCATTCCCTTCCTATATCTTCTCCCTGGCACAGTTTTGGACTCCAGAAACAATTGTCCATCACTTACACTGAGTGGCCAGATTATTATGATCTCTGAATGCATAATAATCTGGCAACTCAGTGTTATTAGAGGCCTGGTGCATGAATTCAAACATTTAATACATGGGTGGGGGTCTGGCCAGCCTGGCCAGGGGGACAGGACATGGGTGGTTAGCTGGCCTGCCTGCTGGTCGAACTTCTGGTCAATGGGACAATTTGCATATTAGCCTTTTATTATATAGAATATACACTGAGTGGCCAGATTATTATGCATTCAAAGATCATAATAATCTCTCCATTCAGTGTATTCATATAGTCCCAACTAGTAGTCATTCCTCTATTAATTTTAAATAAGGTGTTATGGGAATGGTGCTATTGATACCCAAACATCAAAACTGGTGTCATTAACATCTAAAACACTTTAAATGGAAGGGAATAGTATTTATTAAGCACCTGGTATATACCAAGTGTCATAATAGGTTCTAAGTATACAGAATTTAATTTAGTCCTGAAAGCATAGATACTACTATCACCATTTTATAGATTAGGAAATTGAAGTTCAAAGAATCTAATTTATACAGATAGAAAGTTGCAAACTCAGATTATCTGACTTCAAAGTCCTTTCCTTACCACTCTACTCCAAAATCTGGGAAGGTCTCTACAGATTCATCAAGTCTTCACTAATCTCTATTTAGCTCAATGAAGTTTTTTTTTTTTTTTCTTCAGGTCTACTTACAAGATACATCAAACAAAATATTATATCCACTTATTGTCTTTCAAAGAATAAAATGGTATTCTAGCCTACCATATTTTATTACCAATAATCATAATTTAAAATATGTTCTTGGTTAAATATTCTTTTATGATGTGGCTTTGAAAGGGAGATACCATAAATACCTCTTTACAGAAAAATGAAAACCAAGTTCCCAAAATTGATTTAAATGTCAGCTTCCAGAATTTGAATCATCAAAACATTTGTAAGCTTCTTTGTAAAGTGTGTCCATTTCATTTCTCCAATTAGACTGCATTGTCCTTCAGTACATTATGTTAATGTTCCTATTAGATGACATGTTTTCTTCAAATTGCCTGGTGTTTCCCTCTGATTCCTTCCCTTACTCTGTTACTGATACCCTATCCTTCTTACCTCAATGGGGGAGGAGCACTACGGCTATGATAAGTATATATAATATAATATAATATAATATAATATAATATAATCTATAGTAATAAAAGCATAATATATTAATTAGATTGGACATCCTTCCGGATGTCCTTCCAGATAACCTTCTGGACAAACCCGAGGCTGTGAGGGCAGCACAGGTCCCAGGTGCCAGAGGGAAGCCAGTGCCAGTATCTGGGGGAAGAAAGGCCTACTCTTGCATGAATTTCGTGCATTGGGCCTCTAGTATAATACGTACACTAAGTGGCCAGATTGATCTCTAAATGCATAATAATCTGGCCACTCAGTGTATATTCTATATAATAAAAGGCTAATATGCAAATTGTCCCCTCCACCAGGAGTTCGACCAGCAGGCAGGCCAGCCAACTGCCCATGTCCCCTCCCCCTGGCCAAGCTGGCTGGACCCCACCTATGCACGAATTCATGCACCAAGCCTCATATATATATATATATATATATATATATATATATATATATATATATATATATTACATTCAGAGATTAGTTTGCATATAGGACCTAACCTGTATGTTCTGCTGGAGTTGGCCTCTTAAGGCACAGAAGAGGAATTGTGTGTGTGTGTGTGTGTGTGTGTGTGTGTGTGTCTGAGTGTGTGTGTTGGAGATGGCAAATAGGGTAATCAGCATATTTGGGTTCTAGTTCTAGTACTGTAACTAAACTTTGGACCTTAAGCACATTAGTTAACCTACTTTTATTTTTGACCCACTTAAAATTATTTACATACTAACCCCTATTCTGTTCCTTGACAGGGGCTCTCTGAGACTAAAATAAAATAAAATATGACAGAATCCTTTTTACCTTACAAAGCACTGTTAGACATGGCAAAAATGTTTCTTCTACTCTTTCCTTCACCCTTTCTTCTCTACCTGGGAAGGTTAAAAAACAAAATTGCATAGTAGAAACAAAACTAAACTGGTAGGGGGTAGGTGGGAGACCTGTGGTATCAAATAAGTGACTTTTTTCTCTCTGAGTTTTGGGTTTGCCATATCTGAACTAGATGTTCTTATTAATGCTTCTTCCAATTCCACAGATATTTTTCAGCAAGACACACACACACACACACACACACACACACACACACATCCTTCATTTTTCTCTGCCTCAAGTCACACACACATATTTGCTCAAACCCAGTTATTTGGTTTTGTTTTCATCAAGCCAATATCACCATCCATAAAAGCAGGAACCAAGTCATTGATTATTACTTTGTCTTTTAAAACATACCACGTGGGAGACCAATAGTCTCTGAATAATCATCCAAGGCATTATTGCCCTGTATGTGTTCTTACAGAATGTAAACAAATGTTACAAACGGAAAATCAAATCTGTTAGGAAAGTTCTGGGATAAACAAAGGCAAACAGGCACATTTACTGTAAAACTTCTCATAGCCTTTAATGTTCTAATGTATGTTGTGCATCTCTCAAAGTATTATAGTAGTAAGGTATATAGTATTTTCCTTTTTTTGGTCTTGTGAAACTTATTTGACTATAGTCTCCCACCACTATTTCCACAGCATTTCAAACCAAGTTCTATATCCAAATAACTTCTTGTATATTTATATTCAGGTCCAAAATGTTATATTTAAAATTAAAAATATGTTTAAGCCCATAACATGCTCTCTCTCAGTCCCTGCCCTGGTGACCCCCTGCAGTGTGGTGCTTCCAGATAGATTTTTTTTGGGGGGGAGGGGACATAAAAAGGCATAATTTCTTACCCAAATTAGAAAAAGGTACACAATAATATCATTAAGACCAGGCAGTCCCTTGGTCCCCTGATACTTGGCATTATTAGACAAGATGAAATACAGCTGCTGTATGTGCACAAATAGTAATAATTCACATTTAAAGAGCAGTTTACAGCTCCAGAGAGCTTTCGTATGCATCATTCCATTTCTAAACAATTGAGATAGGTTTGCTGTTTCTCCATTTCACAGATGAAAAATAGCAAGGTTATATTTTTTTTCAATGACTCAAAAGCAGGTCTATACATATCAAATCCAGTGTTTCTTTTAATATACCAAGTCTGGAGGCAGAAAGATAAGATTCTCTCAGCTTTGTAATTACTAAAACTCATTGGGCACTTGCTGCTAAGCATTTCACTTTCAGGACATGAAGTAGGGGTGAAGGTATCGTCTTGTGCCAATTAATTTCCAAGGATGGAGAGATAAACAGAGTATCCTAAAGATTTATTGCAAGTTAATCATGCTCATTACAGAAAGGTCAGAAACTGCAAATAAGCAAAAAGAAGAAAAAAATCAAAGTACCACTAAATAAACACCCCAAAACCTGCCCAGAAAAATAAAAACAGTCATATGCCACAGCATGATCTTTGGTTAATAATGGATCACTACATAACAATGATCGTCTCCTAAGATTCTAATGGAGTTGAAAAATTCCTATCACTCAGTGACATGGTAGCCTTCCTAATGTTGTAGCACAATGCCTTACTGTTTTGTGCCAGTCTCAGTTTATTGATAGTAATGCTACAAGCTAGAAATGACTGGGAGCACTCAATTAGGCCCACATGAGCTTCCCAGCAACACCTCCCCTTTGTAAATCAATGTTACAATTGAACCAACACTTGTTGTTCTTATTACAATTACAAGATGCTTTTCAGCAATAACCATTAGGAAACTTTGAACAAAGTAAGTTTATTATAATACTTACAGGCTTTGGTGTATACAAGGTACACCAGGGGCTAAGAGAGAGAAAAAGAGATAGAGAATAAAATGAGCTGAGGGAGCACACAGGCCTGAGTTCTGTTTTTTATGGTGGTCAAGGATGGAAGCCTAGGATTTCATGGGAGAAGCAGCCTGGTTCTTTATCTAGTTGAGTAGTTATTTGAGATTGTCATCTTTGAAGTGGATGTCTTGGACATCAAAGAACTTGCATTACAAAAAGAAAAGTCAACAGTCAGGGATTACACTACAATTATTCAATTACAGTTGTAGTGATGCTCATGTAAACAAACCTGTGCCACCAGTCCTATAAAAGTATAACATAGATAATTACAGTAGCAGGCTAAACTATCTTTATGTAAGTGTACTCTATGATGCTCACACAAAGATGAAATTGCCTAATGTATTTCTCAGAACATATAAACTAGGGGTGTCGAACTCAATCAGAGAAGAGGCCAAAATCTAAAATCCAGCCTAAATCGCGGGCTGAATGGTTTACTGAACAGTCATAAACTGTCATTGTGATGGAAACGCAGCGGAGTGCAGTGATGACAGCGCGGTGCGGGCCACATTGCAAGGCCTGGCGGGACGGATTTGGCCCGCGGGCCTTGTGTTTGACACATGTGATATAAACTGTCATTAAGTAGAGCATGACTCTATTATTTACACCATAGTGTATAATATTACAACATTTTTATACATATTAAATTCTATCATGCATTTTCTTTCTTATGCTCATGTTTCTGGAATTGGACTATGTGTTCCAATGGATGCTAACATTTGATGTGGAAGTGCCACCCTCACAAATATGGTTAATATTACCATATATATGTGTCTTAAGATCATGGCATTTTAGAGTCAATGAGAAAAATTACTTTCCCCAAAATTTTGCCAGATTGCTATTCCTATTTTGGATTTTTTTTTTACCATTCCCTATATTTCTTGGCCACATTACTGTAAGTAGATGTATTTCTACAACAATATATTTAGTGGTGCAAAATAGTTTACTGACTGAATCTACCAAATTAAAAAAATACATATGCTGGCCATTTAAATTATTTAAAACTTCTCAACTACAAATAGCACTAAGCAATAGATATTAATTGAAAAGATCTTACTAGTACTAGGTGCCATACATAGTACTAGGTGCTAGAGAAAGAGCAATTAATAAAATAGCTATGGTACCAACCCTCCAGGGGTTATAATCTAGTAGAGATATCAGGTAATAAACCAGTAAACATATTAATAAATATATAGAGCTATTTATAAAATATCAAACATTGTGAAGGATAAGATTAATATTTATTTGGATTAAGCAAGTATGGAAGACTTCTCTAAGGAAGGGGCAATTAAGCTGAGAGTTAATAAAGAAATAGCCAGTGTGAGAAAGGCTGCACCAAAATGGACTTCCAGAAGTAAAGAGTGAAATAGCCAATTTCTTGCCAATATGGGAGGCTCCTTTTTCTTTACCAATCTTTTAGGCAGGGGATTCAATTTTATTTTTAAAATTATTTTTAAGGTTGAACATTTATTTTTAATTCATATTGTTTCCTCTCCACCAAAAGAGCTAATCAATAGCACTGTGCTATCAGTTGTGGTCAGATCATGTCAACTATAAATAACCATAGCATACACCTAGGGCAGTGGTTTTCAATGTTGCCTCTGAGAAATTTAGAGTACACTAGCATCACCTGGGAAATTACTAGAAATCGGAATTCTCAAGCCCCATGAAGACTAACCGAAACAGAAACTCTGTGCGTGGTGGCCAGCAATCTGTTTCTTAACAAGCCCTCCACACAATTGTTATGTAGAACTAAGTTTGAAAACCACTTTCAAGGGAATATGCAATGGATATGTGTACATGGAGGTAGGTCATCTGATCAATAGCACCACCAAAGATACAATTCAGACAATATGGGTCTCAGTTGCAACAACAACAACAAAAAAAGGTTTATTCATATTTTTCTCCAACAAACATTTTTTGCACCTACTATGTACCGGACACTGTGCTAGATACTGAAGATTTAATAAAGAAGTAAGAATAGATCCCTCCCCTTACAAAGCTGACTGTTTAGTGGAGCAATTCCTGAAAGTGGGTTGGATGGACAAGGCAAATTCTAGCTTGCACTGTTTTGAAATGTTGGAGAGCAGTAAATATGGAGCAATGACACTTTAAGTACATTCTGGTCGAGGTAGAGGAAAAAATAGTGAAAAGAAAGAAGTGGATACAGTTGGTCCATTGAATTTGGTGCTGCCAAATCTTCTTTGCAGATTGCTCCATAGCAGATATAGATTCCAGATTGGAAAGAAGCCAATATTCTATGCAGTTACCACTACCCATGCTATTTTCCCAAATTGCATCTTTTTTTGTAGGCAGTGGTGCTACAACTTCCTTCGTTTCCTGAAATGTACCCCAAGGATTTGCAGTTCTATGTTAATGTGATACATAAAATAGAGTCACCTTGACTTTGCATTTATCTGGCTTATGTAAGCACTAATCTTTTACTGCAGTACAACAGAAATTCCAAATCCATTTTGCCTAGGCATGTAAACAAACATTCTGATTCTAAATAATATATTGGGAGCCCTGGTGACTATTACAACATGACAACCTGCAGAGGTCAGGGAATTAAGCTACAGATTCAAGCCTTGTTATGGAGGAAAACACTAGGCTATGGCTCAGTTCCTCTTCACAGGAAAACAGTTCATTGCCCTAAGAACTTGGGAAAGAGATCCAGAACTTTTCCTTCCACTGCCTATAAGCCAATGAAGCAATCCATAGAAGGTATCTGATGAGCCCAAATTTCAAAGCCTTGATCAAACATTTTTAAAAGCCTTTTCCCTAATTGAGAAGAAATAAATTTTAAAACATAGGAAAATATTTAGGCTGCTACTAGTTTTTGTTTTGTTTTGTTTTTGTTTTGTTTTGTTTTCTCTGCCCCAAACCAAGGTTTCTCAACTTTAGCACTTTTGATGTTTTATGCCAGATATTTATTTGTTGTGGAGCTGTCCTGTACATTATAAGATGTTCAGCAGCATCCCTCACCTGCACTGATGTCAGTAGCCCACTACCACCAAAAAATATTGTGACAACCAATGAGATATCACCAATGTTCTCTGGGAAGGGGGTCAAAATTATGTCTAATTGAGAACCACTGCCCTAGAAGTAAGGGCAGTTTAGAGACACTGGACATTAACTCTTGGGGAACATCACAGACTATAGTTTCCAAGACGGATGGATCAAATCAGTCTAAAAACAGAGTACATCACTCCAAGATTCACATTGCAATCTGAATATCAAACTCCCTACAACCTATAATAGTCCTTTAACTGCCTCCACTGACTTTATTTTTTGTTGTTGTTGACACTATTGCAGATGCCCCTCATTGTCACCCTCTTTGTCCCCCTCTACCAGTCCCTGGCCCATCTAGGCCATCAGCACATTGTTGTCTGTCCATGGGCTATGCATATATGTTCTTTGGCTAATCTCTTTTTGTCTTTCTACCCTCCTCCCCTCTGAGAGGTGTCAGTCTGTCCAATGTATCCATGACTCTGGTCCTATTTTGTTGGTCAGTTTATTTTGTTAATTAGACTCAACATAAGTGAGATTATATGGTATTTGTCTTTCTCTAAATGGTTCATTTCACTTAGCATAATAATAATCAGGTCCATCTATACTGTTGCAAAAGGCAAGAGTTCCTTCTTTTATATAGCTGCATAGTATTCTATTGTATAAATGTACCACAGCTTTTTTATCTATTCATTTATTGATGGACACTTGAGCTGTTTTCAAATCTTGACTAGGTTACTAATAAAAGAGTAATATGCAACTTGATCATCACTCCAACACTCAAGGTGGCCTCCCCCATGTGGTCAAAGATGGCTGTCCCATTTGGACACAAGATAGCCACCACAAGATGGCTGGCAGGGGAGGGCAATTGTGGGTGATCAGGCCAGAAGGGGAGAGCAGTTGGGGGGGGGGGGGCCAGGCAAGCAGGGGAGGGAAGTAAGGGGTGATTGGGCCAGCAGGGGAGGGCAGTTGGGGGCAACTAGGCCTGCTGTGGAGGACAGTTAAGGGTGACCATGTCAGGAGGGGAGGGCAGTTAGGAGTGACCAAGCTGGCAGGGGAGGGCAGTTAGTGGCAATCAGGCCAGCAGGAGAGCAGTTAAGTGTTGATAAGGCTGGTAGGGGGATGGTTAGGGGGTGATCAGGCTGGCAGACAGAAGCAGTTAGGGGCAATCAGGCAGGCAGGCAGGTGAGTAGTTGGGAGCCACCAGTATTGGATTGTGAGAGGGATGTCCCACTGCCACTGCCCGTGTAGGACTGATCCCACCAGTATCGAGCCTACACAGGCAGTGGGACATCCCTCATGGGGTCCCAGATTAGAGAGGGTACAGGCAGGCTGGGTTGAGGGACACCCCCCCCCCCATGCATGAATTTCATGCACCGGGCCTCTAGTTATTAATAATGCTGCTGTGAACATAGGGTGCCTATATACTTTCTGATTGGCATTTTGGATTCTTAGAATATATTCTCATAAGTGAAATTACTGGATCAAACAGCAGTTCAATTTTTAATTTTTTTGAGGGGATTCCATAGTGTTTCCCCAGTGGCTGCACCAGTCTGCATTCCTACCACTAGTATAAGGGTTCCCTTTTCTCCACATCCTTGTCAGAACTTGTTTGTTGATTTATTGATCAACAATTCTGGTATATGTGAGGGGATATGTTATTATTGTTTTAAATTACATCTCTCTGATTATTATTTTTTTACTCTTTTTGTAAATTAAATTATTATCTGTCTACATATACCATTCCGCCCCCCTTCCCATACATGCCCTCCCTCCTCAGAATTTTGTGTCCATTGGTTGTACTTATATGCATGTATACACGTCCTTTGGTTGATCTCTTACCTACCCCAGATCTATTATTATTTTTTTAAATATATTTTATTGATTTTTTACAGAGAGGAAGAGAGAGGGATAGAGAGTTAGAAACATCGATGAGAAAGAATCATCAATCAGCTGCCTCTTGCACACACACACACCCCCCCCCCACTGGGGATGTGCCTGCAACCAAGGTACATACCCTTGACCGGAATCGAACCTGGGACCTTTCAGTCCGCAGGCCGACGCTCTATCCACTGAGCCAAACCGATTTCAGCTGCATCTCTCTGATTATTAATGAAGTTGAGCATTTTTTATATCCCTATTGGCTATCTATATGTCTGCTTTGGAAAAGTTTCTATTCAGGTCCTTTATCCATATTTTAATTGAATTGTTTGTCTTCCTGGTGTTGAGTTTTATAACTTATTTATATATATTTTTTAAATTAACCCCTTATCATATGTATAATTGGGTATATATTCTCCCATAGAGCAGTTTCCCTTTTCGTTTTGTTGATTTTTTTTTTCCTCTCAGAAGCTTTTTAGTTTGATGGAGTCCCATTAATTTATTTTTTCCTTTGTTTCCCTTGCCTTAGAAGAGGTATTGGTAAAATATGTCTGAGGTTTTTCTGCCTATGTTTTCTCATAGGGTATGTATGGTTTTGCGATTTACATTTAATTCTTTATCCATTTTGTGTTTATTCTTATGTATGGTATAAATAGGTGCTCTAGTTGTATTTTTGTGCATGTACATGTACAATTTTCCCAATGTCATTTATTGAAGAGACTATCTTTACTCCATTGTATGTATGTTCATGCCTCCTTTGTCAAATATTAATTTACCATAAAGGTGTGGGTTGATTTCTGTGCTCTGTGTTCTGTTCTATTGATCTATATGCCTGTTCTTTTGACAGTACCAGGCTGTTTTTATTACAATGGCCTTGTAGTATAGTTTGGTATCCGGAATTGTGATTCCTCCAAGGTAGTTCTTCTTTCTCAAGACTATTGAGGCTATTTGGGTCTTTTGTTATCCCATATACATTTTTGAAACATTTGTTCTAAATCTCTTAAATATTCCATTGGTATTTTGATCAGAATTTTGTTGACTATATAGTAGTTTTGGGTGGTATTGACATTTTAATGATGTCAATTCTTCCAATCCATGAATATAGTGTATACTTCTACGTATTTATATCTTCCTCTATTTTTTCTTTCAATGTTCTATACTTTTCTAACTACTGGTCTTTCATGCCCTTTGTTAAGTTTATTTCTAGTATCTTATTTATTCATTTTTGCAATGATAAATGAGATTTTTTATTAGTTTTTCTTTCTGAGAGTTCATAAAAATGCCACCAATTTCTGGATATTATTTTTATATCCTGCTATTTTTCTGACTTCATTTATCCAATCTAGAAGCTTTTTGATAGAGTGTTTAGGTTTTTCTAAATATATAAAATTATGTCATCTGTATATCACAGTTTTATTTCCTCCTTTACAATTTGGATACTTTTTATTTCTTGTCTAATTGCTGTGGCTAGGACTTCCAGTACTATGCTGAATAAGAGTGGTAAAAGTAGACATCCCTGTCTTGTTCCTGATCTTCAGGAAAACACTTTTAGGTTTTGTCCATTGAATATATGTTGGCTGTAGGTTTCTTATATATGGATTTTACTATGTTGAGATATAATCCCTCCATTTCCACTTTGCTGAGAGTTATATATATATAATGGATGCTGGATTTTATCGAATGCTTTTTTGTGTCTATTGATATGATCATGTGATCTTTATCCTTCAGTTTGTTTATATGATGCATAACGTTTATTGATTTGCAAATATTGTATCAATCTTGCATCTCTGGAATAAATCATTCAAACATGGTGTATGATATTTTTAAGATATGGCTGAATCAGATTTGCTAATGTTTTGTTTAGGATTTTAACATTTATTGTTCATCAGGAATATTGGCCTATAATTTTCTTTCTTTGTAGTATTTTATCTGGTTTTAGAATTAGGATAATACTATCCTCATGAAAAGAGCTTGGGAGTCTTCCTCTCTTGAATTTTAGGAATAGTCTGAGGAGAATAGGTGTTAGAGCTTCCTTGAATGTTTGGTAAAATTTACCTCTGAAATCAAAGCAGTCCAAGATTTTAGTTTGCTGAGTTTTTTTTTAAATTACTGCTTCAATTTCATTAGTTGTTACTGGTCTACTAAGATTTTCTGATTCTTACTGATTAAGTTTTTGAATATTCTATGTGTCTAGGAATTTTTTCATTTCATCCAGATTGTCCGATTTTTATTTATTTTTTTTTTTTTGGCATATAGTTGTTCATAATATATTCTCACAATCGTTTGTTTTTCTGTGCTGTCAATTGGTATTTTGCCTCCTTCATTTCTGGCTTTATTTATTTGGGTCCTATATTTTTGTTTATTAAGAAGTCTGCTTAAAGGAACATCAATCTTGTGCATTTTTTCAAAAAAAAAAAAGCTCTTGGTTTGATTGATCTTTTTAATGTTTGGGGGGGAGGGTTGTCTCTATCACATTTACTTCCACTCTGATCTTTATTATTTTATTCCTTCTACTTACTCTGGACTTTATTTGTTGTCCTTTTTTAGTTCTTTTAATTGTAGAGTTAGCTTGTTTGTTTGAGATTTTTCTTGTTTCTTGAGATGGATCTATAATGCTATTAACTTCTCTCTCAGAAATGCTTTCACTGTGTCCCACAAATTTACCGTTGTTATATGTTCATTTTCATTTGCTTCCAGGTAATTTTTTTTTCCTTGACCTCATTGGTAACCCATTCACTGTTTAATAACATGCTATTTAGACTAAATGTGTGTGAGTGATTTTGATGTGTTTTTTTTATTGTAGTTGATTTCTAGTTTCATGCCATTGTGGTCTGAGAAAAAGTTTGATATTATTTCAATATTTTTGAATTTGTTAAGACTTATTTTGTGTCCTATCGTGTGGTCTACATTTGAGAATGTTCCATGTGCTCTTTTTTATTAATTTATTTACTGATTAAGGTATCACATATTTGTCCTCAACCCCCCATTCCAACCCCCCACCCCCCCACTCATGCTCCCACCCCACTATTGTCCTTGACCACTGGTTAGGCTCATATACGTGCATGTAAGTCCTTTGGTTGATCTCTTCCTTTTATCCTCACCCTCCCTTTGAAGTCCAACAGTCTGACCCATGTCTCCTTATCTCTGGGTCTGTTCTTGTTCATCAGTCTACGTTGTTCACCATTTCCCCTAGATGAGTGAGATCATGCCCTACTGGAAATATGTGCTCTTGAGAAGAATGTATATTCTGCTCCTTTGGAATGAAATGTTCTGTAAATATCAATTAGGTTTATATATCTAGTATGCCATTTAAGGTTGCTGTTTTCTTGCTGATTTTTTGTCTGAAAGTTCCATCCAGAAATGTCAGTGAGGTGTTAAAGTTTCCTACTATAACTGCATTGCTATTTATCTCTTCTTTAAAGTTTCCTTTAAGTATTCATATATTGGGCTCATTTATGTCTACCAGGGTTGTTGAAGCAATCCCTTTATTATTATGCAATGTCCTTATTTGTTATGGCTCTTTTGAAAAATTCTATTATGCCAGATATAACTATTGTTCCCCCAGATTTTACTTTATTTCCATTTGCATGAAATATTTTTTCCATCCCTTCACTTTCAGCCTGAATGATTCTTTTGTTCTGAGGTGGGCATTTTGTAGACAGCATATATATGGGCTATGCTTTCTTATCTATTAATTTGCCATATGTCTTCTGATTGGAGCATTTAGTCCATTTATATTTAAAGTTATTATTGGTAAGTACACATTTATGGTCATTTTTATTATTTATGACTATGTTGCTCTCTATGTATTTCTTATTTTACTTACAATCTCTTCAACATTTTTTGCAGTGCTGGTTTGGTGGTAATAAATTCTTTTAGCCATTTTTGTCCTTGATGTTCTTTATTTCACCTTAAATTTTAAATGATAACCTTGCTAGAAAGAGTATTCTTGGTTCCAGATCCTTGCTTTTCATAATTTTGAATAATTCATGCCATTCCCTTCTTGCCTGTAGTGTTTTTGTTGAGAAATCAGCTGAAAGCCTTTTGGGTACTCCTTGTATCTCTCTGTCTCTCTGTCTCTCTCTCTCTCTCTCTCTCTCTCTCTCTCTCTCTCTCTCCCTCTCCCTCTCCCTCTCTCCATCCCTCCCTCTCTCTGTCTCTCCCTCTCTTTCTGCCTCTCTCTCTGTGTGTCTCTCTCTCTGTCTCTCTCTCTCTGTCTTTAAGATTCCTTCTTTGTCTTTAGCCTTTGTCATTTTAATTATGATGGGTCTTGGTGTCAGTCTCTTTGGATTCATTGTGATTGTGACTCTCTGTGCATCCTGAACTGTGTTACCTTTTCCTTCACCAAGTTAGGGACATTTTCTGCCATTATTTCTTCAAACAGGTTCTCTATTTCTAGCTCTCTCTTCTTCTTCTGGAACCCTTGTGATACTGACATTGTTATGCTTGATTTTGTGTTAGAGGTCCCTTAGACTTTCGTCATTTAAAAAAAAAAAAGTATTTTTCTTGCTGATGCTCTGCTTGGGTGCTCACTGTTATCTTGTCTTTTAAATCACTGGTTTGGTCCTCTGTTTTATCTTACCTGCTCTTGATAACTTCTAGTGTATTATTCATTTCTGACTGTTTCTTTATATCCTTAAGTTCTCACTGAAATCACCATTCTTCCCTTAAGATCCTTCAGCACATTATACCCATTGTTTTAAACTCTGCTTCTGGTATTTTGGTCGCTTTCATTTCATTTAATTCATTTCCTGGGGACTTATCTTGTTATTTTAATTGGGGCATATTTCTTTGTGCCCTTATTTTGTCTCTGTGTATTAAATATATCTGCTAAGAATCCCAAACTTTTTATGATGGCTTTATGATAGATGTCTTTTTGGGTTCAGTGGCACAATATTTGAGATTACCTGAGCTTGGTTTTCTAGGAATGTTTTTTTGTGCATTATATAAAACCTCCTGTTGTGGTTGAATCTTTAACGCTGTTGGCCATAGTTAATGTTTCAGGTTGGGTGACTATAAAAATTAACCTTGGTTACCGTGTATGAGGCACTCTGCAGGGGCTGCCCCATAAGGTAGAGTTTTCACAGCAGGGAATGGTACCTGCCAGAATCCTCCTTTGGGTGTGCAGCTTGCATGAATCTCTGATATGGTGTGAAGCCCATCAGTGTTGTCTGAAGTTGGCTACTTGGTGTCCTGGTCCTGGGCCTCCAGGTAGTTCTATAGTGCAAGTTGTTGTCACATGCTGTTCCTCCCTGGCCCTCAGCAATCTGTCTGAAGCTCAGCAGGAAAGAGCCACTAGTAGTACAACTGGTGAGGCCTCCAGAGCCCAGAGGCTGGTCTGTTGGAAACCAGGAAGGTATCTCTATTGGCTCTCCTATGAGGGGAAAGCACCAGTTTCCCAGGAAAATGGAAATAATGGCCCCATCTCAAAGCCAGTCAATGACACCCCTCAATCTGCCCAGCCCTATATAACCCTGGCCTATGCTGCTGTCTCCTCTTCAGAGCTTAAGAAGCAGGATGGGACAAGTGGAATTCCAGAGAGTTGGGAGAATAGGATTCCTGAGGGTAGGGTAGTTGTTTCCCCCATGTTGATGCTGCTCAGAGGGGCTTGCTCCTCTAAAAAAAAAATGACTGCTAGTATTGAAATATAACCCAGCACAGTGATGCTGATGGCTGCTCTTCCAAAGCCACCCACTTCAGACTCTCATGAGGTGACTCTAGTCCTCCACTGTGAGTGCAAACTGAAATCTTGCATATTACTCCTTTTAAAAATTGGATTTCTCTCCATCAGCCTCTGCCTCTTCTTCGCAGGCAAAATTCTGCCACTTTTCACAGCTGAATGCTATGTGGGCACTTGTTTCTGGTCCTGGTATTCCAGGCTGGGCAGCCAGGTCTGTGGTCTAGGTTTAAAACCTCTCAGGGGGAACCCCTCCATAACCTTGGCAAGGCCCATAGCATCTCCATCCTTCCTACCAGTCTCCTGGAGTCTCCAGGAGGCCTCCTCTGTCAGTCCATGGTTAAAAGTCTCCTCCTCAGATAAACTTCAGTTGCTAATTTAGGGTGATCCAAAATTTAGTTTTATTTCCAGTTTGATTCAGGAAGGAGGTGCTATAAAGGTCCACCTACTCCACCAGCATCTTGAAAACCCATACCTCTGCTGACTTTAAACAGCCCAACATCAATGGAGCAATATTTTAATTAACTAAACATAAATTCCTGAAAACAAACAATATGGAGGCTAAGTATGACTACTCCTTACAAATGAATGGCACTTCATACCTTTAATGTGTCATTTTATTTTAGTTTAGTTTAATATTCATTTGTTATTTTCTATGTACCATACTCTTTTCAAATTTATACCACCCGTATTATTTTTATGTGACTACTATGGCAAATTATCACATAATTGGTAGTTTAAAACAACAGAAATCTATTATCTCAAAGTGTGGGAGTCCACAAGCTAAAATTACTGTGACTGGGCCAAAATCAAGATGTAGCAGAGCCATACTACCTCCATAACATCTAGGGGAGAATTTTGTGTTCCTTGACTCTCCCATTCTCTGGTTACTGCCAGAATTTCTTGACTTGTGATCACATCATTCCAATATCTTCCTCCATGGTCAGTTTACTTCTTCTTCTTTCTTCCTCTTCTCTGTGTTATCAAATCTCTATCTTATAAGGATACATGTGGTTGTATTAGAGTCAACCAAAAATCCAGGAAAATTTCCCCTTCTTAAGCTTCCTAATCACATTTGCAAATGTTTTGTTGTTGCTGCTGTTTTTGTTTGTTTGTTTGTTTTTTGTTTTGTTATCCAAGGTAACATTCACAAGTTTCAGAGCTTAAGACATGGATTTTTTGGAGGGGGACACTATTATCAGCTTACCACACTTGTTAAATAGGTAAAAAGTAAATATTATTATTTTCAGTTTACATAGGAGGAAATATTGGCATAAAAAACTTAAATAACTTATCAGAGGTTGCCTAATGAGACAAGAATCCAGGGCTCATAACTCCTTTAATTAACTATGGCACAGAAGGGTAGATACCTATTTCACCTTCCTGCAGAAAACATACATAAAGGCCTTGTGTAGTTTGTATAATTATGAGCATTAGGAATTGGTGTTTCTTGGCTATGGAAGATTCTGGAAAACCTTATATCATGCTGAGAGCCTTAGGGGTAACTAACCACATAGAATCTTCAAAGATATAGTAGTAGCCCAAGGCAAACAAAAGGAGACTTGACCTCGTATTAAAAGAAGGCAGATGGAAGAACTCCTTTTTTACTGCAGCATAGTATTCCATTGTGTAGATGTACCACAGTTTTTTAATCCACTCATCTGCTGATGGGTACTTAGACTGTTTCCCAATCTTAGCTATTATAAATTGTGCTTCTAATCAATAAAGAAATTTTATAAAGAATGCAGGTAAGCCTTTTAATATTCATTGAATGCATAACTGCATTTTGTTTCCTATGCTATTCAGCATTGTACATTGGCAAGCCTGAGTAGTCATATGCTATGTACAAAACTGCTTCATACTATAGTCTCCAATTGGATTCTCACAACACATATGTATGGAAGGACAATCGTCATAATTTCATTTTATAGATGAGTAAACTGAGGTTCAGAAAGTTAAGTGACTTTCTCAAATTGGAATAAAATCCAAGCTTTCTTCCTCTTACCAAAATTGTGTCTTCTAAATATTGCATCTCATTTAAGAATGACATATCCAAATGTCTCATAAGGTTTTAACCCATAGCTACTAAGACGTCAGTATAAATGACAAACATCACTTCATGTATTTAAAGATTTTTTAAATTGAATTTTAGGGAGAGATGAAGAGAGAGGGAGGGAGAGAAACATCAATGTGAGAGCACATAGATGATAGATCTGCTGCCTCATGCACACCCCCTATGGGAGATCTTGCCCCCAACCCATGTGTGTGACCTGACCAGGAATAGAACGTCAACCTTTTGGTATATGGGAAACTGCCCAACCAACTGAGCCACACCTGCCAGGATACTTTATATATTAAGTTATGTAGTTAAATCAATAAGAGACTCAAATATCCATCAGTTCATGTATTTAGATACATGAACAGCAGGTGGTAGTAAGTGGTTTGGATGCTTCATTTTAAACCAAGTGTACTTTCCTTAGACTACAACAAAAAAAATTGTGGGTTTCCAGGGCTTTACATTTTATTTAATATATAGAATATTAAACTTTGCTAGTCTGTCTTATTTTAATATGTTCATACATGCTTAAAGGATGGGCACATAACTTCATTTAAAGAAAAATGGTAAAAATACACAATTTATTGTCTTTCAAAATAATCCCTTAATCAATTATAGTTGAACTAAAGTTTGATCTTATTCTCAGACTATAACTAGAATTATTTATTGTACCTTAAATACTTATTTTTAAAACAAATTTCTTCCTGACTAATACTTGGCCTCAAGATTTCTATTTGCTGTACTAACAAAAGAGCCATGGGATCTTTTTCTCAGGTGAAAAAATGTTTTATTTGGTCCAGGTTTCTCTTTAAGACTTCAAGGAAGAACTTCTAGAATGAGAAATGAGTAGGCAAGACAGTTTCTTTTTTTTTTTTTTCTTTTTTTTTTTGAATTTTCTATCTCTATTTTTTTTACCTCTTTTCAGTAGAGAAACTATCAAACAGTAATGTGTTATTACTTGAAGCCCATAGCCTCATAGCTTTTCTTGCTATAAGAATGAGGTAAGTTTTCATTTGAGTCCCAAAAATATAGTGTCTTAGTTCATCAGGGCCACTACAACAAAATACTCTAGATGGGTGTCTTATAAACAATAAACATTTATTTCTCACAGTTTTGGAAGCTGGAAAGTCCAAGATTAAGTCTGTGATATGTCCTCATGTGGCAGAAGGGGCTCTATGGTGTATATTTTATAAGAGCAATATCCCATTGGTGAGGACTTTACTATAATGACCTAAGTACCTCCCAAAGGCCCTACTTTCTAATATTGTCACATTGGGCATTAGATTTAAACATATGAATATTGGGAGGTCAAAAATATTCAGTCTATAACAGATAGTAATATTCCTCCTCCTAAAAGGTATTTCCAAAGGGCCTTTACTGGTATGGCTCAGTTAGTAGGAGCATTTTCCAGTACACAGATGGGCTCCTTCTTTTCCAAGCTAAATGATAAAAACCCAGGCTCCTTCTTTTCCAAGTTAAATAATAAAAACCAAAAACAGCAAATAAAGAACTCACACACAATTAAGCACTTTTGCATGGAGATGTTCAATGGTTACAACACAGATGCACTGGTACATTGTAGTAAACAATGTCCAGGTTGTCACCAGGATGAAAGGTAACATTGTTTAGGCTTGGTACTCTGCTAAGAACTGTGAAAACTCAGGAGAAATGTAAGCCACAGTTCTTTTCTCAAGATATTTATAATCCAGTGATGAGATGAGATTCCTAAATGAAGCATTTCTATAATACAAACATAATATATACATAATTACCTATTTTAAGGAGTTATGGTAGATAGTATCAAGTACAATACAGTGCATTATACTACAAGGTGAGGTTTCATGGAAAAAATTAAAGGATGGGTAGATTTTATATGAACATATACAAGAGGCAGAAATAGTTCAGGTGGAAGGAATATGGCTCATAAAGGCAGAGAATTAATCTGGTAGAATTGCATGTCAGAATAAGGAAATGCCTGGATGGAGCAGAAATTAGAATGGAGAAATATAGCCAAGTTATATAATGTATGGTCTTAAAGGCATAGAGCTTGAAAAAAGATGATCAGCTTTTAATACTGTTCACCTCTCTGAATATGGAAACTGGGTTCTAGCAGTAAGAATGCTTAGATCAGATAACTTCTGTGGTTAGGATTAATCATAGAGAAGAATCCAGGTGTGGGGGACTGAAGAGGGACAAAGGAGAAGGAGCAGAAAGCCATCAGCATTAAGAAAAGCCCAAGAAAAGATTAAAAAAAAGAATGAATTCTATTTAGTGTGATCAGTCTCTGAAAGTGATCAGTACATGAAAGAAGAGACAATTGAAGATAGAGTCTCAGATGTAGGAAGAGAGTTAAATAAAAAACATTCTTGCCTCTTGGAGCAACTAAGCATAGCCCATCAATAACATCAGAGTCTGCAGGTACAATATGGCACCTTCTATTTTCCCTCCAAATGTTCAGTGCTATTTATCTTTCCTCCCCATGGATTGTGCATTTAATGGTTGTCACATCACTCGGGAAACTTGATTGCAATATTGTCATTTCATGGGCACCAGAAGAAGGCTTGTAACAAAGTCCTTGCAAAAGACAATTTTCAGACAAAATATGCACATGTCAGATCTGCAGTGAGCATCTGTCAGCCTCATCATAGGCTGTGCATAGAGAATTAGTTTCTAATCCTTAACACTCTAGCATCCCCATGCTGCTTTTACTGAGTGGATTGAAGAATTCAAATTAAATTTAATTTATTTGATTTGCATTTGAGCAATCACCCTCACTGTCCTACAGTGACAGGTAAAACATATTTTCCAAATTGGCCAGCTATCCTAAGACAATTCAGAAGAAGAGAGTCACGCTATAAAATATATTTCTGCAACAGGGGAGCAATGTTCATAAAGCATGTTGATTTATTTTCCACTGCAGATGTATATGCAACATAGCCTGTAAAAAAATAGATCAAACATTTATGTTAATTTCAAGGCACTGGTTGAGAAACCAGGAAGCAAAACCTAGGCAAGCTATCTTAAATCCTCTTTACCAGCTAAGGTGTTTGGTTATAAATGAAAAATTCAAGAGACAGGTTCCAAAGAGGCCAATTACCCTTAAGGATATTGGTAGAACATAGTGGTTTTCAAAGTTTGAACTGGATAGTGTGACAGCCAGGGTTCAAATTTCAAGTTGACTAGCTCTGTCAACTTGAGCAAGTTATGTTATCTGTTAAAACTTCTATTTTATAAAAATATTTAGCTCCTAAGAGGATTAAATGAGTCAACATATTTAAAACATATATCATGGTATCTGACACATAGTAGGTAATTAATAGATGTTGTAATTATTTAAATTTCTTCCCAGCAATATTCCTCTTTGTCAGCAGTTACATAGTTATTAGCAGATAACCATAATCCTAATGCTTATAAGTATCAAGAACTTTAATTTTTACAAAATGCAATCATTTATATCCTTGTAGCAAATGTACATGTTATTATGATCTTAACACTTCAGAGCATGCTACCACAACTTACCACTGCCAGCACCTCATTCTTTGCCTGAGGACTTTCTTCAGATGCTAAAGCTTCTTTTCAACCTGAGAGACAGTTTGGATGTGCCAAGGTATTAATGACCTTCAATCAAAACTTGACAGAATTTTGTGTCACCTCACCCTTCGCGTGGGCTAATTCTGAAGCACATATTATATACTGCCTCCCAGACTTTCTCTTGAAGATTTAAGTCCTATCACTCTGTGGTAGCTAATTTGATAATGTTCCCTTTAATCCCTGCTTTTTTTCATTCCTTGTTTCACTATCCCATTCTTCTATCAGTGTTTCCTTCAACTCTCAAACTCCTTACACTTGAATCCTTGTCTTAGTTTGAAGAGCCCAAACTATGATCTTCTCACAAAACTGTGATATAGGTGAAGTTAGGCATAATAATTTTGCATAAGTAAACTGAGTTGTGGTTATTGTGAGCACTTAATGAAAGAGCTTGGCCTAGAACCCAAGACTTTTGATGAACTATACTATTTTTCTGTACCAGAGAATATATCATAGCATTTCCTAGCTGCACAAAGACTGATAATGCCAGCAATTCCCCATTATCTTTCTTCTCATTTCAAATCAGTTGATCTCCCAAAAATATGTCTGGACAAGGCAAGAAAGGGTCACACTCCAACTGACTCATACCATTGAACTTTCCCACATGTGGTATGTATATTTATCAGTTTGTTTTTTAAGTGTATAATCTTAACTAGCCATCTACCTAATGAAAACTGAATTATCTATCAGAGTCTGGAAATAGATTATTTTAGTTTATCAACGATTCTAGCTAATAGAGTAGTTCTGAATTAGCTGAAACGGATTTTTTTTAAAGTAACACTTAGCATGGTGGTTACACTAAATACAAATTAAGTTTCCTTTGATAATTTTTTAGAAAAATTGAGATCCCAAGGGCCTCAGGCTCATGTGTGTACCTATCAATTATCATTAAACTAGATGCCCGGTGCACAAAATTTGTGCACTCAGGGGGAAGTGGTGCCTCAGGCCAGCCTGCATTCTCTTGGGAGCCCTTGGGGGATGCTCTACTGATGGTTTAGACCCACTTCCCCCAATCCAGGCCTAAGCCATTAGTCAGACATCATTAGCACTGCCATGGAGGCAGGAGAGTCTCCTGCCACCACAGCTGCTCTTGCCAGCCATGAGCCTAGGTTCTGGCTGAGTGATGCTTCCCCTGTGGGAGCATATTGACCACAAAGGGGAGCTCCTGCATTGAGTATCTTCCCCCTGGTGGTCAGTGTGTGTCATAGCAACCAGTTGTTCTATGGTTTGGTCTATTTGCATATTAGCCTTTTATTATATAGGATTGGCAGACTTATAGAAGAGTTGGTGCTGATTGTTCCCTAGTTGATGCACTACTGGGTAACAAGTATTTATTTATGTGATGCACTATCTTTTTTGGGCCATCTCTATGTTCTGTATCTCCTACCAAAAGGGAAACACCCCATAACCCTCCTTATTATAACTGAGACTAGTTAGAATGAGCGTCTGTTAGATATAGAGCACAAGAAGGTTTTGTACATTAAGGTCTCTTATTTTGAGAGCTTCCTTAATTAATGGCCATCTGGTCCCCCATGACAGACTGTAATTAGGAAAGCAGTGTATGAACAGATACATTAGTAAAAAAAAAAAAAAAAAATCTTGCCTGTTCTTGCCTTGTCTCCAAGATATTTAGTGTGTAGGTGAATACCAAGGTCACATTGGGCTATTTTTATTTTTTATAAAAATAATTTGTGTCTAGAGGTTGTGATAAAATAAGTCTAATTAAATTAAATGGCAGGCACAGGACTTGATAACATCTGAATTCTCACCAAATGTGATTCAGCACAGATCTGCTATTTTGATTGTCCCTGTTTTTTCCCAGTTGATTTTAGGCACCACATGACAGTAATAGAGGCTCCCTGCAGCTTCATGGTAAATAAAAGAACTGAACAAGACACTTAGCTTTGACAAAAGGACCTGCACATGTCTTTTCCACCATGAACTTAAGTAAAAACACTCCTACCACAGTTATCACTTAAGACAATAATCAAAGAAGTGTTCTTTATCTCAGCTCCCAAGGAAATGTTAGAAATCATCTCTGTTGCAATATTAAAACCTATGGATATGATCAAACTTAAAGTTATTTTAAGAACACGCAAAAATAAAAATAAAAATAAAAGGGACTTCACCCTGATCCTTGCTGTCTACCTTATGTCTTCCATCTGCAGGACTTTCAGATGAAAGCCTTTGGTTTTGAGAATTAGGTATAAGGTGTTCATGATATCAGAAACTAATGTTTCAGGAAAGAGGTACAACCCACTGATACACTTTAATTGTGGAAATCAGCTGTGGTTTTAATATATTTCTCTGAAACAAGTGAAATAATAGGAGTATAATGTTGAACAGTGGAATACAACATGAAGCAAATTGTCAACTACCTCCTGAAAGGAGCTTGAATATTATAATAAAAAGTGACCCTTCACCATGTTCAGGAATAAGACAGGTATATAGGTTTTCACCGCTGTTATTCAACATAATGCTGGAAGTCCTAGCCACAGCATTCAGACAGAAGAAGAAATAAATGGCATTAAGATGGGAAAGGAAGAAGTAAAACTGTAATCATTTACAGATGACATGATACTGTATATATAGAGTCCTAAAGATTCCTCAAAAAAAAAAAAACTACTAGAATTGATAAAATGAATTTAGGAAACTAGCAGGATACAAAATACATATTCAGAAATAGGTTGTGTTCTTATACAACAATAAGAGAATCTCAGAAAGGGAAACTAAGAAAACAATCCCATTTCCAATTGCACTTAAAAATAAAATAAAATACCTAGGAATAAATTCCCCAAAGGTGGTTAAAGACTTGTACAAAAAATTTATAAAATGAAGAAGATACAAATAAATGGAAGCGTATATTCAGCTCATGGATAGGAAGAATTAACATTGTTAAAATTATAATAATACCAATCAAAATACCAATTATAATACAAATCCTAACAAAATACTAATGGTGCATTTCACAGAACTAGAACAAATAATCCAAAAATTTATATGTAATCACAAATGCCCCGAATAGACATAGTAATCTTCAGAAAGAAAAACAAAGTTAGAGGAATCACCTGATATCAAATTATACTACAAGGACATAGTAAACAAAACTGCATGGTACTGGCATAAAAACAGACATATAAATCGATGGAACAATACAGAGCCCAAAATAAACCCACAACTATGCAATCAATGAAATGTTTGACAAAGGAGGCAAGAACATACAAAGGAGTAAAGACAGTCTTTTCAATAACTGTTACTGGGAAAATTAGACAGATGCATGCAAAAAATGACTCTAGACAACCTTGCACAATATACAAGAATAAACTCAAAATGGGAGAGACAAGATGGTGACCGAACAGATGGACTTGTTCTGAGCCTAGTCCCAGGAAAGATAGAAACAGATTCTGAGAGTCACTCAGGGAGTATTAATTGGCAAGCTAAGGGGTAGCAGAACTCTAAAAGAAGGTAAAGGTCAGGATTTCCTGACCAAGCAGCCAGCACTGTGGCAGCAGAGACCTCTCCCTGAGCTATGGGCTCACAGGGAAGGCTGTGCCATCTTACCAAGAAAAGAGGATCTTCTCTGAGGCCTGAAAAACCCACAACAGAGGAGACCATCAACAGCTGTGATGCCCCAATCGATGCAAACACGTGGATTCAAGGGATTTCTTCAATCACTTACAGAAAGGTCAGAGTTTGTGGGGAAAACATGAGGGTTCTGGGTCATCACTGCCCAGGCAGCGACTGTAGTCGCTGCGGCCCAAGCATCGCCCAGAGCTGCGTCGTCGAAAGAGGCAGGGGCTGCAGAGAGAATCGTGCGCTGCAACACCCAGTGCTGGGTTTGGCGTGATCTTCCCAAAAATCGGGACTTTTTTAAAACGCCAAGGGAAGCAGGACAAATTGTTAAGAATCGGGACTGTCCTGCCAAAAGCAGAACATCTGGACACCTTGGCACAGACCCATCCTGCGCCTGATTCCCTTTACCCCCTTACTTCTGAGTACCAGAGAAGGACTGCCCAGTTGGCATTTCCTGGGAGACTGAAGGGGGAAATTGCCTTCCTGGAAACTGGGGATCAGAGCGAGAAGAGACAATCTGGGAGCCAGCACCCAGGCAGCCTACCTCAACAAAACATAGAGCCATAGAGAAAGAAGGCTAGAGCAGCCAAAAAGACTGGGAAGTCAAACCAGAAACACTGCCACCTAGGGGTTGAATTACAAACTGATTTTTTCACCCTTTTTTCCTTTCTTTTTTTATTTTTTCAATTACTTTTAATAATCAAAATTAAATGGACACAAATAACTAAGAAATAGTCTACTTAAAATTAAAGACTTGCTTACAAAACTGAGCTGCAGTGGAATGCAGGGAACTACATTACTGACTGAACCGAGACATAGTCATGCCAAATAGAATAACAGAGAACGTGAATGACCACTACTGCACATTTTTATGCTAATTTTTCTATTTTTTATTTTATTTTCATCTTTTACATCTTTTACATCTTTTATTTTATTTTCATTTTTTACATCTTTTACTTGAGAAACAATTTTTTTCTTTTTACCTCACTTGATTTTACCTTCTCAATTATTACATTTTTCAATTTCAATCATCATTACTACTGCTATTTTGCATTTTTTGTTTCCTTTTTCTTTTTTTTTTTAGTACCTTTTTTTTTAATTTTACATTGGGATTAGTCTTCATTCTATTTTATTTATTTCATTCATTCTATTTTATTTATTTAGCATCGTTCAACCCTATCTCAACTAGACCTTTATGCCATTACTCTCTTACTAACCTTTACCCTTTTCATCTCCTGTTTATCTTATCCCTTTCCAGCCTTAGTTTTTCCCTATTCTTTCAGTATACCCCCTGCTAAAATTCTCACCATACTTATAGACGAATTTTCAACCCCCTGCTCCAAGTGCATAAATACCACTCTCTTTGATATATTAACTAGTTTAAAAAAAAAAAACTGTGTTCCTTTTGTTGTTTGTGTGAATGTTGATTATATTGAATTTTTATGCTTTTTAGTGAAATTGATATGTTTATTCTTTTGTTGTTATTGTTGCTTAGTATTTTTAATTGCTTTGTTTTTATTTGTTTTTTACTTCTGTTTATCGTAGCCTTAATAATAATAGTGGATATTGTAGTTTGTATTAATCTCCAAGTATTGTT